>NC_092415.1:29448096-29806430 GCF_040894005.1 Engystomops pustulosus | reverse complement strand
AGTGCAGGGGGCGCCACATTCATGTAGAATAATGAATCTGGCGCCCCCTGCACACTACACAGGTAAACTACACATAGTGCAAGTTGCACTGTTTTTAGTAAATGAGGAACAAAGTGTAGAAAAAAGGACATATGCTTGTGGGTAAGGACATGTATATAGCACTGCGAGAATATATAACACTAGAGTCTCTTCTTAAAAGGAATCCCCCCCCCCCCGTCCTATAAGGATTTGTCATATAAACATTTTGAAACCATCCATCATTGTTTTTATTGATATTCTAATGAGCAGGATAGCCTCTTTAACTAGTATTACAGGAGGAGCAGCCACAGCTGAGGTGGAGGTGCTGATCCACACCACACAGATACATCCATGACGGGCCGAAATACAAATGTTCATCTAGAACAAAAATAAAGATACATCTGATTCTCAAATGATTCACTTACTATACAAGGACATATGCTTAGTTTATATGTGTCCATAGAGCTAATAGAGTGTATTAGCTCCCACATGCGGGTTCACATAAATGACTTTTTCTCTTACGTCTCTTTTCTTAGCCATACATCTGCTTTGTGAGGTGTCCCAGCTATTAATACCAAGTGTCTGCGTGAGAAAGAGAGAAATAGTCATGTTTTCTGTTCAGCTACTTACGCCTTCATCACCTATTTCACATTTACTACAAGCGTTGGAAAACATACGATGGGAAAAAGCCTTGGAGTGATTTAAGAAATAAACTATAATTTTTCGGCTGCGGAACGCTTCCATATTCACCATCACTTTGCAGATTTATAAAGCATCTGGCAGTGTTCAGAGCGAGCAATATATTGTTTTAGAGGAACACTGAAGTCTTCCGCTCTGTAACTGTTTCGCTGCAGTTCTGTGATTCGGAACAACAGACTGAAAGTTCCAGTACTAGACCAGCTAAAAATGCTATGTATGCCTACAATTGTTTAAGAATTTAAAGGGGATGTCCACTTTCAGAAAGTAATTGATATTGTTCGAACGAGGAAAACTTATATAATTTTAATAATAAATAATAATTCCTTTATATAGCGCACACAGATTACACAGCGCTGCACAGAGCTTGCCGAATTGGTCCCTGTCCCCAATGGGGCTCACAATCTAATCAACCTACCAGTATGTTTTGGAGTGTGGGAGGAAACCGGAGGACCCAGAGGAAACCCACGTAAACACTGAGAGAACATATAAACTCTTTGCAGATGTTGACCCTGGGACTTGAAGCGCTGCAAGGCTGGTTTCTAGTTTTCTAGATCTCTGCTTGCTGTCCTGCTATAGAAAGCGTTTACTTTTATTTCCAGTGGATAAAAATCTGCCTATGGTCTTGTGATGGACATGCAGGTACACAGGTTGTAATCATTACAGAGTGTAATCAGAGCCTGTGATACTAAAGAGCCATGCTACTGTGTAGCACACTTTGAAAACTTTAAAAACGTATCTGCCCATCCACACCTTTATCTTGTCAAAAGTCATAGTCATCAAGTTGTCGTCAACACTTCTTGACTGTATAAAAAGTGTCTTCTATTACTGTATCTTACACTTTGCTTCCTCCTTTTATCTATTATATGTACAGTCAACAAAAAGTGAAGAGAACTGAAGAGATCTAGCCCCCTCAGTCACACCAAAGTGTCCAGAGATGTCAAATAGCACATGGGCAAGTCTTTATGTTGCAGTGACTATGGGGACTGGATCTCTTCAGTAAGGCAGCATCAATATATCCCTCTGCTTACTGTATTCAAAGATGTACCGATTGTTGAGAGGATGAGACCACTTGACCTAGAGTCCAAGCGTTTTTTCAAGACAGAGGTTGGAAACGACTGTCTGACCTTTGCAGCAGATCAGTTATATAAAAATAGAGAGTGAGAGAAGGTGCAAAAAAGTTAGTGACTTCATTAGGCAGTAAATAGACTGCTGAGTACTCTTATTCCCTGGACTACCCCTTTAAGAGATCTTTTCATAAACATAACTTAATTTATGGAAAGAAGTGCCTAGAAGAACCTTGTATCAGTGTCTGTATCTTGTAACACGGCTGTAGATATCTATTCCTGCAGAAATATGACTAGTCACTAACTACGAGAATCAGCACTATGACCCTAAGTGCATCAATACAAACAATTTTTATCTCTGTTTTTGTTCTCCTAATTGGTCATTGCTGAACCAAATTCCCCTTTGTCCGGGTCCTTTGGATATCGGTTAATTGCATTTATCATGCCAGCTATCTTACGAAGGTTATTTCACAGATATAGTTTAATTTAACATTCGCCATATGGAACCAATAGGAACATTTCCTAATGTGAATGCTTGGAAACTCTTACATTCATATGTTAAGGGTACACATCCTTTCCTCATTAGCCGGAGAGTAGAGCGATTTTGGCACAGGTTCTATGTGGAAGCTTTGTGCTGCTTTTATATGAATTTTGTTTTTAGGCTTTGATGACACTGTTTAGAATAGGAAGTATCTAATAAGTCAAGCATTTTGTCTAATGTCCTGCCAGTATATTTAATATATGCCTGGAGGTCTGAAATACTATCTTCTTCACTACAGTAATATGCATTTAATTCTCTGAAAGCAGAAGGTCGATCTCTTAAAAAGAGGCTCAAAGTACATTTTCATATGGTGTAATTTGGAACATCTGTCGGAGGGTACAAGAGTAATGTACGGTTGGTTTTTATGGTTTAATCACGATCATGTTAATGGACACCGGTAGCTAATTAAAGAAAACTTTTATTGTCTGCTTTAAAGGGGTTGTACTAGTAGTGATCTGCTCATAGCCCTCAATGATAAATGGTTCCTTTATAGTCCCATTCCGGCAGCCGGTACCTCATGGAAAACCCAGGTCACTTTAAATGTTTACAGATAGATGGTTTTGGTTACTTGCTTTGTTCCCGTTTACAAATGTAGCCTTTATTACGCTCACATAGAAGCATGCTACACTTCAGGGCATCTTTTGTATCAGTACAGCAGGTGACTGCAGGCAAACAGGAATCGGTAGTTAAGCCCCGGGCGTCGTTGGAAGTTTCTCGTTTTCCAGTAGTCATTCTAACTAATTGCCATATTTTTTCACTGTACCCTTGGGACAATGTTAATATACTCAATTAGTTTCAGTAGTGCGTATAATAAATCAACGTCTAAAGGATCCTGGCATTTTTACGCTTTTAAATTGTGGTAAAACACTTGCCTTGTTGGTCTTCTCATCAATTACCAAAGGCATTCCTTCATTAAACAAGTCATTCATCCAATCGCTACAGTACAAGTGGTCATTATGCCCTCTTGTTTTCTAAAAGTATTGCTCTACTTCCCAGCTACACCCCTCTTATGTACCTCTCCTGTATCCACTCTTTATATGTTACTTACTAGAAGGGACAATTTTGGTTTAGTAAAAGCATAAATAACGTAGCCTAAAATATTTAGGAACAGCTTATACCAGTGATTTTAAAGGTCGAGTGCCCAAACTACTGTGAAAGACCTTCTCAAAGTGCAAACACAGTAATATAACCAGTAACTTATTGCTCCCTGCCAGTCCAATTAGCATCTTAAAGGGGTTTTCCCACGAAGGCAAGTTAAGCCCTCAGTTCTGAGACCCCCGCAGATCACGAGAATGAGGGGTCTGACTGAACCCTCGACGATCCTCAGACCCCTTTAAAGGACATCTACTATCAGTTTTATTATAAATTTATATGCCTCATATTAAAATTTTTGCACTTTGTTGCACTAGCCCCGGAGGGAGTGTATAAATTAGAAGATGGGACGCTCCGGTGAGTGCCCCAAGGTAATTAGCATAACTTTTATAACTCTATATTGCTGCAATCGCGGTATATAAAGTTATAATAAAATAAGGAACTTCTTATTAGGGCACATCTACCATCAGTAAACTGGTGGTAGATGTCCTTTAAGGACAGCAATATCTATGAAAGACGGAGGGGAAATTTGGATTCTCATTGTGACTCGCCTCCAAGGTCCACTTAAACGTGAAGAATCGTGGAACAGGAGCTCTTATAATCCAGCCCTCTCCACACCTCGTTGCTCCTCCTGCAGTCCCAGAAAGTGTTGCTTTTAAAATAGTGTTGAACGCAGCACATCCTGGGCCACCCAGGACTGCAGGAGGATGCCAGGAGTCACGCAACCTCTCTGGCAAACTCTGTGCGTGGGTGATGGCCTGGGTGCCCACACATATGTCTCTGGGTGCCACCTCTGGCCCACGTGCCATAGTTTTGCCATCACTGGCTTGATATTTTATGATATTTTTTACATATGTGTATATTACCTGTCTACTGTAGCTGGGGTTGCTGTGCGCAGTGACATTTGGAGAGTGTTGGGTCTACATGGACTCAGCAGCAGCAGCCACCGGCCACTGCCTCCCTTCCATACACAGACTGGACCCCTGCAGCTGCTGACTGTAGGGCACCACAAAACCAGCGGCCTGATCACTCGAGCAGCCTTCTAAAGCCAGCCCTATAAATATACTATAGCATAGGCTTTAGAGACCTGGACCTCCCTCTGTAAATATACACCGGACAGTCCTTAAAGGGGTTGTCCAGTGGATTAGAAACATTTCTGCTTTTGTTCCAAAAACAGTCCGACTCCTAAGCATGGTTTGTGCTGCTATTGCTACTCATCTGCATGGAGTTAAATGGAGCTAAGTTGTAATTCCGGCACAAACCATGATCAATTTTGACTGTTTTTGGAAGAAAGCTGCCATGTTTTTCAGCCTCCAGACAACCCTTTTAAAAATTTGGAAACTGTATCAGATGTGGAATGATTTTTGACGCCTGAAACTTGGTGCTAATGTTTACTCACATTAACCAAAAATCTGTTTTTTCCATGGCAAAAAGCATTTATAGAGACCAAACAGATTCAGACTGGAAAAGTTTATTGCTAAAAGGGTTTTCCAGGAATAAAATCTTGATGGACCTTTTTGAGAATTATTTATTATAATATATTTTACAAAAATTATGATTTTTTTTTTTACAGGAATCTGGTACGCAATTCTAATTGGTCAGTCTCATCATGTGTGTTTATCCTATATGTTTTTTTAGATATCTCGACAAGAGCAACAGAAAAAAGATTCCAGTGATGGCCGTACATTGGACACATCGTCTCGTTACAGTGGAGCCCAGGACAGCGGGATTGGTAGTGACAGTGTGAAAATAAGAATAGTCCAGATCGAACCACAAAGTGGCACAAGTCATCACAGAATAGTGAGACCGTCCAAACAGTCCTCAATTGTAAAGAATCTGAATTTTATCCCGTTCGATATATTTATCACCGCGAGCCGTATATCACTGATGTCCTATTCATGCACTGCTGTGCCTAAATCCAAAGTAGACAACGAGAAAGTGGGAAAAAGTGCCTTGAACCAATCCACTACAGAAGTAACTGAGGAAACACCAGACCGGCCAGTGCAGTCATGTATATCCTCCATCACCGCTGAAGATCTTCTGAACAGCAACTATACTTCTCAAGCAAATGAGAAAACTGGATTGCTCTCTCTAGAACGCCTGCACGCATCTACAAGGTCTTCTGCTCGGCAAGCGCTGGGCATCACCATTGTACGTCAGCCAGGAAGGAGAGGAACTGGAGAGTTACAGCTGAATCCATTTTTACATCTGATTGTGTCTCAGCCGTCCTGGCTCATAAGCTGCCATCACAGAAAACAGAAGGTGGAAATATCACTCTTTGACGCTCTTCTTAAGGGCGTGGATCCAGAATACAAATGCTCAGGTATGGATATATTCTCTAATTTGGCGAAGTGCATCTGTGATTTTGTACATTGTAACTTATTGTATCATTAAGGTTCTGTTTGGTTTTTGAAGCTTAGAGTAGAGACGAGCGACTCTTTCAAGATTTGTTTTGCTGAAACTTTGCCAAATTTTGGTAAAGAGTATACAGTTTGAACTGATGCTTTAATTGTCCTGGACATTTGTAAATAACCTCCTCTAGTGCTTTAAAACAAACGGGTGTTTTTTTAATTAAAATGTCAAAAAAGTTGGGGTTCGGACCCACAACCTGGAAATAAAACAATAGTAACCAAATCCCCCCCAAAAGTGATACAAACGGAAAACATCAAGTCCATCGAAGAGATATTTTAATGGATCTATTAGACTCTCATTATTATCCTATTTTCAAGATTTGCCAGCAATCCAGATATTTGGATTCAGTGTGTAGAAATAGCCAGATTCATAGTGACTCAAATCAAATCACAAATCAATCAATGGATCCAGTTTAGTTTTTTGTATTCTGAATAAACGTGCTAACTCTCTCTCACACACACACTCTGGGCTGGTATAAATTCATATCGCCCAAGCATGAAATAGCATTTTAGTCCATGCTATCATTTTTTAATTTATTTTAATACTTAAAGAGGACCTGTCACCTAAAAAAAGGCACTAGGAGCTGCTTACTTAAGTAAGCAGCTTCTAGCACTGGCCCATTTTTAGCAGTGATATAATGCTAGTTTTATCAGAACCCTCCGATAAAGCTAGCAGACACTGTCGCGTAGTACAATAGCAATGCCGAGCAGTGCTCAATGCAGTCTGGTGTATTCATGAGGGGGTGGTTGGAGGCACTGCTTCTTCCCCGGACCGCCCCTCCCACTCCATAGGCTGGCGGTAACTGCTGAGCTACATGCGACAGTCACCGCCTCCTAGTCCTGCCCCCCTCATGAATACTCTAGACCCCTTTGAACGCGGCAGTATTGTACTACGCGGCAGTGTCTGCTAGCTTTTTATATAAGCGACAGGTCCTCTTTAAACAGAGACACACTAACCCTTTAAGGGAGCCATGTGATTCAGACTTGGGTTGACTTAAACCCATCAGTATCTGCAGCACTAGCCAGCCATATAATGTATATGAAATGCTTGTCTTGTGGGGAGAGGAGATCGAAGTATCGGCATCTAAAATTTTAGCATGTTCGTGTTTATCACTTTCTACCAAAATTCCTCAAAAACCAGAGTTGGCCACTACTGTGAAGAGATATGGTTTTATCTGTTTGTGATCCTGTGTAGTCCTTAATGGAACTGGTGACCATATTGGTTTCGGCCATCTGACCCAAGAACATAGAAAAAAAAACAGTTTTATTTAATTTTATAGTGAACAATCAGGAATCTCCAAACTTGTATTTTTCTTTTTATATATAGAGATAATATCTTCACCAAAGTATATAGAATAAAACAACACGCAGTACATAAAACATGTTATACGGGAAGATATTACAATAGCTGACAATTATTTTCAATATGAAACACAAACCCTCATGTGTTTTTTGTTACAATACTTGGTTTTAAAAGCGGATGAAGATTATCCAATCAAAAATAATATAGTAATTCAATATCCACTTTCCATAAGCCTCTTTGAAAACACTTCGTTCGAGGGATGAAAAAAAAGCTTTTATTTACAACGACATTACTTGAAAAATAATATATTTTTTTTAAGAGATAATATTATATTACTGTCCCGGAAAATTCATATGATTCCAACAAAGCACTTCCAGAGGCAGAAGAGTGTTAAAGGGAAAGGTTAAAAATCAGAACACTTCTATGTATACTATGATGGAACATATATAGAAGATATAGATAAATATAGATATTTGCTGCTCAAAAAATAAAGGGGAAAACAATTATCTTGGATTTCAATGAATAAAATACTAGAGTTGCGATTCTTTTTTCATTAAATAATTGATTGGATTAAGAAAAATTAAACTTTAAAAATGATCAATGCAATTCAAAATTGATATCCTATGCAGGTCTTGATTTGGAATGATACTAAAAATAAAATTTCAGGCTGATCAAACTTTAGAAACCAGAAATGAGGCTTATAATTATGTTCGGCCTCCACATGCCTGTATGACCTTCCTACCATGCCTGGGCATGCTTCTGATGAAGCCGGCATATTCTATTGGAGGAGATCTTCTCCCATACCTGGATTACAGTTTCAGTCAACTTTGGTGGCTTACTCGAAGCCTCGTTACGGCTAGGTACCATTGATAAACTGTTAGATGTTAACTTGGGCTCATGATGGCAAAATGTGAAAAGCATGATGAGGAGGACTGTTTCATTTTAATTTAACCAGAAGTTTTTGGGGTGATATATGGATCAAACATTTTTTGTGAACGTTGCAGTTTAGCTACTTGTTTGAGTTGTGCAAAAAGCAATAAAACGCTGAATGGTTGGACTTTTGCATTCAGATGTTTAGAGGAGGTTACATTGCTTTCACTTGTAAATGTTAGGGTGCATTTGAGGTTGTTCTTTAAATTTAACCAAGCCACATTTAATTTATTGAGTTTGTAGTAGCGCATATATGTATATATATATACACGTTCGCAAGTTATCTCATGCGACACATTCTTTCATTTAGCCAAAAAGAAAGGTAAAGCCCATTGGGGAGTTTTCTCCGACTAACGCGTTCTTTGTGGGACTTACTAGACCAAACCTAAATCTCAGAAGAACACAGAGTGAGATTTGTATGACAGAACATTCATTTTTTGACCTCCGCAAACCGATTTATGTTGTTTCCACTAGTGTCCGCCAAAATTTGTTTGTGACTAACTCCCGACATTGGACCTTCCCATTACAATCCAAAACATTGCTCGCTATTAGGTGCAAACTGCAAACCTTGGTTCCTCCCAACACATAGGGGCAGATTTACTTACCCTGCCCATTCGCCAACCAGCGGCGCGTTCTCTGCGGTGGATTCGGGTCTTTCGGCGATTCACTAAGGTAGTTCCTCCGACGTCCACCAGGTGGCGCTGCTGCGCTGAAGTTCCCCGGAATGCACTGATCTTCACCAAGCCGGACCAAGTGAAGGTAAGCGCGAGTACCGCAAAACTTTTTTTTTTTTTTTTAAATGCGGCGGTTTTTCCGAATCCGTCGGGTTTTCGCTCGGCCGCGCCACCCGATTTCTGTCGTGTGCATGTCGGCGCCGATGCGCCAAAATCCAATCGCGTGCGCCAAAATCCCGGGGCAATACAGGGAAAATCGGCGCAAATCGGAAATATTCGGGTAACACGTCGGGAAAACCTTAGTAAATGACCCGCATAGTCTCTCTTCTGTGTGATGCTGAAGCTCAATCAAGTTGACAACTGGAAGGGATTGGCCATTGATTCCATAGATCTGGAACGTCCTCTTCTGCCCAGATGTTTATTCGGGGTGCCAAGGGAGTAAATTGTCTTTTTAAACCCAGGCAACTTTGCTTGGCCGAAAGCCTCTGCTAATATCTCATAAAGAAAAAACGGAGGCATGTAAGGTATTCAATTGCAAGGAATAGTTTTGTCTTTTGCCCTCGTCATCTTAGGAAAGGAAGAAAAAACAGCTGAGGAAGGTATTTGCAGCCATTGATCACAGCATGTTTCGGGCTTATAAGGATACTTGTTGCTATCCACTAGGATTTAAAAAAAAATCCAGCGCTTTGATGTTTTTCACGCACACTTTGTACATTTTTGATGTTTTACCTTTAATCACAGAGTAGGCAGCTTGTTTTGGCAGCCTATCTTGGCTGTGGGCAGGAACTTGTGAGTTATGCCACATTCTGTACACAGAACTTCAGATGAACTCATAATAATGAAACTCCCACAGAGACAAATTCTGTTCCGCAACTACTGTTATTATTTTCTGTTTGATGGAGGTCAAGAAAGCGTCTCAGAAGTGGTTTACAATTGCACATCCACTTTTGTGGCTGATGCCTTCCAGTGCTCATGCGTTAGAAAGGAAAGAAGAAAAGCTGACTCGTCTTCTGCAGCTAGATTTTCCAAATTGCAAAGTAATCAGATGTATAAGACGTATAAAACGCTGAGATGTTTAGTCTTAAAGTTCCTGTTTTTGATCTCCCCAAATATGTACCTTTCTTTTAAATCTGCAAAACCGGAGACGTCAATGCTATTTTGGGCAGGTTCACAGTTGGTCCATGACCTACAGTTTCTTGCTTTAAAGTGGGCAACCAAAACTATTTTTCTAGGTTTTAATTTAGCAACTTTTAAGAAATGTGGAAACCGTATTAATCCAGGATATATACGGTAAGCCGATTGTATGTGAAAACACACACTTACTTACTAACTGGTTTAGTTCAGGATATATCTTGTTACTCCCCTTCCCAATATCAGGGCTGTATTGGGCATTAGACACTTGAAGGTCCGTACCTAGGGCATCCGGTTACAGATTGGCGTCTTCAGAGGAAAAAAAAATATACAAATATATATATATTTTTTTTTTCCTTTTGACAAACATCCTAATGTTACTGACACTGGGGCAAATTTACTTACCTGGTCCAGTCGCGATCCACGATTCGGATGGTCGACGAAGATGAAGTCCGGCGCAATTCACGAAGCTTGTGCGCCCGAGTTCCTGCATCCGCCGCTTCTCCGCCGAGGTCCGCCGGAGTTGCGACACAATTCTAAATGTTACATCATGCGCGTAGTCCAAATCCGTCGGGTTGTCCCTCCCCCCGATTTGTTTCGCGTGCAAGTCGGCGCCGATGCGCCAACATCTGATCGCGTGTGCCAAAATCTCCTGTTAAATGCGGCGCACAGCGGAAATCGTTGGGAAACACAACGAAAATGTGCTCCGCAGACTCTTAGTAAATGAGCCCCTACTGTGTCCTAAACAATGTCACAGGCAACCCTTTATATCTTAATGATATCCCTCTGATCAATATCTGGACAGATGGAAGTTAAGTGCTGAGTTAAAAACATGCCTTTGTCAGCATTCTGAATCATTTTCAGCAGCGTCTGCTGAGTCCCGAGGGTGGGAAATAGTCTCTAAGTGTCTAAATCAGTCTCCTCTCCCCCACACTCATCCAGCTCCCTCCCCACTTCCTGTCATTTGCATTGAGCAGACAGGGGAGGAGGATGGGTGGAGTAAAGGAATAATGCATGAGGAGACACATGCTCACACAGGCTGCAGCCTCCCCTTCACCCCTGGGACTCACCACACGCTGCGGGCAGGGTAGCCAGGTAATGTGAAATAACATGTATAAAGTACTGAAATGATACAGACTGCAGACAATGACTTTTCCTGGACTGTAAATAGAAGCAGCACTCTCAGGAGAGTAACTTATTGGCAGGGGACAACAACACAACGGACAGGCACTACCAGTGTGAATCAAATATAATTAAGTGTCCACGCATCCTTGACCATATATGTAATCAACAAGAAAAAAGAATGGATGTGTACACTGGACTCAAAGTACACAATACAGACAGTCCCCGGGTTACATACAAGATGGGGTCTATAGGTTTGTTCTTAAGTTGAATTTGTATGTAAGTCAGAACTGTATATTTGATCATTGTAATCCCTGCCAGAACTTTTTTGGTCTCTGGGACAATTGGATTTTAAAAATGTTGGGTTGTCATAAGAACCAGGAATAACAATAAAGCTTCATTACAGACACCTGTGATAACTGTTAGAGCTGATTATTGTAGCATAGGACTAAAGTACAATAAATTACCAATATCCAGAGGTCCGTTTGTAACTAGGGGTCGTATGTAAGTCGAGTGTTCTTAAGTAGGGGACCACCTGTATATTTATTTGCACCATAACAAAGACAAGACAAAAAATATATTAAAAACACTTAAAAGGTACATACTTTCGTATGTCCGACTCCCATGGGTCAAGATATGACCCAGCACTCCCTGGCTCGATCCGCCCACAAATAATTCCCAAATCACAAATATTACAAATGGTAAAGTAAGGCAGAATAAGAATCAATACCCTTAAGGATTATCCTCAGAAAGCCTAGTGGACTGAATAAGGTACATGGACGGTTCTCCGCCTCCCCGGCTCTCCGTCCATGTACCTTTCTAAGGATAATCCTTAAGGGTATTGATTCTTATTCTGCCTTACTTTACCATTTGTGATATTTGTGATTTGGGAATTATTTGTGGGCGGATCGAGCCAGGGAGTGCTGGGTCATATCTTGACCCATGGGAGTCGGACATACGAAAGTATGTACCTTTTAAGTGTTTTTAATATATTTTTTGTCTTGTCTTTGTTATGATGCAAATAAATATATTGTGTACTTTGAGTCCAGTGTACGCATCCATTCTTTTTTCTGGTTGATTACATTATTGGCAGGGGACGCCACTTCTAAGTATAGGCGCCAGCAGTGTCGCCCATATAAAGCAGCAGACAGACAGATCTGTGCAATCATAGTTTTGTGCCTGTTGTTAGTAGCAGCAGGACTTTAAAAAGAGCCTTTTATTCCAGGATTGTAGCTACACTTGGAGCACAGGAGGAGTATTCTCACACTGCTGCATTCTTAGATCTCTGTATTCCAACTGCTTCCCCAGCACCTCTGATTTGGTTTAATATGTAACCTGAAGCCTACTGCAGCTCTTACTCAGAGCAGAAGGGAAGGGCTGTAAGTATAGCATATCAGTATAAAATTGTGTAGAGACACACCCCTTTGACAAAGAAAATGATCCCACCTAGTTTTCCATTTATGTATACAAGACTAGCAGAGGACAAGCACAATAGAGTTGTCAAAGAAAATATACCCCAAAATTATTTTTACTTTAACAGGGGACTTTCTAAAGTGTCTACAATGTCATGGGATACTCTATTTTCCCATTGTTGTTCTTGCAGACCGTTACCAGGTTGTTGGTTAATCACAATAGGAATTTTATCTCATCTGAAACCTTTTAAGGAGATCCATATTTTGCCAAGTTCATAAAAAAGGTTGGGGAGCAAAAGAGTGTGTGAAAATTACCTTTATATCCAACAGGACTGTAAATCTCCCGACAGACAGATGATTGTACAGATGATTGGCTCGCAATTGAGAAGATCTATCAGCAGCAAGCAGGCATCTTTTCTTATATTGTTTCCTACAGATTTATAGCCGCTGCCTGCACATTCCTTGTGGTATTTGACTTGTTTTTGGCCACGATACGTATTTCTTACTGTTATTCTGTATTATTCCATGCCATTTGTGTTTCTAAAGGCTATTTCCATGGCGCTGCTTTAAGGTCTTGAGTCTCCAACAAGTCTAATTTAATAAAGGGCATGCTGTCTGAAGTTGGGATTGCTTCCATGTCGGCAGATTTCACAATTTTCTCTTATACCTGATGAGGTCGCAATACATCAAAAAACCAGGCTTCCAGACATTCAACTTGAAAGGGGGACTAGACAGGGGTTCTCCCAAATCAGCTAGTATTTGAGCTTGGGCCTTGGGGTATAGGTGTCCGCCTGTCCTGTTTATTTATTTAAATCAATGCTGAAGAGGGTTGCAGCCCAAGAAGATGCATAGAGAAGACTAGCCTTATGAACATATGAACATACTCTGTCGGTGAATCCTGGACCATGGGGTGGCCAGATTTCAGGGACATAATGCTTTCCCAGGGATGGAAGTCAAAGCATCATAGTTTTATAAGACACAAGGAGGCTACCATAAAGCCTTCACACAACAGCACTGAACTCTAATCATGATTACAGTACTTTGCCGTCCTGCTGGAAAGCAGGGACTCCATGCACCATTACAGTGTAAGTATGATCCTCCCAATCCTGCCCCTAGTTGTTCCTGTAATAGGTTACAATACGCTGTGCCCAGTTCCCTGAATGAAGTGGACTTTGTAGTCCCCTGAAGGAGACAGTAGGTGCATCTAAGAACCTATAATGGTGGTAGGTAGATTATTGACAGATGAAGTGGGCATGAGTGTGGAATATGGCCCAAGTGCATCCACTTCTAGGCCTTCCTGTGGCTCTTCCAGGCTCTCTCTGTCTGGTGCAACCTGCTGACGACGTTCTGGAACATCCTGCTTAAAGCCCCACAATGCCAAGATACTGTTGATCAATTGTTAAACTAAACCTTTCAACAGAAATTGACCTAATAAACCACTACTAATATGTTATCATGCAGGTTAGCCACTTGTAGTTCTTGTTTCTTTCATGGCTCAGAGCAGTGGTTTCATCCAGAAAAACATCTTTGAAGTAAGATGTAATTTGGTTGGTCAAAGTCAGGGAGGCAGAGTTTAACACTGAAGTCAAGCTCTCCTCGCCTCAGAAAGCCCCTTTCTTGTAAGGCCCTGCATCCAGGCACATCACTAAAAGTCTCTCTTGTCTAGTCTGGCTCATGATGTAATTCACAGGTTTACATCTTATTTCAAAAGTGATTTTCTAAATGATTCCACCACTCTGGGTTATGAATTGAAAGGTGTTAACACTGCATACCCAATAATACACTGGTTGTGATTTATTAAATTGCTAAAAGTGTTATCTTAATCCCATGATTTAATGTGATATGATATCCCATATGAACAGCATGATGAGGAGGACTGTTTAAATACTAATTCTAATTGATACAGGAAATGTATTAGGCAATTCATGTTACAACACACATTTTGTGACTTGTGTATTAAAGGACACCTGTCATCAGGTCTCTGCCACTAGTCCTGTCACCTCTACCTGTTGGAGCAGCTCACAAGGATCCCATCCCAGCTTTTATCTAGTTATTTCATACATTAATCATTGTAAAATCATCTATTCTTTATCATGTAAATGAGGCTGGTCACATGGTCAGAGGCAGTGATGTCACCCCTGTTACCCCTCCCCTCTACTCCCCCTGCTCATGTCTGTGTGTAATGTATAGTAAAGCATGGCTAGTGTGTGTGCTGCATCTGCTGACATGCTGCATCCTCCTAATATACAGGTGAGAGACACAGACATCAGCTACACATGAATCTGACATGTTCTGCTGTAACATGGCTGCCTGGAGCTGCTGTATCTCTCCTATATACACACACATGCACACACAGGCTGCAGGGGTGTGGCCACCAGCACCAGGAAGCACATCATTATACAGCCTCACACCATTATACAGGCTGTCAGTCATGCACTGGGGGTGTGGCTGTGCCTCCCACTCATGAATAGAGTGGACAGCTTGAATATGCTAATGCTTCATTGGACATTTCACAGGTCATTTGCATACAGCTTTAGGACCTCATTGCTTAGGTTTACAGGCATGTAGAGGGACAATGAAGGGATAGAGGTAATGCTCTCTAATGGCAGTTTATGAAAATATATTTAGTTTAGGGGGGTTATTTTGCATGACGGGTTCTCTTTAAGGAATTATTGGACATAAGTTTAGAAAAGGTCATTTTGTAAAGATTTGAAGACAGAAATCCCTAACTTTTTGTTATATTACATTTAATGTAATCATTTTTGAGGAAGGATTTCTCCTTCAAACAGGGCTTTGTTTTTCTAATGGAATTTCCCTTTTCAGGATCACATGACTATTATGGTCTTATACTTGTGTTTTAAAGGTTAATATGAGTGACAAACATTCACATTAGAAGGTAAATGTAATACATGGGAACAGTTGCAGCAGATGCAAAGAATAAGGTTATTTATACGGTCATGGAATCTCTTCTCAAATCTAAAAAGTTTGTGACATACACAGAGCGCTAGTGGCCAGATTTAGCCAAATCTAAATATTTTAAATCAATGTTTACAATTATACTTCTCAAAATCAGAATAGTAACTGGCTGTGGGATTCTCAGGGTCTAAATTTAGACCTTTTCCCCGAATATTAAGGGATTTAAACCACATAATTAATTGTCTCCAGAAGGAAGAAGAACACATCTTTTAATATGCTGAAAAACAAATCAATAATTTATACCAAAAGTAGTTGAATAAGCAAATTCTGCCGGCAAATCCATCCATAATTTTGGGATATTTGCTTGCAGGGGCCTTGAGTGTGAGAGCTCAGTAAGGTCAGATCCCTTCCAAATCATTTTCAAATGCAAGGTGCTTGTAGCTTCTGGATGCTGGCCAGTATCATTACACTCAAGTGTGCAAATGGCCGCACGCCTTTGAAGTCTACGACTAAGTGGGCTGTTGGCATAGGATGGGGTAGTGGGTTAAATCTTACTAAGTGATGGTTAAAGACTGGGAGAACCACAAGAATCTGTTGAGCTTTATACAGGGTGTAATAGGTCATTTGATATTGTGATGTCTTTTTGATTTTCGTTTTATTGCACATTTGTTCCTTAACTAGTTTATACTTCGAGAACTGGAAACAAAGAAATTAAAGGAAGTAAAAATGGCATCCTTTGACTAATTTACCAGGACCGCATAGTTATGGCCAGAGATTATGTACTACATTTTTAATGTTTAACGGTGATACCTGTTTATATCCACTACTATGGTGCATGACCCGTATGAAGAGAAATGTAGGTATATTGCGGATGAATTAAAGGGGTGTTCCAATTCCAGAAAATTAATGTTAATGTTTTTGTTATAAAAATGTATACAGTTTTCTGTATCCATTCCTCACGGCTTTCTAGATCTCTGCTTGCTGTCATTCTAAAGGAAGCTTCTATGTTTACTTCCAATGAACAGAAATCTGACCATGGTCACACAGGTGCACAGCTTGTTATAGCTTATAGCTCTCAAGTTGTGCACCTGTGTGACCATGGTCAGATTTCTGTCCACTGGAAGTTACATAGAAGCTTTCTATAGAATCACAGCAAGCAGAGATGTAGAAAGCAGTGAGGAATTGATACAGAAAGTATATTGGAAAGTTGTATAACTTTTTATAATATAAGGAATAAGATGGGAACACCCCTTAAATGTGATTGTCCAGATGGAAATTCCCCTTTGAATTGGTTTTGTCATTATAAAAATGTGTCCTCTATCTTCAGGGATTGCCGCGGCTCCACACACCCAGCTCTTTATAGGAAATCTACATTCAAAATCCATCACGATCCAGGCACTGTGACTGTGATAACCTTATATTTGTTATCCATGGTTTATAAAATCAACCTTTACAATTATGCTAATAAGTCAGATTGACTCTAGGGGGCGTTACCAGAACTCCTGTGTGCTAGGTGTGTGTGCTTCAAAGGCTGTTACACTCTGCATGAGCAGTTCCCTCCTTCCACTGTGTGAGATTACAGTAGGCAGAGGGAGTCTAGGGGGAGGATGAAACGGCGGAACAGCCTCTGAAACTGCAGCATTTAGGGGCTCTGGTAATGCCCCCAGAGCCTTTTAGGCTCATTAGCATAATTAAACAAGTTTATTTTAGAAGGAAGGAGGTCATGAATAACAAATATAAAAGTAAGTGTCCCTGGTTTATCGCCTTGATTTTGGTGGTGGATTCCCTCTCTTTTCTATAGAACTCTGGGGTGGTTTACTGAATGCCATGTCCTGGAAGTCCTATTCACCCCTCAGGGGAACTTGTGGTCCTATGTTCTGCTGATCATTGGGGATCCTTGAGGTCACATGCACAGTTAATAGTCATTTATCATCTATACTGTGGAAGAGGGATACATGTATTTGATAGCAAGATGATAATTATGTAAATGCATCATGTAGGACAAAGACTTCTGCCTCTTTCAATCTACAAAATTTTACAATGTCTACTCTATTCATATGTCAAATGCAGATGAGCCTTACAAGGGAATATTTTATTGATAGGTTCACCCCTTCTTATCTATCCTATGGCATGGGTGCCAGATGTGGCATTCAGAACCATCCCTGTGGGCACCCAGGCCGTCACCCTTCCTGTAACTGCAGGAGGTGTGGACAGGGCTGGATTATCATTGGAGCTCCTGCCTCATGATTCTTCCTGTTCAAGGGCACCATGGAGGGAAGCTATGATGATAATCCAAATAACTTCCCTTCCTTTGGTTTCATCAAGCCGCCAATACGAGTGAAAGCTACGGCAGAGCAGGGAGCAATAAATTGCTGATTAAATTGCCATGTCGGCACTTTTGATAAATAAGTGGGTTTTTGACTATAGTTTGGGTACTTGGCCTTTAAAAGGTTCCCATCACTGGGATAGATCATCTATATCACATCAGTGGGAGACACCCAGTGCCCCCCTGCTGATCCACTATTAGATTAGGTAGTGGAGCTGTGGTAAGTACTTCTCGCAGTATATAATTGGTTTAAATAGTTTTGTTGAAAAAATAATCTACCTGTTCAACATATATCTTATTATTTCCTTATTGTAGATGCTGGAAAGACTTTACCAGAAGGTCTCGATTATACCAAGGTGTGGCTACAGACAGCAGCAGGAGAGCTAAATGCCAGAACCGGGATTCCTCCACCTTTTGTTACTTTACAGATAAAGGATTTCCTTAATGGACCAGGTAAGAGAGCTGTTCTATTAATCATTTTATTATTAATTATTATTCAGTCTTTTCCAAAAAATGCTTTACAAGCTAAATGCACTGTTTAAGGGCTTTAAATGGAATTAGAAAGTTACTTATATCCCTGGATGTCTTCAGTGCAGCAGAATGATTCAAGCCCACGTCACATGATACAGTGATTCTCTGACTCTCGGGAGACCAATGTAAGGTTACATTCACACGAACTTACACCCGCCCAGTCTATGGAGACTCTTCATAGAAAATATAGCCGTGCAGCCCTTCTTACTGCCGAAGATAGATCTTTTTTGCTGCATAGACCTGTTTCTTCCACCCGGCGCGGTGGACATTCCCCAGTCGCTACTTGGTGGAGGAAACGGGGATTGGGCACAATGAAACTCCCACTTCCCCCAGTACATAAAAAAATACACCCAGTACATGGCTCCTCTACTCCATGGGAGTCTGTGTGTACAGCCAAGTCTCTGTGTTGGCTCTGCCTGTGCTACTTCTTTTTTAAGGTTCTTTTTTAATGTTCTGGGGGCAGCGTGCTAGCTACCTATTTACCGGGGGTGTAGTGTGTTGGCTACCTACATACAGGCAACTCACATACCATAAGAAGAAAGCAATGAGTAAATATATATATAAACAACCAAGTGGTTCAAAAATCAATTTCTTTTTATTATTATTATATATATATATTAAATGACAAACAAAGACAGGGCAACACACAGAAAAAATTGCACAAAACCCAATAGTAAACTATGACATATAGCAGCAAGGGTTCCCTAACATGCCAAAGTAAGGCATCTGAGAAAAAGTACAAGGATAATTATTATTAATACAAATAACCAGGAATAAAGTGCTAAATAAAGGGACAACCACAAGAGCTTGCAAATATACAGGTAAATGGATCACATACAGACCGTTTTGGAAATGTGCAGTGGCCCTGACACGTGTTTCGCCAGAGATCCTGTTACATCTGCAACATTTACCACATGTATGTATCACAGCATGCCTCCATAATGTATGGGGAGAAGTAGAATTTAATGGAGGATGGGGAGTAGTAGAAGTCCATAGAGGCAGCTGTTATTTCATGTGATCAAATATATGCATGGTGTACAGTTTTCTAATGTTAGGAGGCTAAAGGACCTGTGATCATGTCACCCTGGTCACATGACATGCGGAAGAGAAGATGGGAGAGGTTGGCTGAGCAAGACACACCCCCTCTGATGCCAGGGAATATAACATAAAGTTGATTTATACTGATGTACAGGAAACAATTTTTATCTAAAAGAATGCTGTCAGGGCAAGTCTAGAATACCAACTATCATTGGCTAAATGAGTAAAGATAGGCTTGGGTCTACTTCAGTGTGAGAAAGATTGAATATGACCTAATTGGTCTTAGAAGAGCTGGCTTGCAAGGGTGGGTGGGGGGAGTTGGGAAGGGAAGGAGGGAGTATGTTACTGATAATAAGCGTATACGTTACTTCAAAATGTGAACCTTGTATAAGACGAAAGATACAATTGTAATTCTTTTGAAATACTTTCACGAGTGCAATTCAAGATTGTAATATTGTATACAATCAGAGCCTATTGTAATAATATGTACATACTTCCCTCCAAGTTGTACTTGTTGGGTGTGTTGTTATTAAAAAATGTTCAATAAAAATATCTGATTTAAAAAAAAAAAAGAAGGCTGTCAGTTAGTTAATGGGACTCTGTAGGAACCTGTCATTAGCTGTATATGTAAAAATGTGGTGACAGGTTCTCTTTAAAGGAACCTGTCACCAGGAGACCCATTTTTAGCACTCCCCCAGTCCCCACAGAGCATAGTACATACACTGCCAAAGTGTTTTTGTATAAAAAAAATTGGTTTTGGGAGGAGCTGGAAAGGAGCAGTTCCCCCCCACCCTTGGGAAACATGTGACCTTTTCAAATATATGAATAACTCCCCACACTCAGGATTGGCTGTAGATGAGCAGGGGGCGTCGCTAAGCCCAGTGATGGGTGTTTTCATATATTTGAAAAGGTCACATGGAGAAGCTGTTCCCCAAGGGTGGGGGGGGGGAACTGCTCCTTTCCAGCTCCTCCCAAAAGGCAACTGCCTAGTTACACAGCAGATGCTAATGAAAGGTACAATATAACACATTTTTTTTTCTGTAAAACCAATTTTTAATACAAAAAATTTGGCAGTGTATGTACTATGCTCTGTGGGCACTGGGGGAGTGCTAAAAATGGGTCTCCTGGTGACAGGTTCCCTTTAAGCACCTGTGTCTCAACAATTTTTAGAAAGCCATGTCCCCCTGATGACCAGGGGATCGTTAGACTTCTATTGACTGCTTTCGACTTTAGTGTTTAGAGGTCCTAGAAACAGAATTTAGGAATCGCGGGGTTCTATAGTTGTTTAATAAATGCCCCAACTTGACTTGTATCAGTAATTTATACGATTAGCAATTCTATTGATAGTCAACTAAAGAATCCTTATAGAAGAAATGCTGCTCCTACTTGCCAAATATTCATAAACGAATTCACTGTATAAATTATCATAAAAAAAATGCTGCATGTGGAACGCCAAACTGTTACCGGCCGATGGAAACCAATTTATTTTAATATATTTTCCCTTACAAGTATCAATGACTAAAATGTTAGAGCAAAAATTCCCATTTTGAAAATAATTTCCTTGAAAGAAGTTTTTTTTTTTTTTGCAAATGCAAAGTGTAAAGCTGGAAGTGTGGAGCGGCTCATTTCACAGAGAGTAACGGAGTGGTGGATATAATCTGAAGCAGCACTACCACCTAGGGGCTGTCCGCGGCTTTTAGACGTTTTATTTCAGGTGCTCGTTTTTTTCTGTGCTTTCCAAGTTACACGAGTGATATGTACGAGACGAGAAGCAACAGCTTTCCATTTATTGTATTTGTAGCAAGAAACTATAGAATGTATCACCAGCTTCACTATAAAGTGTGTATATGCAGGTATAGAATTCTGTGGAATTTCAGATTTACACTTTTTTTGTTTTTTAAGTTCTACAGAACATTCGGCTCTCTGAGTAGTAGTCGCCTGAACCGGAGAGTTATCTCCATTGTTCTCTAATTAGGTGTATTTTGGGTGGAAGTATGTGCTCATGACAGGTCATCTACAACACATCAATGAGACCTCGGTGCAATAGTATCAAAAATCCTGGATTATCAGTTGATGTATGTGCATTCTAGAATAGTTCGGTAGATAGAAGGGAGATGGAAGTATCTGTTTTCAAGAGAGTTTTTTTTCCCTGGACCTTCTTAATTATAAAAAAAATGTCAAAATGTATTTTACTTCAGCAAAAGTAAAAAAAAATAAATAAAAAATGAAACCCTTAAAAAAAAAAAATCATTAACTTTATCTTTAACTGCTCTGCATGAAGATTAATTCACTATTTATAACGTTTGTTATGCTATTAATGAGCATATGATATTTTATCCCTATTTCTTGAAACCAGAGGCTACTGACATAAAATGACAAAGTTATTTGCATGTTCAATTTGCAAGGTGGATGAACGTTGTTAAGCACTGTAACAGAACTTTGCCAATGTTCTAAAAAAGTAAAAACGAAATGTTAATGTATAAATAGATATTGATAAATTAAATAACTGAAATAATTTCATTTTAATAGAAATAAATAGGTGCAGAGATAATTTAAGGCACGTCTAAATCTTAAGCGAACACCGTTCACTTTATTTTAAACAGAGAATAGAGAAACTAATGAGATATCCCTTAAAAAAAGGAATACAATTATATATATATATATATATATATATATATATATATATATATATATATATATATATATATATATATATATATATATATAGTATTTTATTTTATTCCTTTATAGATTTTTCTTACATACAGTTGTGATATTTTTTCATTATTAATTTTCACATCTTAACATGAGAGCTAAATGATTGTCTCCTTAGTGGTCTAATATTTCTGCACCATAAGTGAACAAAAAAATTTTAAAACTACAAACCAAAAATGGTATATTTTTTGTTTTGTAATTTTTTTTTTCATTCCGTTAGGATCTTGTCTGCTTGTTTGTTTGTTTCTTTTTTTAAGCTTTTCAATTTTGCTTTTTTTTTATGCTGTTTTTTGTCTTTTCAAAGACCTGTTATTCCTTTGGTGTATAACCGAGCTAACTTTATCAATAGAAAGATCTATTTCCAGATTTTATTTCAGTTATTTTGTTGATTTTTCTGTGCATAGATCAGACAGACGACATGAGAAGGTGAGGCCCAGACTTCTCCCATATTTTTCATATCTTTGGGCCAGCATTTCTATATGAATGACTCCATTGACTCGGATCACATGACTATAAACCTGCTGCGCCCCCCCCCCATCGCCGTGTTCATTAGTGACCTCATAGCGGTTTTTTTGTCAGAGACTATATATACCACATTACATTTTCGCCTGCCACAAAAATATTTTGCTTTCCTTTAAAAAAGGCCCAATTACACCCATTAGCTAAGCTTCGCTTTATATAAAAGGCTGGAAAACGCTCAGCTACCAGAAACCCTTTAGAATAATATATCCAGCAGGTGATAGATTAGTTGGAACAAATTGGAACCATTGCACTTAAGGGTTCCTGGTTTCCATCAAACTGTTTTAAAAATGTCGTCATTTTAATACACAATCTCAGGCCCCGCGGAACAGTCCACAGCAGGTTAATTTGAATCATATGATGTGTCACTGCCCTCAGCTGACATGAGCCGCGTTCCATGTGTGAAGCCATAATAAATCCAATCCCAACCGAGGCAAATTCCCTGTGAGAAGGTGAACTAATCCAGGCCTCACACTGGCATGCTAGCCCCCCATAATTGAAAGCAGGGCCACCTGTTCCTAACACAGCTACACTCCGAGTAGTGCTGAACCGGAGGCAGGTCATCTACTACAGACCTCCGCACAGGACACCTAGATTGTCAGCTCCCGTGCACATGGCCTGTTCAGCTACTCCATACCTTCACCATTGCTAAATGTATTACTGCTGCTGCTGATGTCGGATGGATCAAATAGGAGGTTTTATTATGGAATGTAATTACTTTTTTAGTCCGGTTTATTCATAGATCTTTTCGGATATTTTTTAATGGATATTTTTTAATAGATTTTTTTGCTTATGAAGTAAACTGCCCATAAGTTTCTACAAAAGTTTTTTTTTCTTTATATTTTTTATGTTCTTAGGAAGATTAATCCACATTTGAAAATCACTTCTCTTAAAGAGATGAAAGCTAATTTTATGAAATTTAATGTTTAACTATATTTAGGAATCTGTAGGTATTTAACTTGTATCTATCAGCTATATTTCATATCTATCACCGATCAGTCTTCCATATCTTTCGTCTATCTCATATCTATTTTTTAAGTGTGACTGAGAAATATGAGCTTTAGATAGTTATCTCTCTTTTTAATCTATCTATGGAACATTCTATCTATCTATCTATCTATCTATCTATCTATCTAATATCTATCTATTTATCTATCTATCTATCTATCTATCTATCTATCTAATATCTATCTATTTATCTATCTATCTATCTATCTATCTATCTATCTATCTATCTATCTATCTATCTAGGAGTTCTATCTATCATCTCTCTTTATAATATCCATCTAGTTATCATGTATCTATTCTATAGTATAGTAATTTTTTCTCCCCTACCTACCTAGTTATTCTATCTATCTATCTATCTATCTATCTATCTATCTATCTATCTATCTATCATGTATCTATAGTGTAGTCTTTCTTTCTGTATTTCTTTCATTCTCCCCTCTTTCTATCAATCATCTATCTATCTTATCAGCTATTGTGTATCTACAATATAATCTATCTATGTCTATCTATCTTTGTCATCTATCTATCTTCTATCCATTTTCTTCTATCTATCTATCTTCTTCTATCTATCTCATATCTATCTTTATGTAGAAAGAGAGATTTAGAGCAGCAAAGTTGACAACTTTAAATGAAGAAATGGTGGAAATGCGTGGCAACAGGACCTCTGCAATATGTACTACTAATAATTCTAATAATAATCTTTGTATAGCACTATCATTTTCAGTAGCACTACTAAGACATTACAGAGGAATAGTCATATGATACAATAGGAATGAGGCAGCACTCTACACAAACAAAAATGAAGGAAATGTGGCTTAGTGCATATGCAAAAAGGCAACAAAGCAAACATTGCCACTGTACAGAGAGTCCCCGACTTACAGACAACCCCTAGTTACAGACATATTTCTGGATGCTGACAATTTACTGAACTTTACCCCTAGGCTGCGGTGATGAATTGTAAAAGTTATCACAGGTGTCTGCAATGAAGATTTCTTGTTTATCCATGTCCATGTGACAATCCAAAATTGCCAAAGGGACAACACGTTACCCGGGGAGGGCCTGTTTTTGGCATAAACCAACTTTTATCACTTTTATTGTTGTGTCCTGCCCTTTCTTCATATTTTTTCTATTTATAATCCTCCTCTCTCTTTCTCTCCAGTCTGACTGCATTTATACGGGCGTAAATACGACAAAGATGGAGCATGTTCTATCTTTGTGCAGCTACGGAATGATAAGATGATCAGACTATGTGCACACCGCACCGCTCCGTGTGGTTATTGCCGTTTATGGGGGGCGAATGTACTGCTCGGCCGTACGTACGTTTCCGGCATGAATTCAGCCTAAGGCCCCATGCACACGGCCGTCGGGGGAAACGTCCCCCCATAGACCGCTTTGGTGCAACGAGCGCTCACCATTCCGAGCCATAGCCGCAAAAAGATAGAGCCTGCTCTATCATTGGCTGTCTCTAAAGCCATGGGCCTAGTATTTTCTATGCAGAGGGGCGGGGACGAGCAACACTCGCCCCTCCCTCTCTCTTAAGCTGATGTGTGACCGCCGTGCTATGTGAACATGCAGCCTTATAGTGTCCACAGCACCCAGCTGGATGTGTGGGTGCATTGCCCAGATGACCTTACTGAAAGTCTAACTCCATAGATCAAAAAAACAGAATGTACGCAGCGCTCCAAATGGGGGAATAGCTGTCATTCCTTCAATTTGTGCACAATGTTCCAATCCATCTACAGGATCTCTTCTCAAGTGTTATTAAAATGTTGGGCATCACTTAAGATCTTTCTGATCTTATGATCTTTTTCACTTTCGGTTTTGAGTGCTGCCCATTGCCTTGCTTTTTGATTGATCAATCAATCTTATCTATTTATATAATAATAATTCTTTATTTATATATAGCGCACACAGATTACGCAGCGCTGCACAAGCATGTCAAATTGGTCCCTGTCCCCATGGGGCTCACAATCTAAACAACCTAACAGTATGTTTTTTTTTGGAGTGTGGGAGGAAACCGGAGTACCCGGAGGAAACCCACGCAAACACGGAGAGAACATACAAACTCTTTGCAGATGTTGACCTGGGTGGGATTCGAACCCAGGACCCCAGTGCTGCAAGGCAGAAGTGCTACTCACTCAGCCACCGTGCCGCCCTTGTATATCTACATACTATCTCTATATAGTTACTCAGTTATCTATGTCTTTATCACATTTATGATAAATATTGCAGTTTTTTCTGTTTTATACCTTTCCGATATAGTGATACTCATTTACTCTAAAATCTTATCATCTATCAAATTTGATCATTTGCCATTTTTTTTTTCTACTGAGGATTTTGCACAGAACATAAGAAATACTAACCAAACTCCAAAACTTGCCCTCACACCTCTGTCCCCATCCCATAGCTTTTAAAGAGATTCAAGGCAAATATTATATCATTTTTTTTTTATTTAATAAAGCGTTTTTAACTATAATAAGTGAGCTAAGTGTTGTCGTGCCCTTATCCTTTAGATTTCCTACAAAGTATATAGAATGTTAGGTCAGGTTCACTCCATGAAAAGTAATTAATCGTCCTTACGAGTTAAGCTGTAGGCTGCTTAGCATGACTTCATGTGGAAACCCAAGAATGTGCCCACTTCATTCCAGTTTAGCTGTTATGTTAAGCATGGCATTTGTTAACTTTGAAATAAGAATTTTTTTTCCCTTATGATTTAATGAGTCTTGACACGAGAGAAGTGGAGCTGGCGGGAGTGCAGACTTTTCTAATTAAGAGAGGGTCATTTGCTAAAAAACATTTCGGTGTCTTGATAGTTTTTCATTAGTGCATTGCAAACATGTTTTTAGGGCTAACAGGGGGCGTAGTGCAAGCCGTGCGTAGTGGGGAGGTAGCCACCAAAATACGGTAGCACTAGGCAGCAGGAGAACAGTACCAAAATTGTAGAATTCTTCATTGTAGACTTAAAGGGAACCTGTCATCAGAAATTGACGCAATTAACCATGACCAGTATGTTGTGAAGCAGATGAGCGGCTTCCAGATTGTGTTTCTTTCATGGCTCAGTGTGGTGGCATCATCCAGAAAATCAACCTTGAAGTGAGATGTAAATTGGTTGTGTAAAGTCATGGAGGTGGAGAGCCCAGCATTGAAGTCAAGCTCTCCTCACCTCAGAATGAAGGAGATCTGGTTAGTAATGTGTCTGGATGCAGGACCATCAATTACAGTAAAGAGGGCATTCTGAAGTGGAGAGAGCTTGACTTCAGTGTAAAAAGGTTTTTATTTTTTATGTTTTTTTTCCCTTTTATCTTTACTACAAATATTTGGCAAAACCCTTTTGGACTAGGGTTTAGCCTATGTAAATTAGTGGTCTATATAATAGAGTTCACTGGTAGTGGTATATAATGGCTATTTCCTGTAGGTAGGACAAGGCTCTTAGAGAAAGGAGTTCCCCACCAATCAGTAACATATAACCTTTCGTATGGCGCAACTCCAATGAGAGACTCATGAAACTATGTCAGTGTGTATCCATTGTACACTTGGACTATAATTTACATCAGTTTTTTTGTTAATGGTAAGGGCTGTGGTGGCAGGTCTCATGCTCCACTTGTTTTACAGTATCACAGATGATGTTGGAAAGGCCACAGGTTTGTCACACCAAAATGTTTGCCTTTTCCATGCTTCTAAACTGCTGTTACCCTGCACATTTTGATGCAGTCCTATGGCTGTAATGGAAGATTAAAGGGTTATTCCCTTTTCGGCAAATTAATGTTATTGTTTGTATGTTGAAAAATTATACAGTTTTCCAATAATTTTCTAAATCTCTGCTTGCTGTCATTCTATAAAAAGCTTCAATGTTTGCTTCCAGTGAATAGATATCTGACCATGGTCACACAGGTGCATGGATCGTTAGTGTCCTAGAGAGTAATCAGAGCCGTGGGCTATAATGGGCTGTGCACCTGTGTGACCATGGTCAGATGTCTATCCACTGGAAATAAGCAATTATGCGTTCTATAGAATGACAGCAAGCAGAGATCTAGAAAACCTTGGGGAATTGATACAGAAAGTATATTGGAAAATTGTATTGTATTTGAAACTTTTCATAATTCAAACATTAACATTTATTTGATAGAATTGGAATACCCCTTTTACCCCTTAATGATCGCCGTTTCGGATTTTTAAGGTGGCCATTAAAGGTAATTCTTCTGATGCTCCGCCTTTCTACGCCGGCGATTTGGAAGAAGATTGCAGGACATCGGGTCCTGTAAGTGCCAGTGTGAGGCTGAGTCATTAAAGCCCGGACCCAGCACTAACACTGGAAAAACACTGATCCAGGGTGTTTAACCCCTTTCATGCCGTAGTCAAGCATGACCACATCATGTAAGTGTATCCACCATGGATCGGACCACCCCAGTGAGCAGCTTCCTGCAGCAGCCCAGAAACTGCTGGGTCCTCTTCATGCCGGATTCTGCCTTCTTGCAGGACCTGGGTGTAACTAACTGAGCGTGCTCAGCAGGCTCAGTTACTTACCGTACATTATACACTGCAATACGTTTGTATTGCAGTGTAAGGGCTTGAACAAGCGATCAGATGAATGTAAAAATTATTTTAAAATAATAATTAATTAAATAAATTAAATAAAAGTCCCCTAATCACAACCATTACATATAAAATCCAAATAAATTATATAAAACACAATAACATTGCATATTTGGCATCACCATATCCGTATTAATCTATACCATAAATCTAAATCAATATTGAACCCGTATGGTGAACGATGTAAAAAAAAAACACACAAAAAACTTCCTGTAATATACAATTTTTCATCAAATAAAGCACAAAAAATGACAAAAACAGTTACAAGCCTAATATGAAATGACTGAAAAGAACTATTTTTGTAAAAAATAAGCCCTTAACCAGATCTATCAACAGAAAAATACAGAAGTTATGTCTCTGAAAAGTTATAGTAAAAGTCTATAGTAAAAAAAAAAAATATAATTTTATTGTCCTCTATATTGGTTTTGCTCAGTAAAATTGAGCAAAGATGAGAAAAACAATATAAAAAAAAGTATCACTGTAATCGTAGTGAACCAAAGAATAAAGATAAAATATTATTTTTACGTTATGGTGAGCGGGCAAAAAATAGTGCTGAAAATCCAAAATTAAAATGGATGATTTTGTTTGTGTCCCCCTTGAAATAGTTAATAAAATCTCATGAATAAGCTATAGACCCCCAAAATGAATTATCTATACATTGTATCTCACTCTGCAAATAATAAGTCCTCATATGTTCGCATTACCAAATAAGTAAAAAAAAAAATTATATCCTGTATAATGTAACAATACAAATCTGCTGTGAATGGCGCTGCTTTCATCCCATGCCTGGCCGGGCGCCCGTACAGAAGTTTACCACCACGTGTAGTGTATCGGTACACTCAGGGGAAACTGGGCATCAAACTTTGCAGAGCATTTCATCATTTAATTCATTATGAAAATGTCATTTTCGGCGTAAATGAATGCATTTTACAAAAAAAAAAATTAAAAAGTTTCTACTTTTTTGTTTTAACCCCTGTGAAACACTTAAAGGGTTAATTTAACTTTATAGAAGTTGTTTTACATACGTAGAGGGGTATAGGTTCTATGCTGCAGTAATTTATGGAGTTTTACTATTATTTAGGCCTTTCAAAGTCACTTGGAGGCTGATTCGTCCCTCAAATGTGAGACTTGGCGATTTTTTTTCATGAAAATGATAAAAATCGCACCTAAAGTTCTAAACCTCATAACATCGTAGAAAAAATGAGAGAACACTTAAAAAACTATGTCATCATACAGCAGACATTCCAGAAATGTTAGTTATCAAGCTTTTTAGGTGGTTTAACTATTTGCCTGGAAAACTGAACATTTCAAAATCAGGGCATGAAGCATTTTCACAAAGTTTTTCCAAATTTTCATTTTTTTATAGTGAAACGCAAAAAAATTATCACTTAAATTTTACAACTAACGTGAAGTACAATGTGTCCCAAGAAAACAGTCGCATAATCACCTGGATATGTTAAAGCATTCCGAAGTTATAGTCAATTATCTTGACACATGTCAGATTTTGAAGATAGAGTCTGGTCATTAAGCTGAAAACGATTGTCGATGATACGGGGTTAACACTGACAAAAAAATTACACATCTTGCATATTTAAGGAAAACAGGTACCGTATTTTTCGGACTATAAGGCACACAAAAAATCCTTCGATTTTCTCAGAAATCAAAGGTGCGCCTTATAGTCCAGTGCGCCTTATATATGAACCATACTTACACACAACAGCTGCCTTTAACTGTGCACAGGTCTGCCACCTGCTGGTCATTCATCCTTATAATCAGGTGCGCCTTATAGTCCAGTGCGCCTTATATATGAACCGTACTTACACACAACAGCTGCCTTGAACTGTGCACAGGTCTGCCACCTGCTGGTCATTCATCCTTACAATCAGGGGCGCCTTATAATCCGGTGCGCCTTATATTCCGGTGCACCTTATATATGAACCTAGACGTTTTAGAAGGCATTTTTTGATGGCGCGCCTTATAATCTGGTGCGCCTTATAGTCCGAAAAATATAGTACATACCCTGGTTAAGTCAGATCTGCTATTGGTGTCCTCTCCCCTGCTAATATGCTCCACCAGTTACTCCTGGCTGTATGTACAAGGTGAAGGTTTTAAGATAAAGGTGGAAAAAAATGTAAGTATTTAAATACAAAAAGTTGATGAAAAGGACAAAACTTGGACTGGTCTGAACTCTGGAAAACTGAATTAAGGATTCAGAGAAATGAGATTATGTAATTTTTTTTAGTTTTCATGCTCTTATTTACACATCAGAAGATAATAAACACAACTTTGTAAAATGTTCTGCAATTTCCAACACTATCTTTGGACCGTAGACCAAACTTGACAACTGGACATTATTGTGGTACAATCCATCCAAGTAACTGTCCAAGGTTTGAGTGTAAGCTCTTCGCTTGACATCCCGATAGCAGCTCTGGAACTCATCTGTTTGTCCTCTAGACACCGTTCTAATCCTCTAAGGACACATGGCCATCTGAATGAACTTATAAAAATCCTCGGTTTCCCTAAGTTTTTATTAAATGCTTTTGACTTTTCCTCTTAATTTTTAAAAGTTTAAATTAGTTTTTCCTCTGTGCTTTGCAAAAAAGAAATCCACTGTCAAAAAATTAGATTTTTTTTGAAGGTCAGTGTAAGGCTGCATTCACACTGCGGTGTCCCCACCTTACTGTAGCATGGCGGGCACACGTCGGTGCCGGGGAGAGGAGGAGGGGGTGAAAACACCCCCGCCCCTCTCCAGAGAGGAACATGGCGCACGGCAGAGGGGGATGCTGGAACAAACTTTCAATATTATATAGTCCTAAAATTAATTATATAGGAGCCAATCAATACAGAACCCTTTATAAGAAACAAATAATTTTTCTGGTCTGGACTGTTTACAATGTGAAGATGAAATATCAATATATGCTGCATGGAATCTCATCTACCTTTTTAAAGGAAAACTTACTTAAAGAAGACCTTTCACCATCTCAAACTTATTAAATCTAACATACCAGAATGTAGGAGCCCGCACACTGATTCAGCGGCAATTAGAATTTTTCTCCTAGCCTCCTCCGTTCCTGAGATGTCTGACTTTTCAATCGTCAGAGAGGAGGAGTTGCAGCGCAGGTGGGGGTGTGTCAATATGCTAATCTTCTCTTTCACTATACAATCGGCGGCGGACAGTCTCAGAGAACACTCTACCTGCTGTACGCTCCTAGCATATTCGCTTTGCAATGCCGGGTGCCCGCAGCTGCTCGGCTCCGCTCGGCACATAGAACACAGCGTGATATCGTCCGCTGCCGATTGAATGGTGAAAGAGAAGATTAGCATATTGACACACCCCACCTGCGCTGCTGCTTCTTCTCTCTGATGATACTGAAGATTGAATAGTCAGACACCAGGGCTCATTTCTCAGAAACGGAAGGGGCTAGGAGAAAACTTCAAATTGCGCCTGAATCAGTGTGCAAGCCCCTACATTCTGGTATGTTAGATTTAATATGTTTGGGGTGGTGAAAGGTTAAGTTAAGTTTTTTTTTTAATAGGTAGATGAGATTCCTACATTACAAATACCATGCAGTATATATTGATATTTCAATATATACCTTTAGTATTGCAAAAATTATTTTGTAACCTTGGCCATATCTGTGTCTTACCACAATTCTTTCTCTGAGCTCCTTGGGCAGTTCCTTAGACCGCATGTCAGTTGAATATGAGTGTCAGAGTATTTCTATTTTAATAAATTAGCCAAAATATATTTCTGTTTTTTTTCTGTCAAGATGGGATATAAAGTGTACATTAGTGAGCATTAGTTATCTTAACAACTGGCTAAATTAAAAAAAAAAGTTCCATCCGCGTGTCCTTGCTGGAATTCCCATACGGAACTGTGGATTGAAGAGGTCAATTCAGTCCTGAGATCATGCTGAGTTCTGCTCAGTGATTCTAGGTTCAGTCTGAGAAATCCCACAAGCACACAGAGCAAGTTTCTTGGAGCAAAGGCTCGCATGGGCAACCATAAAGAGGACCTGTCACCCTCAAAAACAGCACTATGGGCTGCTTACTAAAGTAGCACTGCTGCTAGTGTTATCGGAAACCTCCTATAACGCTGACAAACACTGCCACGCTGTACACTAGAAACAACGGACTGTTCTCAAAGCGGTCCGGCGTATTCATGAGAGGGCGGGATTAGGGCGGTGACTGCCGCATGATGCGCGGCAGTCACTGCTGGCCTATGGAGTGAGCGGGGCGGTCTGGGGAAGAGGCAGCACCTTGGATCCCCCCTCATGAACACGCCGGACCGCTTTGAGAGTACTAGTGTTTCTAGTGTACAGCGCAGCAGTGTTTGTTAGCGTTATCGGAGGTTTCCCATAAGTCTAGAAGTGTAACACTACTGCGTCTGTTTTTAAGGGTGACAGGTCTTCTTTATGTCCTTATGTACTCAGTGTGAAAGAAGTAGTGGACATGATCACCACTCCATTCGCTTCTAATGGACTTAATGAGATACAGTAGCCGTTTTTTTCTAAGGGATCACCTCCACCCTCTAAGGTAACAATAATGTATGGTACATCTTGGTTTTACTTCCCCGTTTAGCAATGTTTTGGCAGAACATTTTTGGCCACTAGAGCCAATCACTGGCTGGAGATTTGACCCACCACATGAATTGATTGGATTCTGCTGTCTCACATCTGATGATCATACGCCTTTGATGGGCCTGGAATTTAGTGAAAGTAGTAGTCTGGATAACTAATCACAAATATGATAATGTAAAATGATGTATTTATTTTTTTGTATTTGTCTTAACAGTTGACATCAACGTTGATGTATCAAGGCCACTGAAAGTCAACTTCAGTTTTGTCAAGTTGGACCAGCTAAATGTTTTCTTAGAAAAAATCATGAAAAGTGGACCTGACCATTCACTAGAGTGTCTATTACCGACCGAGGAAATGCCACAAATGGATGAAACTATGAAACCTCCATTAAGTCATAGAAAGGATCCCGCTACAATGGGTCATGAGGTCTCCAAATCCCACTTACCACAAGAAGGAAAATGGAGTTCAATGTCTTTTTTTAACAGGATCTCGTTCCGGACCACTCAAGTATTTTTGTCATTAGAGACTGTGCCACATCCAAAAACTCCCTGCATTTTGACAAACTTTTCTGATCTTCAGGGATGTCTCACTATTCAAGGAGGAAATAAAGCATTGGGTGAGTTTTAATTTTTTAAAGCACAATTGTTTGATATTATGAAAACCTTAACCCTAACCCAAAGCTTTGTAGCTAATCTGTGATAGGTTTAACCAATTCTTCGATTTTAGGCATCTTCAATCTCTCTGTGTTGTGGGATATCCCTCTCAGTGGAATAAGCCCTGCTCACTCTAACTATTGCATACTTAGCAGTTGGACCTCTGGATTTCTACTCCCAAAAACCTATGGTTTCCATATCTCGCACCGATGATGGCTAATTGTCCTGGAAGACCTTTTTCCAATCTGAAATATGTTTCTTTTAAGGTTTTCTCGGTCCCAATTCTGCCTGTGTTTGTGACTCGGCAGTCATTTTCATTAGTCAGTGACATGTGAGTGTTCCCCACATGCAGATGATATCTTGGTTGGAAACAATGGACCATGTATAGAATTGAGCCTGCTTTCCAACTTTGTTCAACCAAGGTGGATAAGCAACAGTCCTTATTTCAGAACGAGTCAAGTAGAGCTTTTATCCAAGGGAATTTATTAAGGGAATTGCAGATATTTTACCATCTATCTTATTTACGTAAAATTTTACTTTTCATGGTCTTATTTAGTTTCATTCTAAATTCATTTTAGTCTGAAGGGACCTGGCAGGACTCAGGCAGCCATCTAATGTGTATGGGAGGCCTCATGGTTCTTGCATTAAATTTGTTGTTGCAGGAAAGGAGAATTTGACATGTCGAATTTCAATGTCTGGCCCTTGGGTTGTTAGCTTAGATAAGCCAACAGGGGTGTCAGGCTTTGGCTGACTCCTCTTGCCATGTTGAGAAGTTTAGAACAACTCACTGTAATGAAATTGTATGTGCATTGTGCACTCATTCGGAAAATATCTATTGGCTAAACAGACATTTGACTGACAGCTATGAAAGGTAACTTTCAAAAACATATTCGAAATCAACTTGCCAGAGGCTATTGGAACCTGACATCAAGTAAAAATTACCTTCCTGATGACAGGTTCCCTTTCTATGCTTTTCATATTCTCTTTCCTAACTTGCCAGTGTCAGTGTTTATTCTCCCCATAGTGTCATCTTCTAGCCAGAAGATTGGGATCTTAAGTATAATAATGTCTTCCTTAAACCTGTCATCACATGTTTCACAGATACAGCTAGTGGCAGGTTCCCATAGAGCCCTAGTAACTAACTGACACCCTTTTTTTAGCTAAAAATTGTTCCCCTCAGATTCCCATATATTCAACTTTATAATTTTACCTGGTGTCCCAGGATAGCTATAGAGAGCTCCTCCCCATGCTTACTCTGCATGCAGCAGAAATGTCATGGGACCAGGGTAATATCATCACAGGTCCATTAGCCTCCTAACATTAGCAAACTGTACACCAAGCGTATATTGCATGAAATCACAGCATATCATATCACATGAATTAACAGCAGCCTGCATGGAGAGGAGTAGAAGTCCATGCAGGTATGCTGTGATTTTTTTATGTGGTCTCATATTTTCAGGGTACCATTTGCAAATGTTTAGAGGCTAAAAGACCTGTGATGATGTCGCCCTGGTCACATAACATTAAGCCACACCCCCTGCCTTGCCTTATAGAGCCCTTAATGCCAGGCAAGTTTATAACTCTGACTTTATGAGGATGCGAAGGAAACAATTTTTAGCTAAAAGAAAGGGGTCAGTTTTAGGAACCCGTCACTAGCTGAATTTGTGGTGACAGGTTCCCTTTAAGTTTTCTTTATCATTCGCCATAGGAAAGGTTAAAAATGTATACCTACAGTTCATATAATCAATGAAACGTGTTTTTCATCCAATGCATTGATGCCCATGCCTGGTTAAAATCATGGCTATTACATTATATTTGATACAGTTACTTACTATGTGTTATAAAGCTTGTTCACAGAGTTTTACTAACCAACCCATTACCGACTATGGGAAAAACCTGAATTTCCTTAAGTCTGATTAGCATGGCGTCCTACATACGAGGTGTAAATGGCATGGACGTGTTTTGCTTTACTTGTCAATTTCACTCAACGATGAGGCAATGGGCAAGATGTAAGTGTTAGTTTATGGATTTGCTTTGTATTTTTACTTTTCTAACTTGCTGCTATTTACAAGAAGAATTCCTCCCCAGTACATAAGCGGAAATGTGATTTACAAGAAAGGTGCATCGACATTTAGCATAAACATTTAGAAACTTGAGTATCTGATCCAGGCATCTAATAAACATTCTGCATCATACTGTGTTCGCCAGATTATGTTTATTGCCGTTTTGCCCGGCAGAATTTTTAAAGGATTTAACGACGCCGGTTCCAATCCGAAATATTTACAAAACCTTACTAATTGCTCCATCTCTGCACGATCACATATCTCATCATAAAACATTCTCCTCATTTATTTTTGCTGTCTCTTAAAGATGTCTGCCATTCGTAAACCAATATTAATTGGCTTAGGGCTTCGCTTTACAATCCTGGAATCGCCGTTACATGCAAGTTTGCCTCTAGCAAACCTATTCGGTCTAGTTTTGAGTACAGATTTCGAGAAGCACTCTCTTTTTATCTTATTTATCTTAAGAAGGGAAATCTGGAACATGCCTCGTGCTGTAAATGATGTGATACTTAGCTGAGTGCTTACGTTTTATTGCCCCCGCCAAGAAAATGTAGCCGAACGCATGAATAGACAGTACTGTACTCCATGAAACTGTATATCGGTCATTGTTTTTATGCTCCACGCAGTAAGGTTGTATGATATTTAGGATGTTGGCTTCTTCCAGCACGCTGCGGAGGGGCAGTTTTTTGGCGCCATAGTCTACTTGATGAAAGGCATGGGGCCTCCTACAAGAGCCAGGCTCGCTGACGGCACTCACATCTCCACACAGAGCAACCTCTGTATGGACCTGAAGACAAAAAAGAAAGGGTCTTAAAGACATTTTTTTCCAAAACCAATTTGGCAGTGCCAACAGCGCCCAAACGATCCCTGCAATAAGACGACCTTGTAAAGAAGAATACCAGCTGAAAGCCGACATTGCGGCAGAACAGATACAGGAAATGTCTTGTAACTGAAAAGTACTCATAGCGGGCCAAACCTAGGTGATTTATTTCCCTCTTTACTTCAAAAAATCTGGCAGGCCTCTCCGCATTTCAGTGCATTTTGCAAATGCTTTCTAAGCTAAAATGCAACATGAAAGACTTTGTGAGTGCTCTGGGCCGGCATTCTTGATTTAGCCATAAAGACTTTTTCAGAACATTGTTTTCATTCCCACGCTTACCTTAGCCAGGGCTGGGAGAGCTTGAAACAAGTTCATGGTCACTGTAAGGGATTACATTCTCATTATACATCATATTAATATCCAGTATGGAGGAGTCTGTATCACACATGCTCCTGCACTGACCTGAATTGTGCGTCTGATAGTAATCCACGAGACGAGACTACAGAGGGCATGCTCCCATCCGCGCTAGACATCAAGCTGATGGCTGGAAAAGGTTGACCTGTCTGATTCCCTGAGACGTCTTAAAGGGCAAACAGACATGAACGTGGAAATGGATCTAGAGTCAGTTCACTTTTTATGTCTGGCACAAGTGGCAGGAGAGGTTTAATGAAGATCAACACCTGCTTCTCCAGGCCTATATCCAGATAGACATGAAAGAAACATGTATACACTTAGACGAGTTGTCACGGATTGTCTGCACGCCTTTGTAATGTTCCTGCTCTTTCCGTTGCAGAGTTTAGCCTTTGCAAATCATAGAATGAAATGCCCTTAATGGTCAGGAAGGGACTTATGCTTTCCTCTTTGAAGGCAGTAGTGACGCTTATTTCTGTAGTCTTATATGTATCTGTGCTACATTTTTTAATAGAATTTACATGTAAGCAAGGGGTTCAGTGCCGTTTATGCTCGGCTAGTGTGTATAAAATGCTGTTTCATGCAAAACATCTGACGAAGAGAACTAGTATTCTCAAAAGTATACTCCATTAGCCTGAAAGAGGTATTGCCTGATTTATTCACTCTTCTTATACAATCACACCCATTTAGATTATATATATATATATATATATCCAAAAAAAAAGGCAGCACTCCGAGATTTGATGTGGTCAAAAACATACTATTTTATTCCAGCATGTGCCAAGCAACGTTTCAAAGCCTGGAGAGCCATATATATGTATATATATATGTAAGTAAGTTCTACATTCATATACACACATATATACATAGATACATGTATACGCACCCATTTATGCACTCATATATACATTTATACACTCCTGCATATAGTGTATACATATTATATGCACAATCATACAGTATATACACATCACATACTCATACATAGTATATATCCATCATTTATTTAGACATACAGTATACACACACCATATATACACATATAAACAGTATATAACACACAGTGTACATTTATACTATATATTCACACAAATACAGTAAAATCACAAAATACACAGAGTATATACACACCATACACTCACATACACTCACATATGTACACATATAGAGCATATACACACATACAGCATATACACACAGCAGATACACACATGCATACAGTATATACACACCGTGCACACAAATACAGTATATCCTCACATACAGCATAAACACACCATAAACGCATGCACTCTGCATTTACAAACTATACGATAGGATTTCATGCAGCCCATGAAGTAGATGTAAGGAAGTAGAGATAAGAGATTTCTAGTCCTGCCGTCCTGCTATCCTCTCCCCTGACATTTCTAATCTGAGCTGCCAGCTCATTTGTATATTGGCAATACTGCCCGCTGTTATATACATATTAGGCTACATTCACACGGACGTATGGGGGGCGTAAATACAGCCAGGGCCGATTCTAGGGTTTTTGCTGCCTGTGGCCCCTCTTCATTTATTTAAAAATTTATAACAAAAGCTCCTGTCCCCTAATTAAATTATATACAGATCCTATAGTTTAATTAATATCTGACCCCTATATCCAGATTCTCCCACGTTTTACTATTTACAGATTTACCGCCCCAAAATTTTATTTAAATCATGCCCCCACTCAAATTACATACAATAGCCCATATTAACCACCCTCCCTTTTAAATACAGCCCCCTCCTATATTTATATAAGATACAGCCCCCTCCCATATAATGCTTCACCCACAAGTTATATTATATACAGCCCACCTTGATTATATAATGTGTAGTTAAATTATGGCTAAAAGCCACCCCCAGGTTACATAATGTCCAGCTCACCTCCCGTTATATAATATACAGCGCCCCTTATTATATAATATGCAGCCTCTGTTATATACAGCCCCCTTATTATAAAATAAGCAGCTCCCGTATTCTATGATATACAGCCCCCCGTATTCTATGATATACAGCCCCCCTTTTCTTAGATATACTGCCCCCCTTTTCTTAGATATACTGCCCCCCTTTTCTTAGATATACTGCCCCCCTTTTCTTAGATATACAGCCTCCCTTTTCTTAGATATACAGCCCCCCTTTTCTTAGATATACAGCCCCCCTTTTCTTAGATATACAGCCCCCTTTTTCTTAGATATACTGCCCCCCTTTTCTTAGATATACTGCCCCCCTTTTATTACATATACTGCCCTCCTTTTCTTAGATATACTGCCCCCCTTTTCTTAGATATACTGCCCTCGTTTTCTTAGATATACTGCCCCCCCCCCGTTTTCTTAGATATACAGCCCCCCTTTTCTTAGATATACAGCCCCCCTTTTCTTAGATATACTGCCCCCCTTTTCTTAGATATACTGCCCCCCTTTTCTTAGATATACTGCCCCCCTTTTCTTAGATATACTGCCCCCCTTTTCTTAGATATACTGCCCCCCTTTTATTACATATACTGCCCTCCTTTTCTTAGATATACTGCCCCCGTTTTCTTAGATATACTGCCCCCCCCGTTTTCTTAGATATACAGCCCCCCTTTTAATAATAAAGCAATCAACTGACCTCGACTCCTGTCACGCTCCCCCTCAGGTGTTCGTGTCTTCTTCCCGGGTCTTCGGCTCCCTTGTTCTCTGTGAAGGGACGCAGGCAACGTGACGTCAGCGCACGCTGCCTGAGTCCTCCAAAGCAACAGAGCAGCACGGACAGAAGGATCTGTGCCGGCGCCGCTCTGTACTTCATTCGCGTCTGTCTCTTAAATTGATTTTTTCATGTGGGCGATTCGGGCGGCATTCTCCACCCAAATCGCCCACATTATGGCCCCAAATTTCGCCGCTTCACTCAGGGCTCGGGAATCCGCCTGACCCAATTCATGGCAGATGCGGTGTATATACGTCCCTCATACACGGCAATGGGCGTACATCGCCATACGGGTGCGGAATGGTGCGGTGCCGTACAGTTTCATAGCCGGGAGAAAGATAGGACATGTCCTATCTTTCCCTGGAATACGTTGCCATGCACCAAATATTATTAAGGAGGGGCCTGGGGGGAGCAGCGCCTCCTCTCCCTGCCGCCGAAGTATGCCCGCCATACCGTAGTACATACATTGTGTGAATATTGCCTCATACTGTACAATCTGCAGCATAATATCTATATAATGGTACACATCCTCTATCCTTTACTGTGGCAGGTTGGGTGGCCCAGCCCTGTAGCAGCTGCAATGGCTGTCAGCCATGGTGTTACGCCCCTGACAATGCTATTTTTTTTTTTTTTTTGTTGCTCAATGCGGAAATTAAATTAATGATCACATCACTTTTCTTATGCGTCCTTGCATTAAAGTCTATGGGCGTGTGAAGATCGGCATCAAATCTGCAACATGAAACAGATTTGGTTTCGCTTTTTGCTTGAAATTATTATAATTCAGGTAAAAAAAAACCACATGCGTAAAAAAACTCTGCTCCTCTTGACACTTACAGGGGCCAATAAATACAGCAAAAAGTAGGACGCTCCAGCTTTTCCATTTCACAATATTGAAACGAAATCCATGTTTTCCCAAAATGTGCTATCTATTTCTTATAGATACCTCGAGTACGGCCGGATTAATGTCACTGTTTTTATAGCATGAAACTAATACATGAAATAATTCACTCTGTCTTTGATTTTATAGTGGCTTTTTTTTTTTTTTTTGGTTTACAAATTATTTGCTGACCCAAGCTGAGTCCCAAAGTTGTCATCTCAGATCTACTTTAGAACAGGAGAAAGAAAACGGAGCATTGTTTTTCCGCCTTTTCAGCCATCTGTTATACAGATGTTATTATATAGAATTACTTAAGACAAAATGATAGTAGCGTTTTTCCTTTTTTTTTTTGTTAACCAAAAAACCTCAACAATTCGCACTTGTTTACACGAATCTGCATAATTCCCTTATGAGACAACTCCATCCATTCGTTCTCACCAGTTTTCCTTTTGATCCTCGTCCTTGTGCAGAGTCTTATAAATACATTTATAACCATCTTAGGGGGAAAAAAAAGACAAATTAACCAGAAAAAAGTTGAAGGGAAAAAAAATTCCTAATCCTTCACTTGCGGAGACTGTATTAAGTAAACGGAATCCCATCTTTTTGCCTGACACGTTTTATATGACATTGTCTTGTAAACTTTGCTGAACTGTTCTTTCTCAGAAATTTTAATTTGGATACAGAAGATAGTTAACGTGTAATCCGAGTATCAATCCGTGTTGCTCACAGGTTTTTTTTTTTTTTCCCTCCAACAAATGTGAAATCCAGGATGGCTGTGGTGAAAGGGGGGCTGCTCCGGGGTTGGTTTTAATTATTTTATTCTTGCCGTTTTGTATACATATACATGAAGAATTTTGATACTTCTGACTCGGAATGTGAAAATGAAAGGTTCTCAATCATCAGGGAACTTAATGTACCAAAAACCAAGTGGAAAACGCTGACCTGCAGATTTATTAAATAGCTTTTCATAAAAGGCGGACATCACCGGCGTTTTCAGCTCCAGGTAGGGTATAAAATATCCTTTTTAGCTTTCTTTTTGGATCCAAAAAGAAAAAAAAATTAGCTTCAAGTTATAAACTAATAAGCCGAAAAAAGTCACTCTTTACCTGAAAAAAGTCATATGTTGCCTAAGCTGAGCCAAGCTTAGAGTTTGGGGCTTTATTTCAGATCTGATCATCTAGTCATCAAGCTATAAAGGAGATCTACCATCCGAATCAAGCATCAAAATTTGTTCCAGTGGGTAAAAATTATTAATGTCTGTCCAGACTTTATTTAAGGTATTCTTAAAATATACACGGCATATCCCCTAGACTATAAAGAGGAGGGAAAAACCTAGTTATGGTTGAACCGGAGACCGGAGGTGCGGAGACCTTTTTCTTTCCTTTGTTCATGGACCTGCACTTTGTCCATGAGGATCTCCGGCACGTGTAAGTGCTTTGGATCGGTGATCAGCACAATTTTTTTTCTCTTTTATCAAAATTTGTTATCCTTTGACTTTTTCCTTCTGACATCAACTTTTAAAATTATCCTAATGAGCCGTAAGGGCTCATTCTTTCCCTGGCGCTCCACACATTATTAATAATCCGTTTTCCAGATTTGCTTAATGTATCAGCAGTCAGTGCCCCAAAGATCGGCTTATCTCCCATAGAGGATAGTGGACTTTCAAAGTTGGCACATCCCCTCTTACTGCACATGTAAATTAAAGTCCTCACCTAACAAATATAGTAGATCCTTCTATGGGTCTCACAAAGGGTTGAACACCTTGATGTGCATTTTTTTACGACTGGATTATTATTACTTTGCATGGCTGTTTTGTCATGTTGTTTTTTTTTTAGTTAAAGCAAAACTTTTTAGTTCTATATCACATATATCAGTATCAACCCCAATAGTACATACATTAGCCCTAAGTTAGTAGGGTTTAAATCGCCACAGTGAGGGTATAGAAAAGGCACAAATTTGGTAAGTTTTCATAGTTTATACGGTTGAAAAAAGACACTTGTCCATCAAGTTCAACCAAGGAAGGGTAGGGATTGGATGAGGAAGGGATTTAGGGGAAACAATCCTATATAGCATAACAGTTTTGAAAGAACACAGACAATTATTGTTAAAGTAAAGAACATTTTAATTTAAAAAGAGGGACACATGCATCAGAAACCAATAGGATAAGATTGTGTATAGCTGGTGAAACTGCTCTACATAAAAATACGCAGTATTTCAATCTTTTACCATTAAAAGTTAGGTTTAAATTAATCTTTCCTTTCCCCCAAAAATTTTGTTTTCAGTGCGATGCTATTGACCTTATTGTTTATGCTACTGTTATCTCCCACTCGTAAAGAGCGTCAGTTTGGCGGAGTGACTTTTCGGTTACCAATATGTATCGGTCGCACTGCTGAACCAGAAGGTAATCGTCGGGTCTGCTCATCTCTACTCCTATGTACTATGATTTACTGGGCTGCGTTCTCTGTAGGTTGACAAGTTGTCAGTCTGTTGCTGAAGGCTGGCTAAGGATAGGATTAAACATTCTCTTGAAAATGGGAAAAAAAAAAGTTTCTAAGGAGGTTCTTCCATAACAGGGCACTCTTAGCGCACAACTTCCCACTCCCATAGCACTGGTAGGAGAGATGTGCCGTGGAAGTAATTGTGGCTCCCACATTTTCAAGCCCCCTTTTATGTTGTAGTTCAACCCAGCAGCTTCCCATCTCATTGTGCCCCACCAACAGCTCCCAATCATGGTGTGCTCCCCAGAAGCTCCCCATCATGGTGTGCCCACCAGCAGCTCCCCATCATAGTGTGCTGCCACTAGCTCCCCATCATAGTGTGCTGCCACTAGCTCCCCATCATAGTGTGCTGCCACCAGCTTCCCATCATAGTGTGCCACCCCAGAAGCTTCCCATCACAGTGTGCCCCCACCAAAGTGTGCACTCCCCAGCAGCTCCCCAATATGGTGTGTTCACCAGCAAATTCCCATTAAAGTGTGCCGCCACCAGCTTCCCATCATAGTGTGCCACCCCAGAAGCTTCTCATCTCAGTGTGCCCCCATCATAGTGTGCACTCCCCAGCAGCTCCTCATCATGGTGTGTTCACCAGCAGCTCCCCATCATAATGTACACCCCAGGCAGCTCCTACTCTTCTTACTGTGCCTCCAATAGCAGATACAGTGCCCGTCCAGCAGCTGACGGAGTGTGTGTCGGGGAGCAGGGGAAGGGATACATGTAAAGCGAGGCAGGTAATTGCTGTGACCTGCACAACTCCTCTTTGTTCTTCCTCCTGGTACCAATTAAATTCTTGTCGGGGCCAGAAAGTGGGACACAGAGGGGCTAAACGGGGCAAACTCCCAAGGCGCTTAACAGCGGGACAGGCGTGAAAAAACAGGACTGGTTGGGAGCAATGTGAAATAGCAGAAATAATTGTACAGAGACTTTCTATTCTTTGTTTCTGTTACACTTTTCCCGAAACGGAGACCTCTGATTCAGGTGTGAACTGAGCCTAAGGTTCAGTGCATGTGACTGTGTGCTGCACCCAGCTGCAAACCTTTGGAGGTCTCCAGGCCGGAAGAGATGGTAGGGGTGAGCGCTCCTCCCCCTCTTACCTCCACAGGGAGCTGTGGAAGCAGTGTGCTGACCCCACAATGACATCATATAATGTAAGTCAACGGTGGTCGTGAGCTGGCTGCAGTTTGTGCGGCCTGCTCATGGCCACTGAAAACAGTCATGTGCATGAGGCCTAAGGCTATATTCACACTGCCGTTGCCCGCCCGTACCGTACCGTAGCGGGCAACGGCAGTGCACGGGGAGAGGAGGAGGTGGTGAGCGCAGCTCACCCCCGCCCCTCTCCATAGGAATTAATGGCGCACGGCTCCGTACTACGGAGGAAGATAGGACAGGTCCTATCTTTTTCCGGGTACGGAGCGGTACGGTGCCGCACGTGTGCTGCACTGTACCGCTCCCGTAGGGCGCCGTGCGCCCATTGACGTCTATGGAGGACGTATATCGGCCGTATATACGTCCTCCATTCGTTAGTGTGAATATAGCCTAAGACTGAGATGTCAGTTTTCATAGAAGCTCTATGGAAAATGGAGGGGGAGTCGCAGAAGCTAGGTCTTCACCCAGCACCTCTCTTGTGCCCAATCTATACCCTGATTATACAGTTAAGACCTATTGGGATTGACGCATCAGAATTAGGATGCAACAACTTGTTGCTGAAGGGGGGAATACTGTATCCCCTTGTTATATTATGCTAGTCTATAACCATATGTAACAGCACCTATTATATATTTCAGAATTTAACCTGATTATACTTTCAGCTCATATTATAACTCAATGCAAATCCCGATGACAACCTCACAGCACAGACCTGACATTTCCCAGCAGCCATCTACCTTCATATTCGCCGTTCTGTGAGTTTTATTCATTACACCAGACGCTGTGCAATAATCCGACGTAAAGGAACATGAAATCAACCTGGTGAAATGCATTACATAGAAGGATCTCTGCCAGGCTGTTAGGGGTAATGTCTGTCAACAGTCCGCTGACTGATTTCAAGTAGCGAGAATTACGAGAGACTCATTTGCATAGTGTGATTCTAGATCTATAGAAGATAAGAGCAAAGTATTTTAATTCAATTTTTTTTTCTCTTCAGATTTTATCCTAAAGGGAACAGTTTAGCGAAGGAGTAAAATACATAAAGCCATGCATTTACTTAACACAGTGTCAATTACAAGTACAGGACAAATGACAGCCTAGTGCACTTTACAGCAAAACCAGTCTAATAAAAAGCTCACAATGCAGGTAGAGAACCCCTATAATATCAAAACACTGTTGTATAATATATGTCTCACACAACAAATCTAGAAGTTGCCCCATCAATATTATTAGGAAGTCTTGTGATCACCTGATCAGATCGAGGTATAAACTCATCTTTTGAACAGCTTTCTACATTTGCCTCTGTGAGTTGTTGTTTTAGCTGTAGGTTAATAGTTTAACTTCTTTCTACCTCTACTTTTAACTTTATGTATGCCATAGGATCTAGCGTATGTGTTCCACTTTCTCACAAACATGATCCCACGTTTGAATAGGTATTGCCCATTAAAATGCATGTAGCTGTATGCTATCTGTACCGGTAACGGAAAAGTTAGTGTGAAAGAGGCCTAAGTCTGATAAAAACCATTCAAATATTTGCTTCCATTTTGCTGATGGATGACTTTGGTTTGAAGAGATGGTGTTCAGCTCATACCATGGTGAACGCTGAGTGGAGGAGAGCACAGATCCTCGCTCCAGTCGAGTAACATCCAAAACTGCACCAACACGATCCAGCTCAAATCCAAGTTAACCACGGCGTTCAGTAAAACAATTTCTTTATTTAGTCCATTTTAAAAGACATAGGAAGACATCAAAATTCCAACGCGTTTCAGACGCAGAGCACGTCCTTAGTCGTATATATTTGCTTAAGGAAACCTACAGTTGAAAGCAATATTAAGTATGATATGAGACATACAGGCACGACTCGCAAACGACCCCTGGTTAGGAACAGTGATCTCACCAGTACTGTACAAGCTACCTATAGTGCAGGAAGAAACACAAGTTCATGAGTAACTTGGACAGGTCTGATCACATTATTGCAGTTTATGTTTCATCCAGCGCGCACACAGTGGCGCTCAAGGGTCCGTAGTTTGTCTGCGGTCTCAATTAGCAGTGGCCCGTGTTCTGTCCTGAAAGCCTCTGTATGCAGTAAAAGCAACATAAGCCACGTGACTGGGTGCTAACTAAGAACTCTTGCCCTGGTGAGATTTCACCAATTTAGGCATCCTTGTTTACTCAAGCAGGAGCATTGTGAGAGCAAAAGATTAGGGTATAAGCTCAGGATTGATTTTCAAATTCCATTTATCACAAGGAGAGGGTGAGGTGAAATCTGGACTGGGGCACAAGCAGCAGAAGAAACGTTAAATGGTTGTCCATAGTTGCCTATGCTATGCTTTAAAAAAATTTACTATACACCTCCAAAATCTACACGTTACGACGTTACTACCGTTGTATGCTTCCTGTGGATTGGCTGTGTTTTGTTAAAGAGGTTGTCCAGGCTTCGAAGGGGGCTAGTAAAACTATAAAAAAACTTATACTTACCTCCTCCAGAGCTCCTGATCACTTGGGCTCTGGTCCCAACCACTACCGCACACCTGCGAATTTGTGGCAGTGGTTGGAATGGGAGTGCTGTCCTCTGTAAACAGACAGAGGCTGTGGGTCATGGGCAGCACTGCTGGTCAAAGGGAGCGCCAAAGGAGGTGAGTATAAGATTTTTATTTTTCTAGCCACCCCAAACCTTATGTAAATGTTTTAATATTCCTGGGCAACTCCATTAATTGTATTGGTTTACTCTTACATGGATAAATTCAAAATTCGTAAAAAGGGGATATCTCACAATGAACATCATAGAAGGACCTTCCTATCTAAGGATTTCCCTCGATTGAGCCAAAGCTGGGGGTTTCTTATTTAATGCAATGACATGAGAGAGGGACTAAAGTGGAACCTCTATGAGACAACCACCCAACAAAACTTTTAAAATGTTCTTCTGAAGAGCGATGGTCGGTATGTGTAGACCAAAATCAGATCTAACGGAGGGGTGGATTTATCTAAAAAGTTGCTGATTTTTTGCTCTATTTCCACATCTTTTAAGTACTTAAAAATCATCTTTTCAACGTTCCAAAAAGTTTTTTTATTGTTTTGTTCTTCTTTCCAGTATATTTCTAGACTAATAAAATTTAAAGACTACATTAACTTGCCTTTTGAAAATCAAGATGTCTTTGCCATATTAATTACCAATTACTTGTTCATCACGGTCCATGTTCTATCCAATTATGAGCAGACATCACTTTCTGATACACAAACACTTTGGCAGACCAACTTTCCGTAACAGTTAATAGTTGATGGAATTCACCCAAATACCTAATTTCCATCGTCAGGCCAAGTGATTTTTTAGCTTTGATTGTCATTCTTCTCCAGGATGAAAAAAAAAGGTGTACACGATCCAGGGGGAAATAAAACATTAAATTAAAAATGACTACCTGCAATAATAAGCTGCGGAAAGCGGCCGTTTAAAGTGCCCCTAAGGGCTTTTTAACTTTTACAAACAAATCAAAATGCTCCAGCACTTGGAACAATAGGAAATGAATTCTCTGTCTGTAAACCTGGAGGACAAGCTCAGTAATGTAAATGGCCAAGAAGGGGATTACGGTGGAAGCTGTAGTATGTGGACAGCTAAACAAATTACTAACAAAAGTGAATGAATACTGGGTGTGGACATCAGGGTTCTGTCAGGAGTGACACCCTGACCCAGGCATTATAGACCAAACGCTGCAGAGGAGGTGGAGACCTCATCAGTCTGCTCACATCTGGGATTGTATTTGTCATCTTGGCATTCTGTGCAAGTGCAAAAAAAAAAAAAAGTTAAAGGGGATTATCCTGACAATGAAGTGAGTTACTGAATCTTGTGATAATGAGAAGCAGAAAAATTCTAATTCCTCTCTACGGTCCCTGAGGTGGAGGTGCGTTTATAGTTTAGCAAAAGTAAAATGCAGGAGGGAGGAACAGATGGCCTAAAACCCATGAAACAAGACACCATCTAATCCCAGGGCTGAGTACCACTATTAATCCTGGTCACTTCCCTACTGTTAGTTTATAGCGGCGCTCTGAGTGGCTACTGATAAACTACCTAGAAGAACCATGCTGCTTTCCCGTAGAGTTTACAAATGCAGGCATATATCTTCCCGGGATGTTCGCTCGCAAAGTCTTTAATGGAGTTTACCCAGCTGAAAACCGTCAAAAATATTAAGGGTAAAGCAGATACCAGCCATTGCCTGATACTAAACGTGTTTTATTGGCTCAGAACAATGTCATGTTTCTGCAATAGACCATAAAAGTTGAGAGTTTCCCATTTACCAAAAGAGGGCAAAGCAGTAGTCGTAGTCAGACGAATCTGTGTCCGAGGCTATGTTAACAAAAAAAAAGTGCAGAATGCTTTTCTATGTTGAATTGCAAAAATGGCGGATCCTATCTGATCCTATTGAGTTAAGAGTTATAAAAAGCAGCTATAGAGTGGCCGACGTGATGCCCAGCTCTCCCAGCAATTATTCACGCCTCTCACAGGACGTCACCTCCCTCTCCGATGCTGGAGTGGGAAGTGTTGTCACGGGAGAGGCATGAATTCACGCCTACTGCACGATAGATTCCTTCCTCTCCCATGCTGGAGAGGGAGGTGACGTCATGCGAAAGGAGTCAATAATCAGGAGCTGGGAGCGCTGGGCATCGTGTCTGCCACTCTGTAGCTGCTTTTTGTAACCCTTTCTTTTAGTTACATGGTTCTCCGGGGCCAATACCCCACACTGTTTTCACTTTTGTATGGTTAAACTGCCGGTAGAATTCGTTTCAAAATTTAAGCTAAGTTTTGGGGGTTTTCCCACATTTTTGAAACGTAAAAAATTCTGTTACTGAAGAACCGTAAGTTGTGCAAATTAGCAGAGGTCATTACCGGTGCATTGAAATCAATGGACATTTTATTAAATGCTTTACCCATCTGTTTCTATCGTCCGGTGTCAACGGAACCTGATCCCCATTGATATACAGGCGGTCCCCCTACTTAAGGAAACCTGACTTACAGACGTTCTCTAGTTACAGACGGGACCCCCTGTGACCTCTGGTGAAGCTCTCTGGATGTTACTATAGTCCCAGGCTGCAATGATCAGATGTAAGGTGTCTGTAATGAAGTTTTATTGATAATCCTCGGTCCCATTACAGCAAAAAAATTTGAAAATCCAATTGTCACTGGGGCAAAAAAAAAATTGTCTGGAGTTACAATTCTAAAATATACAGTCCGGACTAACATACAAATTCAACTTAAGTACAAAGGAACCGCCTGTACTTATTTAATTATATGTATGTATTTAAGATTTCCTAAGCTCCTGGGTCTACTGTTAGATGTTCCTGCAGTGGTTTATACAATGACCTATATGTGTGTAATGTGTTTGATATCTATGGCTGTAATTGTATGTGACTCCCCAGTACCATGCCTGGATCTAGCTTTCGGGTAAGGGGGGGAGGGATGAGCTCATTGTAAATAGATAAACATCTTTGATATTTTTCCTCCTGAATCATCAGTAAGTTGAACTCGTCGTGAACTGTGTTTAGACACAAAACAAGTAAGATTTCTGGCCCGCGATGGAAAATGTAATTAAGACCTTTTGAAATCATGTGTATATTACAGGCGCGCAGCCCCCACTTTTGACCCTACCACAACCAATAAAGTTAAGTCCAGTACAGCCTGTGGTGGATTAAAAAGGTTTCCAGACCACGCTGTGCAAGTGTTTGAAATGTGTGATGGAACAGGCTCTGTGCGGCAAGTGTATCTGCCTTCTGCAAGAGCACTTATTAATTCACCAATAGATTGCATCTGTTTAACATCACCCCAGCCCCGGGGCTTTGAAAGGGAGCTTGTCACTTCAATGCAATTTAGGCCTGAGCTTTATGGCGATGCTACAAAAGGAGCTCAAATTGCATCCGTAACTGGCAAGAGAGCAAACCAAAATAGGGTGCCTACTACCGAGCTGGTTGAGCCGGCTAATGCATGGTGATATTATGTTGCGGTGTGCACTTCATTCCACTCGAGTTCATAAAACGGGATGTGCTTTTCCTTAGAAGACCTTTCCATGTGGATGCTAACACCAAAAATATAATGGGCAACATTTATTAAAGTCCCTGCAAAAGTTTTTTGTATGACTTTGCTCTTTCTTTTTAGTGCAAACTGCTTGCACTTGTATTTATAAAGTGTTCACAAAACATTTTGGCTGCACTATACCCAACGCAACACAAATTTCTGCACCGAATGGGGCGTTCCGGTGCTGAGTTGTCCTTTGCGCCACATTTAATAATAATAATAATAATAATTCTTTATTTATTTAGCGCACACAGATTACGCAGCACTGCAAAGTATGTCAAATTGGTCCCTGTCCCCATGGGACGTCTAAACAACCTAGCAATGTGTTTTGGAGTGTGTGAGGAAACCGGAGTACCCGGAGAAAACCCGTGCAAGCATGGAGAGAACATGCAAACTCTTTGCAGATGTTGACCTGGGTAGGACTCGAACCCAGGACCCCAGCGCTGCGAGGTAGAATCGCTACTCACTCAGCTACCGTGCCACCCCACATTTCTCATGTGGCGTCCTGCACTATACCCGATGCAACACAAATTTCTGCACCGAATGGGGCGTTCCGGTGCTGAGTTGTCCTTTGCGCCACATTTAATAATAATAATAATAATAATTCTTTATTTATTTAGCGCACACAGATTACGCAGCACTGCACAAAGTATGTCAAATTGGTCCCTGTCCCCATGGGCCTCACAATCTAAACAACCTAGCAATGTGTTTTGGAGTGTGTGAGGAAACCGGAGTACCTGGAGAAAACCCGTGCAAGCATGTAGAGAACATGCAAACTCTTTGCAGATGTTGACCTGGGTAGGAATCGAACCCAGGACCCCAGCGCTGCGAGGTAGAATCGCTATTCACTCAGCCACCGTGCCACCCCACATTTCTCATGTGGCGTCCTACAGAAGTGTGTCACATGCCCTTTGTTAAAGGTGCACCAAAAAAAGTTGCAGTGCAGGGGGCGCCAGATTCATGAAGAACGTCAACACAATTCATGAATCTGGTGCCCCCTGCACACCCCAGAGGAGAACTGCACATAGTGCACAGTTTTTGCCAAAGACTATAAATGCATTTGTCCATTTACGTAATTGGCAAGAGATGGACACCACTTATTTTAGTTTTTTTATTATCGAAGATGGCTGGTTTTGAAAAGGCTCAGACCACAGCTTTTCATCTACTATTGTATTTGCTCAAAATAGTTTTACGGAAATTGAGTTTTTCGCACACACCCTTGTCACATCCCAAAAATGGGGCATGGCAAGGCCGGATAAAAGTTGAAGCCCCAAACGATTTAGCAACTTTCACACCAGAAACCCATACTCATTTGTAGTGAGCTGAGCACCAAATTTATGACCCAACCTGCGCAACCATTTAAATTAACCCACCCAAAATAAATACTTTATTAAAAATGATGATTAAAAACCATTGCCCTTATGCTTAAATGTTTTTTTCCATGTGAATTTAGTATGTAAACTTACATGAAACCCACCTGATGTGAGTCCAATCACACTGTGAGTACTACATATTAAATTTTACTTGAATTGCCCTGCTTCCTTGTTTCTGATTGACAGGTCTCACTGCTTAGACATGCTGCTGTGTGGAACAATGAGAAAGAGCTTTGTTACATTATTGAGTACATTGAGTTATGTAACCAGGGTGATGTCATCTGAGTACCCGGTAAGATTTGCAATGTCTACCCCATGTATCTGGTCACATATAATCACAGCATGCCTCCAGGCAGGATGGGGAGGAGTTCCAATTTATGAAGGCATGCTGTAATTTCATGTGATCAGAGATATACTTGGGGTAGAGAGGGGAAATCTTACTGGGTAAAATCCTTAGATGACATCAGCCTGGTCACATGACATTGAGTGCTATTCTTTGAAAAGGCATGAGACATGAGTAACGAGTAGATGGGGGGGACAGACAAGCAGGACACGCCCACCTCTGAAACCAGTTAATATAACATAAAATTGATTTATATGGATATAAGGGAATCTTTTTCTAGCTATAAGACGGGCGTCAGTCAATAGGGCTCTATGGGAACCTGTCACAAGCTTTATTTATGAAAATGTGGTGACAGGTTCCCTTTAATAATTGCCCACCACTGCGTTTTCAAAATTACCATTCACATATCTATTGTTTACAAACTGTTACGACAGAAAAGCCGGCCAGGCCTAAAACTTAACCTTTATTATTAATTTCTGATAAAATTTCTTTAAATGGAGTTCACTTCAAAATAATGTTAAAAATTGTTTGTTGGGGCTGCTACAAATAAATTTTTTGGGAGAGCAGTCATCCTCAATCAGTTTATCTTGTTAGTGTATCTCTGCAGCGGTTAACACTATTGAGCAGCCTCTAACAACACATCTTAAAACATACAGGAACCCCCCCGACATGTTTCGCCGGAGAACCGGCATCATCATAGGTTAAGTTTTGACCAATAAGGCTTTTACTGTCTTAGGCTGGATTCACACGACCTGTGCCCGCCATACCGTAGCACGGCGGACACACGGCAGCGTGCAGGGAGAGGAGGAGGGGGAGAGCGCTGCTCACCCCCGCCCCTCTCCATAGGGATATATGGCGCACAGCGCCGTATGCCCTGAAAAAATAGGACATGTCCTATTTTTTCACAGGGCACGGAGCAGTACCGCTCCCGTAGAGCGCCGTGCGCCCATTGCCGTCTATGGGGGACGTATATCGGCCGTATATACGTCGGCCGTATATTCGTCCCCCTTGCGGTAGTGTGAATGCAGCCTTAGGACAGTTTGTAAACAATGGTATTGTCGCCTTGGCAGTCCTAAAAAGGGCTAGGGCCTATGTAAATTTATCTATCCACATCCAGCACTTCTGCGTTTCCAGTGACTACTATCCTCGGACAAGCTCCATATTTGTGTTTTCCCTGACACCAATATGAAGAGTTTGTAATTGTCGATGTCTCTATTAAGTAGCGGCTCCAAAGTAAACAGAAGGAAGGAAAGAACAGCTGAGAAGGATTATTTTCCTTCAGGTTACTAGTTTATAAAATGTTATTTTTGTAAATAAATTGTTCGCGTCCCTCTCAGAGGAATATAGCCAAGACTGACTGCAGTGCATTAGGGCTCCCTGCCCAAAGAACTTAATGGATATTACAATAACTATTAGCCAGAGATATGCGATGTCTTGCGGACAATCTCCGAAGCACAGACGTGTAATCTGAGTTGTACGCTGGTGAATTGAATTAAAAAATTCTTCATATCCCACTTATATTTTATATTTTTAAGGTATCCTAATGGTAAAGAGGTCCATTAACTCAACAGGATATACTAAGTAGGGGGGGGGGGCTCTAAATTGCAGTAATGGTCCTATCTGGGTGCAGGTTAAGGTTTCTCTTCCTCTCTCCTCATATTTTGGATCTCTGTAGAATTTGAATACAAGCCTTGATATAAATGTGTTCCAAAAATGATATTAAATTAAAGGTATAGTAAGTAATGGCAGGTGGTTTTGCTGTTTTATGTGCTTTTACCTGTGAAACATCCCTCTTTCGTGACATGTAGTTATCAGTCCTTGCATTAGTACTTTTTTTTTTTTAATTTATCTTCTTACCCTGGAGGGACTGAGCAGAAGATATTCTAGTAATCACTTTGAAGGCATGATTCTTAAAATATTGAATGTGAAATGGCCTTTGAACCATATATTCTATGGGTTTTCTATGGATAAAGGGGTTATCCAAGTGTTTGTAAAATTCTGGAGCCGGGCTAGTGGGGTATTTTAAAAAAAAAATAAAGCTGTACTCACCTCCTCAGTCACTGCAGATGTCCTGCGCCGCTGCCTCGCTGGGCCTTGCCCATGTTGGTTTACAGGGGCACCGAAGCTCAGCTCAGATCGGCTTCCGGACGGCCGAGGTGGCTAACCTTTAAAGAGAATCCGTCATCAGTTTTGACCCCAATAAACTGCAGACAGTGCTAGTTACAGGCCCTGGGGAGATGTGTAATCATAACTTTTTGTTTGAAAAAAGTTAACTTTCAATCCAGGTTTGTAGCTCTTGCAAGTTCTCTGGACTGGAATCTCAGCCTGAAGAGTTTTCTGCTTTTTGCACTGAACTGTTCCAGAGCCTCTTCCCTCTGCTCTGAGTGACTGCTGTAAGTATCCAACTAAATTCCTGATAAAGCTCCCTCTCGCTGCAGAGGGGAGGGGCTATGAAGCAACTGAGAGTAGAAAGCTCTTCAGGCTGATGGCTCCGCCCAGAGCCCTTACTAGAGCCTCACTTTTCACAGTCTTGACATTACTAAACACGTACATAGATGTATAATTACACAGATCTCCAGGGCTGCTCCCTGTTACTGTCTGCAGCTTTGTATGATCAAAACTAATGAAAGATTCCCTTTAATGGGATACACCAATTTCAGGAAATAAATGTTACTGTTTGTATGATAAAAAGTTACACGATTTTCCAATGTACTTTCTGTATCATGTCCTCACCATTTTCTACATCTCTGCTTGCTGTCATTCTAGAGGAAGCTTCTATGTTTTTCTTCTAGTGGCTGGATATCTGACCATGGTCACACAGCTGCACAGCTCGTTAGTTATTACAAAGCGTAATCAGAGCCATGTGATATAATGAGCAGTGCACCTGTTTGACCATGGTCAGATTTATGTGCACTGTAAGTAAACCTAAAAGCTTTCTATAGCAGGACAGCAAGCAGAGATCTAGAAAACAGCAAGGAATTGATAGAGAAAGTATATTGCCACACGTGTGCTGAACTATATCCATCCATGCGCCCATTGCCGTCAATGGGGGACATACACTCACCAGCCACTTTATTAGGTACACCTGTCCAACTACTCGTTAACAATTAATTTCTAATCAGCCAATCACATGGCGGCAACTCAGTGCATTTAGGCATGTAGACATGGTCAAGACAATCTCCTGCAGTTCAAACCGAGCATCAGTATGGGGAAGAAAGGTGATTTGAGTGCCTTTGAACGTGGCATGGTTGTTGGTGCCAGACGCTGGTCTGAGTATTTCAGAAACTGCTGATCTACTGGGATTTTCACGCACAACCATCTTTAGGGTTTACAGAGAATGGTCTGAAAAAGAAAAAACATCCAGTGAGCGGCAGTTCTGTGGGCGGAAATGCCTTGTTGATGCCAGAGGTCAGAGGAGAATGGGCAGACTGGTTCGAGCTGATAGAAAGGCAACAGTGACTCAAATCGCCACCCGTTACAACCAAGGTAGGCAGAAGAGCATCTCTGAACGCACAGTACGTCGAACTTTGAGGCAGATGGGCTACAGCAGCAGAAGACCACACCGGGTGCCACTCCTTTCAGCTAAGAACAGGAAACTGAGGCTACAATTTGCACAAGCTCATCGAAATTGGACAGTAGAAGATTGGAAAAACGTTGCCTGGTCTGATGAGTCTCGATTTCTGCTGCGACATTCGGATGGTAGGGTCAGAATTTGGCGTCAACAACATGAAAGCATGGATCCATCCTGCCTTGTATCAGCGGGTCAGGCTGGTGGTGGTGGTGTCCTGGTGTGGGGAATATTTTCTTGGCACTCTTTGGGCCCCTTGGTACCAATTGAGCATCGTTGCATCGTTGAACATCGTTGCACAGCCTACCTGAGTATTGTTGCTGACCATGTCCATCCCTTTATGACCACAATGTACCCTGTAACATCTGATGGCTACTTTCAGCAGGATAATGCGCCATGTCATAAAGCTGGAATCATCTCAGACTGGTTTCTTGAACATGACAATGAGGTCACTGTACTCAAATGGCCTCCACAGTCACCAGATGTCAATCCAATAGAGCATCTTTGGGATGTGGTGGAACGGGAGATTCGCATCATGGATGTGCAGCCGACAAATCTGCGGCAACTGTGTGATGCCATCATGTCAATATGGACCAAAATCTCTGAGGAATGCTTCCAGCACCTTGTTGAATCTATGCCACGAAGAATTGAGGCAGTTCTGAAGGCAAAAGGGGGTCCAACCCGTTACTAGCATGGTGTACCTAATAAAGTGGCTGGTGAGTGTACGTACGTCACAAGCTTGCGGTCGTACATAAGTGCCCCAAATGGTCGTGTAAATGCAGCCTTAGATGGTTGTCTACTCGATTTCCATCTTTATTTTTCTTCAAAAAGATGCAACAATGCAAAGGATTAGCATAGCGTTCTGTAACAGAGAGACTGAATTTCATGAGGCCTTTCATTTATGGGCAGAATGAACTTTTTCACAGCTTCGCTACAATAGTTCCCAGTTTTACACAGTTTTATCAATTTTCTGCACCCTTATATATTTGTAACTCATCTCTATAGAAGACAAAATTTCAATATTCCTTATATGGTTATAGAGACTGTCCCAGTGTTTATTACAGACACCTTACAGCTGATCATTGCAGCCAGGGACTAAAGTGAAGCAGGTCACAGTGGGCAGAGGGGTCTGTCTGTAACTAGGGGTTGTCTGTAAGTCGAGTGTCTTTATAGGACATCTATCACCAGTTCAAGAATTGTAAACCAAACATACAGACATACTGGTGTGTGCCCCATCTGGCATGATCTATAATACTTTTAGCTTCTTATGACCTACTTTTTAAAAAACAAAGGTTTTAAAAAATATGCAAATCATGAGTTAATGGAGTCTGGAGCCCCTCAAGCTTGTTTACATAATATTTAAAGCCCCTTTATTTTTTTAAAAAACAAGGGCATAAAAAGCTAAAAGAACAGCAGATCCTGCCAGACGGGGCACACACCAGTATGTCTGTATGTTTGGTTTACAATCCTTGATCTGGTGATAGATTTTCTTTAAGCCAAAGATTGGCTGTAACTTGAGTCACCTCCGTAGATTAGCTGAATGGAGGTGTGACTGGTAGGGGTTGCCAATCTCTTAAATGTAGTAGGACATCTTACAGAAGATATAAGTGTAGTAATATACAATTTGGGTCTTGGCTGGAAGTCTTTTCTGCTTCTTCACTTGTCCCGAACTATTGTGCGCTTCCTGGCAACATGGCCGTGCTAGCAAGAGTTTAATCCGCTTTATCCTAAGCTGCTGATTTAGAATCAGGTTGGCTCCTATTTTCTGGCATTCAGTTACTTTTTATGGAAAATGTGTTTTTTTTTATAATGTCTCTATTTCAAGAAGTTTTTTTTTTTTGTGGTGTTTAAATAATTTTGCCTCTGGGAGCGCATGCAGTTAGAGAAGAGGCGCTCATGCCAAGCAATGCTATTATGCCTGATAAAACTGTTCTCATGTATCAGGGATCACAAACCTCTGCATTACTCTCATTACATTGGGTTTTATTCACATGTAAACTGTGTACCACATGTATTCCTTCCAACTGGCATGAGGAATGGGGTTTATCTAATCTTAGATGGAAGCTCGGGTCTGGCTGAAGCATCGGGGATTCAGATGTCTCAGCTGGTGGAAGTGATTGTCAGGATTGGATGTTAGACACATGATACGCTGTGGTTGTAATTTTTAGTTTGTGTGTTTTATTGGGCAATTTAGAGCAAAGAGGATACGGTGATAACAACGATGGTCAGCACTTGGCAGCCAATACAGATCCATATAATATGAAAATATGGAAGCACTTGTCTTTTGTGGTGATACTTCCAACCGATTCGTGTTTCACATGGAAACACAGTTTACAGGTTAATTTCCTGTGGGATTCAACTACTCAGGTTCTACACTTGTTGTTCCATCTGCTACTCAAGTGAGGTACCTCGTCAGAGTTCACACATCAAAAACTGACCATACATCAGTGGATTCAGCACTACGATTAACAGCTCCACCAGCGTCAAAAAGAATTTTTGGTGGACGTGACTTTCGACCCAAAGGTCAAGCAGAAGTTAGCCTTGCATTGGGACTGAATTTGAAACCCATCACTTTACGCCAGGTTCTGGTTGACTAATCAAAAAAAATAATCTATCCTTGCTGTGTTTTATTTTTTATATAAATTTGTTTCTATATGTTTTATGGGCTTGGTGTAAGTGTGGTAACTTATATTCTATTCATTGTGTGCTATACATATACTCTCATCAGGGGATTAACTAGGAGAGGCAGGGCCCTATAGCAGACTTCTGAATGGGGCCCCCTACCTGCTTTAAAATATGCATATAGCACTCCCATATACACATATAACACCTTTATATACCTATATACATAAACAGTTCTTCACTCATAGACATACATTTATACACTCATACATACACACACATACAGCGCATATACACTGGCACTGTATACATACATATACAGTGCCATATACAGACATACAGCATATATACACACACCATATACACATACACCATATACACATCAAAGATACACACACGTATACAGCATATATACATCACATATGTAATTGTGCTTTACCATGTGCTGTATATGTATATAATAGTGCACATCCTCCATTCTTTAATGTCAGGTTGGATGCCGGGGCCCCCTGACACTATGGGCCCTATAGTGGCTGCTATCAGTGTAGTTAAGCCCCTAACTTTCATAGTAATTTCTATTCAATCCTGTAATTTTTGTTTAATAATTAAAAAATATACACCACTTATAACACCCCACCTCGCAAAAATGTTTGTGTCAGTTTGTGATGCTAATCTGGCTCCTATAACGAAGTCCCACCTTTGATACAGCAGGGATGCAAATGAGACAAATGTATTACCTGTTATATCCAAAAAATGGCTAAATTTTAAATTTTGAGTTTATATTTTATGCCAGAAACTGTGGTAAAATGTGAATGATGAATTCTAGTATTATGTCCTATCAGTACGTGTAAAGCTTATAGAGGGTGGGCCATAAGAAAAAGCCATTCTGATAGACCCCAGACATTACTCTTTTATATTCATCTTAATACATTACTTTGGTGGCCGCTTTAGGGAAAATGTCTGACTGCCCATCTTCTGCAATATCAACTGCTGGATGGGGTTTCCGTAATCTGTGATCTCTGATAAGACAACCCCCTTTAATTCATGTCATCACATCTACCGCCTTCAGCATATTCAGAATACTTTTGCTATAGGTCCATCCATGGATGACTTTGTAAAACCTGATTCTGATTATTGGTGCTGATGTTCTCATCTCATCATCCCGTGACGTAAGAGAAGAACCTAATCCTAAGTGCAAGGTTGAGATGGGCCCGATAACCTAAGTGCATTGACAGTTCTGCTTTCATCTTTTTTTGGTTACAATTTTAGACTTCGTGATTTTTACTTTCCCTTTGAGCTTTTTGATAAAATCACTTTGCCCCCTTAGGTTTAAAACATAAAAATAAAACTAAGTGACCAAGAACAGGAAGGTATCGGCTTCACCATTTCTGTATCTCTACTATCTATTTATTAATAACAGTCAGCGCTGAATCATAGGTCGTGCCGTTTACTGTTACAGTATGGATGGCTTTGTTATAATTTTGGAAACGGGAAACATCTGTACGTGGCCTTGAGGCCAGTTTCTCCTTCTATTATTTTAAGAGATCTGATTTCACAAGGTCTGTCCATTGCTTCATTCTGCAAAGGTGCATTCAATTCCAATTCAAGACACTAGAGGTTTAGGTTACCATTTGGGGAAATTCAATGATATCCAGGTCATGTAAACCGAAGCTTAGAACCATCGAAGGACATTGGTCATTGAGAAAACGTGAACTGCTCCTGGAAATCTTTATTATTTTATTTTGCCTTCGTGGTTTATATGCTATATAGCCCCTGTGTTTTGAATAAAGACAGTTTTGGCTACGGTGCCTTACTCATGGTCGACCAAGCTGATCTGTGATCAGGAGTGCCAGAATTTGCCAAGCTTTGCCTTATCTTGCACTCACTTAGGCCCCTTGCACACAATCATTGTGTTCTGCCTGTGGAGACTGACCTGTATGTTGGCCCGATTACATGGACAGGTATGTCCTACATAAAAATCTACCTAAAAATCATGCAAGGACTTCTCATCTGCTGGCAGAACTACAACACCAGCACTAATAGAGATAAGTCATTACCAGAACCTTAATAATGGGATTCTGTGATATCCTGTACTGATAAAGAACCTATTTTTTTTTAGGTTTATAGATGTTTTAAAAAAATACTAAGTAATGAGTCTATCAATTTGCAAATGAACTTTGGGCATGGACTTGGCCGTGATTGCCCCCTGCACTACTCATTTTCTCCATCCAGAACCTACTACAGTGGTGGCGGACCTATGGCACGAGTGCCAGAGACGGCACTCTGAGCTCTTTCTGTGGGCACCCGGGCCATTGTCCCAGCACACCAGACAGGACTCAAAGAATCTTAAAGAGATACTTACTTTGCTACTTGGGACTGTAGGAAAAGGGAGAAAGAGTAGACTGGGCCAAATTATCTTTGGAGGACCTCCTGCTGGCCCCACGATTCTCTGTGTACAGCGGGACACTGGAAAGAAGCTAGAATAATGCAAATTTTCCATCTTTCTACTGTATTGGTGTCTTCAGGAGGCCAATATGATTGAAAGTTGTTGAAAAACAGGGAGCAATAAGTTACTGCTTTAATTTTTGGTGGCACCCCACGGTAAATAAGGGGCGGTTTGGGTTGCAGTTTGGGCACTCGGCCGCTAAAAGGTTTGCCATCACCGACCTACTACTTGGCCTTGTTCAAAAGTGTCCTGCTACAAAACTGGGAAATGGAAGATACAGGGGAATTCATGGCCACATTCAAGGTGCCCAAATATCTTTTTTTTTTTTTTTCTTAAGGATATACTTATGTGTTTAGTTTATATGTGACTTAGGAGCTGACGGTTTCTGATTAACCTTTTACATGTTTATTGTACTAGTGGAGATGTAACATAATTGTAGCTTTTTGTGTTTTCTTTCCTCAGCAGACACCATCTCTGGAGCAATGTTTACTCTGAACCTAAATGACTTTGTCCTAAAAACGAGCTTGAATGAAAGAAGCAGGAATTTGATTGGACCAGTTTCCGGTTCTGTTAATCTAGAAGCGGTTTGGTGCAAGCATAGTGGGGACCTGGGCCCCCAACTTACAAATCCTAAAATCCTTCTTGATGTGAGATGCGGGCTTCTACAGGTGAGAAATAAGAGTCTCTAAAGATTTTTTTTATTTTTGACGATCCCCTAGGCCAGTGAGGGCAAACGTTTTAGAAACCTAATGCCCAAACTACAATCAATAACCACTTATTTATCGCAAAGGGCAAAACTGGCAATTTAAGCAGCAAGTTATTGGTTCCTGCTCCTTCACAGCTTTCAACTGTATTGGCGTCCAATGGACACCAACACAGTAGAGAGAAAGTGGAGATGCTCAGTTTATCACTGTATCTTCCCTCCAGGGTCCCCTGAACAGGAAGAATTGTGGAGCCCAGAGCAGGAACTTCAATATAGGAGTTCCAATAAAATAGGAGAGGGGACCTATCTTTTAGGCTTTGTCCTGAACATATCCTCCATGTGGAGGTTGTTAATGGGTGTTTTACCATTGGGGAGGTGGTCATGTCAGCGGTCGTGTAATTCTTTTGCCAAGATCAGATTTGCAATATCTCTTCTGTCTCAACTGTTATCAACACAGAACGTTGCAGCAACATCTATGTGATACACAGCTATGTGACTTGTTCATTGTGTTGTGTATGGTGCTGGAGGCGCTGGTTCCAATCATTATGAAACCACATGAAGAACGTCTGTGTTGGTATTGCAACTCCCTCTACCCATTACTTGCTGGGGTACTCAGATATGCAATTGTCCTTTCATCTCTGAAATAAAAGAACATTATAAGTACAGGCGGTCCCCTACTTAAGAACGCTTGAGTTACATAAACGGACTCTGATAATTGGTAATTTACTATTCTTTAGCCCTAGGCTACAATGATCAGCTGTCACAGTTATCAAAGGTGGCTGCAATTAAGCTTTATTGTTAATCCTGGTTCTTATGACAACCCAACATTTTTAAAATCCAGTTGCCACAGCGACCAAAAAAATTCTGTCTGGAATGACAATTATAAAAAATACAGTTCCGACTTAATTCTTATGACAACCCAGCATTTTTAACATCCAATTGTTACAAAGACCAAAAAAGTTCTGGCTGGGATTACAGTGATAAAATATACAGTTCCGACTTACATACAAACTGAAAATAAGAACAAACCTACAGAACCCATCTTGTATGTAACCCGGGGACTGTCTGTAAAGCTACAGAATGACAATTACACAAGTCTGTACTCTGCAAATATGACCGTTTCCACTAAACAACATTTATATAATTTTATATTGCTAATTTCTTTTCCTTCGAGACCAAGGAGTTTTTTTCCGTGTCTGTTTTTTAATTCCTCTCCATCCATCCAGCCATAACTTTTTTTTTTTTTTAACAAAGCTACATCTTGGCTTTTTGTCTGTGCAACAAATTTTATTTTCTAGTGGCAGCATTAAATATTCTATGCCATGTACTTGGAAGCTGAAAAAAATGTTTCATAAGTGGTGGATTTGGCATAAATAAACAGTTGCGGCATATTTCGATGGGCTTTCTTTGTATGGCTTTCAGTGTGCAGTTGAGATGGTATTTGTACATTATTCTTTGGATAAGTGCGATCATAGTGTTACAAAATTTGTAAAGTTTAGTAGTGCCTCAATATCTTTAAAAAAAATGTAAAAAATCTTGCATTAAAAAATGCATTACATTGCCATATTCTGACACCTGTAACTTTTTCATACTTCAGAGTACGGAGCTGTGTAAGGTGTTATGGTTTGCGGGATGGGATGATATTTCTTATTCAATGTTATATTGGAGGCAAAATGGCAAAAAAGTGGGATTCGGACATTTAGGCGCGGTTTTCCATGGCGGGGTTCATCGCTGGGATTAATTGTTTTTTATATTTACTAGATCAGACATTTTGAGACATGACAATACATAAAATGTTTATGATTTTGCTTGTTTATGTTGTTATGACTAGTTTGACTGATTTGGCAAGCTCTGTGCAGCGCTGCGTAATCTGAGCTCTATATAAATAAAGAAATTCTTATAATTATAATGGAGATGATTTTAATGGGGTTTTTTTTAACACATCTTTCTTGTACACACAAGAACAAGTGTTTTTTTCATATTTTTATAAAACTGTTATTTATTTTTTTTCAGCCCCATAGGGTGCTTGAACCCTAGGGGGTCTGATCACTAATAATTGTATTGCAGTATATTGTAGATATACTGCTTCTATATTAGTCAGTCCCAGACAGACTGTAATATAGAAATACTAGATTCTTTGATAGGTTCCCAGCTGTCACTGTGCAGACCTCCATTTAAAGATGGCGGCACCCAGCAGCATACCTCTTAGGTGCTGCAGTCGGGTTCAACCATGGCACCTAACAGATTAACTGCAGCGATTGGTGACAGAACCGACCACAGCAGTTCACGGCAAGTGTCAGCTGTGTAATACAGTTGAAACCCGCCATGTATGGAGAGTGTTCCATCCGTGAGTTCTCTTCATGCTCCCCTATGTATATATACGATGGGTGGTCGTAGAGGGGTTAAGCTCCTTATATTTTAGAAATACAGGCTGTCCCCGGGTTACATACAAGGTTCTGCAGGTTTGTTCTTAAGTTGAATTTGTATGTAAGTCGAAACTGTATATTTTATAATTGTAACTCCAGTCAAACATTTTTTGGTTGGATTTTAAAAATGTTGGGTTGTCATAAGAACCAGGAATAACAATAAAGCTTCATTACAGACACCTCTGATAACTGTTACAGCTGTTTATTGTAACCTAAGGCTAAAGTACAGTAAATTACCAATATCCAGAGGTCCGTTTGTAACTAGGGGTCGTCTGTAAGTCGGGTGTTCCTAATTTATTAAAAAACTATTAAGGGATTTTTTTTTTAATCTATCAAACTATACATGATTAATAAACTAAAAAATCTAATTAAAAAAACAATACACAGAACAATCCAGACAAATCAATTTATCACAAAAATATTAATAAACAGCCTTTCTGGCTCATCAACATTATTTTATAAGGAAGGAGGCCATGGATAACAAATTTAAGAAAATTACCCCAGTCCCAGTGCCTGGATATATATGTAAGTGGTAGATTTCCTTTAAGCTTAGAAGTTTTTAAAACAATTTAAATTTTTACCACTTCCCAAGCCTGGTTTCTTGAAGAAAACCTTCCATCAAAATCCAGCATGAAAACCAAGAACATAGATCCAAGGATTGTGACTGTAGTAATCTTCTTATATTTGTTGTCCAAGGCCTTCTGCCTGTGTAATCTATCAGCAGGAAGTGCAGGGGGAGGAGGAGACCTGTTCTGCTCATTGTAACAGCCGGTGAAGCTCTTGAAAGCATAGTTATAAAAATTGATTTAGAAAGTGGCCATGGATAACAAATATAAGATGATTAGTGAGTGGCTTTAGTTTATCATGAGGGATTCTAATGGTCGATTTCCTTTAACGTAGTTGTCATCTTTGGAAATTTCTTTTTTGCTTGGAGAGACCTTGGTACCGCCTCCAGAACAAATAAACATTGCACAGCTACCCTTTATATATCTATATTTTTTTCCCCTCAACCACCTTAATTTTTCAGACGTTAGTAGCAACAATTTAGCACAGTACCGGAGCGTTTTGATTGTGACAGATCTAAAAAAAACATCCAAAAACGAAATGACTGATGTAGAATAAGGTCCATGGTGGGGAGTTTGTTTCCCTCTCGCAGATGGCACCCTCCTTGTCCTGTAGATAATAGCAGTACATTTTCTTTTTGATTTACTGGACAAATTATCCGTGTTGATATTAACCAGGGCTGAAAACAATAGCAACACTGTGCTACGAGCACGAGTCGGAGGAAGTTATCTCTTTCGTTTTAACATTTCTCATGAACTATGAAGGAGACCCTGCCAAATAAAATATCTAATCAACGCGCATAAATGGTGTTTAGATAACTTCCAGATTGAGCTGTATGTTTTTCTACCTTTCCGTAGCTAATAATGTTTTCTTTCTAGGTTTTCTGGGGTCAGGAGAACCTGAATTGCTTGACACTTTTGAATGAACTTGTCCAGGAATACCTGAAGAGAGAGTCAGGGTTGGGCGCTACAAGTTGTGAACAGCCCCTTCTTCCCGTCTCCCCTGTGATCAGTAGACCTTCAACCTGTAAGACAGAGCACAGCTCTGATGACTTGAGAACTGGACTTTTTCAATACATACAGGATGCTGGTAAGTCAAGGACATCTCCGATGTGTTTTTCACATCATCATTTATTTGCTTACATTGCATTCTGCTTTACATAGCTTTCCATCACTTTCCTGAGGACTTCATCTCCATAGGGTTTTGAATGTCTTCTCTGTGTTTGGTTGGGCATTTTTCCTCATTATTTATTTAAATATAATCAGTTAAAAGTATTAAAAAAAAAAAAAACTTTTAAATAAAGGAATGTTAAACATAATAACAATAAAAACAAGTAAACAAAACTTGACTGCAGTGTTCAGCAGTCTGTAGAATCCTGGGAGGTAACAGCCACAGCAGCTGCTAAGGGGCCCAGAGTGTCAGGGGGCCCGACCACCCAACCGGACACACTAAAAATGGTGGCTGTACACTATTATAAATATATTATGCTGCACATTATAAAGCATAATATGCATAGCATTGCTCAGCTAAACCGGCACCTCAGAAAATAAATGTTGGGGAGGGTAGAGAAGAACTAGTTGTTTCACACTTTTCTGTTAGTTATATAATCCCACATGTGTTAATTCATAGTTAGTTCATAGTTTTGATGCCTTCAGTGTGAATCTAGAATTTTTAGAGTCAAAAAAATGAGGAGGTGTGTCCAAACTTTTGGTCTGTACCAATATATGTGTATGTATGTATTTCATCTATGCATTCAACTTTATGTGCTGTATTATGTGTTAGATGCTCAGAAGTTGCCCAATGCTTTTGAAGTGGTGTTTTACAATGAGACAGAAGACAATCCTGGAATGATGCTATGGAAATATCCAGAGCCCAGAGTTTTGACGCTGGTGCGAATAACCCCTGTGCCTTTCAACACCACCGAAGACCCTGATATTAGTACCGCTGATTTGGGAGACGTTCTGCAGGTTTGTACTTCAATATTGAGTGTAATCTATTGTGCCTTTGTATATATGGAGGCAGAAGTGGACTCTAATATAAGTGGTTTGGGGCGGCAGCCCAGAGCCCAAGCCTTCTAGGGTGCTCATGGCCCACCCAAACCATCCTCCAAATCTCATACTCAGATGGACTTTCACCCATGAAATCCTTGTACATCTGTTCATGCGTTTTAAAGGTCCTCCAAAGGTCCTGAAAATGCACATTGAAAGCAGGCAGAAGAAGATTCTAGTATCATATGTAGGAAGTGATTCCCAGACTTATCAGGGCTATAATATTCACACAGCCACAGATGTCACACTTCGGCTGCAGATGTATGGAGAGGCCATGACAGCTTTTATAAATCTTTATAAGAACTAAGGCTGTATGATTTCTGAAGATCTGTTACAATGTGCTAGTGGTACATTGTAATAGATCATGTGTAAATAACCATATACTGCCATACCAATCAGACAACCTAGGGTTAAAGTACCCTAGGGGGTGTGAAAAATAAAAAAAAATGTAAACAACCTAAAAATTCAAATAATCCCTCTTTCCCTAGAACTGTTATAAAAACAAACAGGAAAAATCATAAACATGTTAGGTATCCTCGTATGCCAAAATGTCCGATCTATCAAAATATAATAATGGTTATTCTCGGTGTAGCACCGTAACGAAAAATAGCCCCCAAATGTCTGAAACGCCACTTTTATTATCTAAATAATTTTATAAAAACTGATCAAAAGGTCGTACAGTCCCCAAAATGGTAGCAAAGAAAATGTCAGCTCATCCCAGAAAGGACTTGCACAGCTCAAAAAGGCGAAGTATGAAAAAGTCATTAGTGGCAGAAGCCACAAAGAAATTTTTTTTCCCTTTTTTTTAACTTGTAATATGAGGAAGAAGCAGATCTGAACGGCAAATTCCTATTTAATTTTTTTTCTGATTAATATAATAATAATCGTTATATAGCTCCATCAAATTCCGTAGCGCTTTACTAACCATAAGGGACATACACAAATAAAATAACACATTACAGAGTACAAATAGTCATATAGAACTATATTTGAACTATAAGATTTGTTTGCTCTTCTAACTTTTTGTCTGTCTTGGTAAATATATGACATTTTCCTCAAAAATAACAACACTAGAGCATCTTTTACTAGACCCTACGTTGTGCCCTTCCTCAGTTATTTCTACTGAGTAAATTGTCAAATGGGTGTTCCGATTTGTAAAAAATATGTGGGACAATGTCCATTTTGACTCTAAGGCATTAGTGGAGAAAAGGAAGAGAGCCTATGCAACAGAGATATCAGTAGTTCGAGAAGTGAGATGCCCTTCATCACAGCTGCAACTTTTTTTTTAATGTTTTTCCGACTTTCCGTTTGTTAACTATAAACAGATGTTTTCTTAAGACCCTTCCACATCTTGCGAGTTCCTTATCTTGAGTAACGTACGGTTTCCATCCTCCATTCGGGCCTGACTTCCAGCAAATATTTCAGTGTATTAGTCTCAATCTGATGCGGTGCCTAATGACTGCTCATTCTTATTTATGATGTAGCGCAGGACACAGCGATACTTTGGAACAAGTCAATATTTGTTTGTTTGCACAGCTGGACACATTCCTTTATGTGGATAAAAAAAAAAAAGTCCTGCTGGAAATGAGCGCTATAAAGCCGCGAGGAGGTTGTGTTCACTTGCCATTGCATCTTGTAATTTAATGGACCAGTCTATGCCCTTGGGTTTAACACGATGTTCTACTGATCATGGATAAGACTCAAAGTTGTATGAGTACCTGCCACATCTCCTTACATAGTGGCATAGCTACATCGGCTTGTATTACCATTATATTGTGTTTTATGAGTGCATTGTTATTGCAGACATAAATTTGAGGGTATAATTTAAGGAGGATCCTGCCCCAAATCTTTGGGAGGTTGGATGAGAGAACTGGGTGAAGCATGTTGTAGGCATTTCTTAACAGGTGGATTTTCAGGTTATGCTTCAAGGTTTGAAAAGTTTTGGACAGTCTGATGCATTTTGGTAGAGAATTCCAGATGGTGGGGAATGCATAGGAGATGTCCTGGAGATGGTTGTCAAAAGAGGGGATAGTAGAAGAGTAAGAGGATCGTAGAGGAAGTTTGGGACGGTATTGGCTGATTAGGTCAGAGATGTTTGGAGGCATTTGTGGAGACTATCAAAGAGAAGACGCAGAAGAGGAACATGAAGAGAGAGGGATAGATTGGGAGGGGTTAGAAAGTTAGTTGAGGGAACGCAGAGATGAATACATTGGTGTGGTGCGGCTGACATTTCGGTGTTGTGCATGTTGCGTCCTATTGTAGCCGTCCCGATGCTCCTGAGTGACGTGCAGGTCAGAGCACAGCCGGCTAGCGATTTTGCCAGGATATCGCATATATTACACATACATGCACTACATCTTTCAAATATCATGTAGTAACTTGGAGCTGGAGGCTGTGATAAGGGGTGTGTGGCTAGTTAGATTTTACCACCCACAGCAGCCATAATGAGGTTGCAGAGTCTGACTATATCCAAGAGCTTTCCTTCTTCCTTGATTGGATATGAGATGATAATATTGGGGAATAAAAGTGTTTTCTGTGCCGAAACACCGATGCAGAGTCACCTTTAAGGTACTATTATTGGTTTATTGTAGGATTTTGAGGTGACAGGTACCCTCTAATCAAATTCTTCCAATTTATCCTTTACCAACATAATTCTTAAATATTCGCCTACCATTTAATCACACAAGTCATATTTCTTAATGGCTCAAACCACTGTCTGCCTGTCAGTATAATTGTGACTGAATCTCAAAAATCGTTGTAGAACAGGAAGATATTGTTCTCGTTGGTATCTCTATGTTTGAGGCATCAGGGGAACTCTACGAAAGTTTCATGTTTAATAGATGGCTGTATGTTTGTAGATTGTATACTGTGGAAGACAGGTGTCCTCATCATTATTCAGCCTCCTAGCTGAGGGGAACCTGCCAAAGAACTTTGCTTCATGGCAATGGGCTCACCTCTGACAGATGCTCCCGGCTGAAGTTGTTTGGCCGGTTGATTTGTATTTGTATTGTAAATAAGCGACAGATGTGGTCTCCAAGCAGATTGCCTACATGGAAGGTAAAGGTTTATGTTGTCCAATTAACATAAAATGGACACTATATCAAATCCTTTAATTGATGGCTTTTTACATTTGGGAAGGTCAAGCAACCCTAAAAACCCTAACAACCTTTCATCACTATTCATCTCATCACTGAATTCTGTACAGAATTTACCACAAATTCTTTATCTTGCTGTTGTTCCTGAGCATTAGCACTGCATATTCTAATTAGGCTATTTATGGTCAAGTCTTCCTTGGTTGTACGTAAGTTATATACAAGAGGATCAAAGGCTTTAAATAAAAATATGAAATGTCCCTCTCTGGTGCTCCACAATCACTGTGGCACTGCCTATATCCTGCGGCCTCTGTTTCTCAGTTGCAGGTTATAGAGGATAGATGGTGCTATGACCCAGTGTGGTGGATGTTCTGATTCTGTTGCTCGTAGTAAAATGTGACTAGAGTCCAAAAATATTTTGTTGACTCGTACACACATTTTTATTAGAGAAGCTACACATTTCTTCCATGGACTATGTGCTCCATAATCCAAACTTCCACCACACTGGTCTTAACACCATCTACATCAACCACATCTTCTGTGTGTCGCATCAAAGCCGGCGCAGATGCACCAAAATCCGAAAGCGTGCGCCAAAATCTCCTGCTAAATGCGGCGCAAATCGGAAATTGTGGGAATATCCGGCGATAGTGTGGTCAGTGAACCCTTTGTAAATGAGCCCCATTGTTTTGAATCATTATTAGTGTATGGGAAAATATCACTTTACAGTTTGTGCCCATTTGTCCTCTCTTTTCTCTGTCCTGGTTTGTTGGGTATACATCACCTCCTAATCAGTGACTACCAGGATATAGATGGTTATAGATGGGGCACATTCTGTCAACGTAACGTCACTGCTGAGCAAGTCAACTCCGACCTCGAGCCCTATAACTATAACCCCTGATCCCATACAAATCTTTTTAGTATAGTAGACCATAGTTACCTAATTCAGCTTGAGTTGTGGCTGCCCAAACAGCATAAATGCATTGTTCCGTTATAATTTATAATTCCATTATAATAGTGAACACCTTTAGTGTGTAGAGCAATAACAGGTGTGCATAAGCTTTCTATAACAAACCTATATACACATCCATAAATAAGTTTTTCAAAGCTTCATTCATTCTGTGTCAAAAAGGAAATCTTTGCCGATTTCATTCTTTGTTTTAAGCTTGTTTGACTATTAATGAAGGCAATAATGAGATGAGATGTCTCACCTCCTTCATTCCAAGTGTTAAAATGTGTATACTGTACCTACATTGTATTTAAAAAAATTATTAAAATAATGTCACTTGTTCTCTTCTCCAAACCCTGTAACTAATATTTAATCTTAGATTTAAAGGTGTTAGTAAATAATTTTTTTCATTCTTTCTAAAATTAGATTTTGAGAAAGATTTTACTTAGAGAAGTTGTCTAATTCATATCACACACCTGTGAGTGACTCTACTTACGCCTGTCTGATAAACTCTGGGTCAGGTTTTGTATTATTATTCTAAAAAATTGAGGCACAGAAACTAGAAAAACATGAGACTGTAATAAAGAAAGAGTTACATATTTCATTGAAAAGGTTAAAACATATTTCTCAGGGCTCTTGAATTACCATGTTAAAATACCAAGGGAAAATAAAACCTGGGCTTGGATTCTTGTTTGTACTTAGAGGGCTTTCCGGACAGGAAGCCAGTCTTGATGCAACACAGTAAAGCCACAATACCAGTGGGGCAGTACAGGTGAAATGGCTGCAGCTGTACCCTTCGTTTCAATGTACAGCAGCGATACCCTGGAATGTTTCCTGAACAGAAATCACATTTGGTTAGTTCTTGTTCCCAGGAGTAGATCACATTAAAATGTTATAAAATCATGATTTCCTGCACTTGGATTCTTGTGGTTTCGCAACTAGTTCCAATATTGTGAAGAAGGAGATTCTGTGGCTTCTATGAGCTGATATACGAGTGGTGTTTTTTTTTTTCTGTACGGACATCATGTTTTATTAGACAGTAGATGTTATTGTACTTTTAAAAAAAAAAAATTTGCAAAACAAAGACTTTTTTTGTCTGCGGAAAATGTCCTCTGGATTGTCCTGCTACTGACCAGAGATCATCAGAAACCAGACCCAACGCGCACAGAGTATCCCATGACTACTGTTCAATAGGAAATGCACGGACAATGAGCACAGAGCTGTCATCGCCTCCTCGTGTGAAGGAAAAGTGAAACGATTGTGAAAACCACCACCAGAAACTGTGGTTTCTAACATTAACATTTACTTGGAGCTTCTGCAGCTTCTTGTTACTTTCCGCCATTGTAGTAGAATATTGAACTGAACTGTAAAGGAGTTTGATATATCCACCCCCCATCTTACCCATCAAATATGTGGCACTTCCATATCCCTGAAGGTTTTTTTTCCCCAATGGTGTAGTACAGTTTTTTAAATTTGAAATTATTTCCTTTTTTTTTTATAAACTATTTCTAATTAAAAGTTTAGAATTTTTTTCTAAATAGTATTTAAACATATGTAAAGCATCTCTGCTAGATTGAAGACAGGTCATCACATGCAGGTCTCCATTACTCTTCTCTATAGTAGTTTTTCCATAGTCTGGAGGAGTATAAAATGGCACAAAAATTGTATAGAGACATGATCATGCTTTCTGTTCTGAAATTGCAGTATGAGCCTTCTGTCTACTGGTACCATTTTTCACCCCGACTTTTTATTTCTCCATTTACAGAGCTGTAGGAGGGCTTGTTTTCTGTGTAACAAATTGTACTTCCCATATTCAAATATTCAAAGAAAAAAAGACAAGAGGGTGTGTATAGGCAAACAATTACAAAAAGCTTTATTCAATATACTATACATATACTACACAAACTGCTAGAAGTTAAAAACATTTAAAAAGTACAGAAAGAACATCGGTAGACATCCCGTGTACAAGACCCTGATTAGTCCGTATACCAGTATAAACTTAAAACAGTGCAAGCATGGAAATTGCACCTTCAATTGATATACTGGTTACCTAATGTCCTTGTGTACACATGAAGTCTCAACAACAGTTAGGTAAACATGAATATAGATAGAAACTATTGGCACATCTAAGGAAATAGTGAATGAACATAATGGGGGTCATTTATTAAGGGCCCGATTCGCGTTTTCCCGACGTGTTCCCCGAATATTTCCGATTTGCGCCGATTTTCCCTGAATTGCCCCGGGATTTTGGCGCACGTGATCGGATTGTGGCGCATCGGCGATGGCATGCACGCGACGGAAATCGGGGGGCGTGGCCAAACGGTAACCCGACGGATTCGGAAAAACCGCTGCATTTAAAAAAAAAAATTGGTCGCATGGGCCATACTCACATGCACCACGATAAAGACGATGAACTCCGGAGCACCTCAGCGGACTTCGGCGCAGCAGCGCCACCTGGTGGACATCGGGCGCAGGACCTTCATGAATCGCCGGAAGACCCGAACGCTCGTCCGAGAAGCCGGCGCTGGAACGAGAATGGACCGGGTAAGTAAATGTGCCCCAATGAGTTGTTACCGAGTAGTTAAAAGTAGTGCAAGGTTATAATGAGAGGGAATATCCCATGCGTTCCGTCGCTTGTGCGACTTCCTCAGGGGTAAATTTCCTAGTGGCCTTCAGCCCCCTATAAATACCTCCACATGGTGGTCCACTTACCCCATTATGAGGGACCATAATGTAAAACACTCCACATGTGTGTAAACCGCCGCTAAGTCGCCATGTTAGATCTCTATCTCGCGAGGTTTTTTAGCCCAGGCGCACACGCCATCCGCCGAGAACATTCATGCGCATGCGTCCCTGAATCCCCACACTTTCACAGTCACACAATATCATAAGCCAGCGGATTACATTTACATGCACGGAGGACGGCGCCATGAATATTAAGAGAGCATCCTTACAGATAAAAAAACAAATCTACTGCTTGTAGATTTCATAAATGGTCCATGGACAAAGATGTCAGAACTGACCACCTTGTTGTATTCTAGAAGCAGTTCAAGATGAGTAATACACTGCGTATATGAAGTTCTTAACCTTTATATTACGGCAGTCTAAAGATCTTATTACTCAATCAAAAATACATATTGCCAATCTAAGTAACCTAGATTTGTTTAAGTAATTTATAGTTGATTTCGTCAGGACAAGCTGAATTGGTCCTCACTGTTTAGGATTTAGGACGGTCCAGGGAAATTTGGAAATTCTTAGCAGATTTGCAGCTCTTTGCCATTTTAGTTGTGAGAGAGAGAATCCATATCACTTTAATTCAACCTTATTCTATAAACGACAGTACCCTATGAGGCTATTTGGCTACAGATTGCTCTTTCGATATTTATCTGATATAGATTAAAACTGTTACTTCCAAAAACTGAGCTGTGATTAATACTGAACATTATCTGTGTTCTAAGTCAATGGGTCAAAGTTGCAATTTATGATTGAATCAATGGGCAAATGTAATTCTGGGGGGGGGGGGTTGTAAAAAATTGATAATTGAAAAAATATATAAATTTTACATCGTAATGTAAACGTCTTGGTAGAAGAATGGTTCTATAAAATTGTATCCAGTTTAGAAAGCTACACAAAGAAAATCCATAGATTATTGTTCTTCCCACACGGCAAAAAAAAACAAAAAACTTGTTGAATTGAGTTCTTTTTCCTTTTTTTTCCCTATTATGACATACTGGAAGGTGAATTCAATTCGACACAGGTCAAAGAGTGTGATTTTGCAAGTACGCCTCTGCTCTTTTAGATTCATGTCTTCGAAACCAAAGCCTGTCATCACTGCTTCCCCTCAGTACAATCGTAAGTGGAGATATAACCTACTCTAGCCGTATGAAGTGAGTAACGCACATCTGCCATGGCCTGTGGAGAAAAACTGCAGTGGTACGAAGAAAAAAAAAAGAGTTAAAGTCGGCTGCACTCCATGTTTTTGGATCCTCATCAGAAGTGTAATGGATTGATGTAACAGATTGCATCAGCGCCAATCAAGAATCACTTTTCCATAAATTGCTAGATACCATCTTAGAGGAAGTCAAGAAAAGAACCTAAGACCTGGAAGGCTCATGTGCTTGTACTATGAGATGTTTTCCAGCCTGAACTTGGCAGGTGGATCTAACAAAGAAACCTGCTCCCATAAGAACACAAATGTAAGCAACGTGGAGTAGTATGGGAGATCTTTCTCTACATCTCTGATAACCGTCTGAAGCAGGAAGCCATTCCTTCTCCTTACCTTGGAGATTGGTTCGTCTTGAAGTATATTTATTGAGCTTATTATGTAAAATAGATCTAGCTATAACTTTTGACATGTGACTTTTGTCAGCCCCTAGATTACCTTTAGCAAGACCGATAGAGATCAGTGTTATCGCAAAAAGCCCCAGACCAGGTTACAGCTCCCCTTGCCAAGATTCCCTTCGTCTCAAGACACATTCGTTTTGTTTTTCTTTAGCATGGAATACATGGAAGATTTGTATTCTAAGGGAGCTGGCCGCAGAACAGAAAGGAGAGTCGACAAGGAAGCAGTTTATTCCTCGTCAGGAAGCCGGGCTTATAATCCCAGCATGAACTGGCATTCTCCACCTCATACAAGATTATATTGTGTTCTGCGTCCACTCTTTCACTTAGGTGGCCTGTTTGAATAAGATAAAACGCACATACTTCCTGTCTTCAGTGAACATCTAGTAATACAGTAGTTGTTACTGGAACAAAACCCGTGTTCTCTCCAAGGCAAGCCCACCCTGCGAGAACCGCAATCTGAAGAAGTTCAAGATAGAAGTAAGGTTATTAGTGAAGTAACAAAAACAGTGACCGCTTCGGGGAATACACATCGTATTGCGGAGCCATCCAGCTGTGTGTGCCTTTCTATATTTACACTGTGGGTTTGAGGAGATTCATCCTTGATCTTGTAACAGGTGCTTCGTTCTGGAACGCTCCGATACGGTCATTATCAGACAGCTCTTTGTTACTCGTGTTATTACAATCTGCAGTCTTTAGCCTTGCTACTTTTTTCTTTGACCCTTTGCGGTGAAGGGGTTTCTTCCTGAAATAGTTATGGTGTTACATTTTTATTGCTAGCAGTATGACTCAAGGAAAATGTAGGATTCAAAGGGCAAATCGAGTCAATTGTAGGACGATGATAAATGTATTTTTAGTAGCTACACCCAAAGTCCTCTTCCCCATGAAACAAAGAGCGTGTGTGAGTCTTATATTGGATTATAATTTCTTATTGTACTGTTATAGCTACATGTGTGGAGTCTTATTGTTGCAAACTCAGACATCCATTCACCAGATTTCTGTTTTCAATTTATAGATAGGAAGTAGCTGTGTAAGTCCAACCATTGTCTGCTATGTCGTGGGACAGTTCTTGTCACCCACAGAACCTTTAACATTTTCTTTCTATAGTTATTATTTTCCATAGTTTCTCCATTCATTCTTTCCTATTACATCTCTTATGCATTTATTGCTACTCTTTAGTTTTTTTTTCTTTCATTGCATTTCATTTAACATTCTTACTTTTTGGCCTCATGCCTACATTGTTTTTTATATGCTTTGATTTAACTGATAACGCCCAGAAAAAATTCATTTATATGAGATTCTACACACGGTCGTGGTTTCCACCTAGAGGAGGTCCTATTCCTACTCAAGTTTGCAATTCGGGAATTCTTAATTGCAGCCATTGGCATGTCAGTGGACCACATGGGCCACGCACAACATGAGGCTTTTCTCTTATGGTTCCACATCCATTTCTTTTGGCTTTGCAGCTCGCTTTACTATCTACTTTTTCTTCCTCTTCTGGTTTCTTCTTTCTCATTTTTTTTATTTTCTCGCTTCCTTTCATATAATTTTCCCAGTCCTTTCCTTCTTTCTCGGACTGTTTAATTTCCTTTCTCTTATGGTTTCTTCTCGTTTTCCAACCATTGTACAACAGTGTTCTCATCGCTACTTATTGTAAATTGACTTGATCTTTTGAAACAGTATTAAACTATATAAACTGGTATAATTTAGCTTGTACAGTGTCAATGACCGAGATTTCAAATGTACCGAAATCTATAAATAAATCAATATACCTCCTGTTATTTATTTTTTTTTTAAATCTTCTATTTGTTTTTTACATCTTTATTATAAAACTATTGTTTGTAGCTAAGACACTGCAGTCTATTAGAGATGAGTGGATGCAATGTCTCCCCTGGCAAATCATAGCCATGGAGAGTTGCCGGATTGGCTGTTCACCCACCATTCCGGCAATATGTCCAGCTTTCATAGCCGAACCCAAATGGAAACGTTGAGTCTGCTCATCTCTACTGTCTATGTAAGGTCTAAATGAAAATAAACTTCACATATATCCTATACTGCTGCTTGATCTGTAAAGATATATACATTTGAAATATTGCCACCATACGGCATTTGATTCCTGTAAAACTCCCATCAGTGGGAAGAACTGGAAAGCTTTAGTGTTATTGAGTACCCGGTAAGCCAAAGTTCCACAATGTCACATTTCATACGATTTGTTATGCTTCTTGATTAGTTAATTTATGTTTCGGAATGTTTTTTTCCCTCCTTTACTATTCTTTCTTTGTTTAATATATTCCATTGTGAGTCATGCTGTGTTTCTGAGTCACTTGGTAATAATGATTTCTATGTATGGTTGTGTATTTTTCATATTTATTTATTTATTTAGCTTACACAAGGTCTTTTAAGGCAAGATTTGCATGCCTACATATTTTCTTGCATATTAAAATTTAAAGCTGAAATAACTGGAATTTTCATTGTTTTTTTAATAGATCCCTTGTAGCCTTGAGTACTGGGATGAACTCCAGCGGTCATTTGTTGCCTTTCGAGAGTTCAGTTTGTCCGAAAGCAAACCATGCGAGTTGCAGCTGCCCAGTATTACCACAGTGAGCGACCAGAAGGAGCTTGTGTCTTCTCATCTTTGGAGAATTGTTTTGAATGGCAATAGCAATGGCATAGATGACCAAAGGTATACCATGTTTCAAACATTGTATTAGACCTTTTTTTAACCTGCAATGATATGCTGTGGACTATAAGACACACCTTACTATAATACACACCCTAGATTTAGTCCTTCAAGAACACATTATATTTTACAACAATTAAAAATTCCCTGTTGGCACACAAACAGTTCTACTACATCCGTATACTCACACACACACAGCTCTGCTACATCAATTCACTCACTGTAGTCTGCTACATGCATAAACTCACATGAACACACTCAATACTGCTATATACACACACAAACCTCTTCTTCTTACCCAGTCCCAGCTTTGTGTTCTTTTCTGACCCCATCCCTCTCAACATGAGAAGAACCTTACATTAATGCAGGAAGCATGTGATCAGTCACATGTTTCTGACTTCACTGAAGGTCCTGCAGAAACACTCATCTCGGAACGTTAGGTTAAGGAAAATAACAGTGTAAAGGTGCTGCCCTCTTTTAGAGATGGGGTGAAACGCTTTGCTAGCACTTCACCCACTTTCTAGGACAGTGGTCAGGAGGGTCGGCAGTGCTAGATCCTTCTGACCTTTTTGACTATAAGCTTACCTCCCAACTTTTGGTTAAGAGAGAGAGTGACAGAAAGCCCTTCCCCCTTTTCTAATCCATGTCCATTGTCCCACCCAAAAGCCCTTACTTTGCACAGCCACCCCCATGGACCTGTATATTACCCCCTAATGCAACTCTGCAACATATAAAACCCCTCTTTAATTTTATCGTCCCTTTACATTTGCTTTTCCACTTTTATTTATCTCCCCAAACTTGCACATAATACTATCTGTACTCCTACTACCACCCCTCCATACAACGTGTGGTCCCTGTTCTCTATCCTCCTTATTCTGTGGCCTCCTATCCTCCATCCTCCTCCTTTAGCTCCTGTTTTCCATCCTCCAGTCCTCCAGCCTCATTCTGTGGCCTACTGTCCTCCAGCCTCCTCCTGTGCCCTCCTGTCCTCCAGCTCCATTCTGTGGCCTATTGTCCTCTATCCTCCACCTGTAGCTCCTGTTCTCCAACCTCCTCTCGAAGCTCCTTTCCTCCAGCCTCCTCCTGTAGACCCCTGTCTTCCAGCCTCATTTTGTGGCCTACTGTCCTCCAGCCTCCTCCTGTGCCCTCCTGTCCTCCAGCTCCATTCTGTGGCCTATTGTCCTCTATCCTCCACCTGTAGCTCCTGTTCTCCAACCTCCTCTTGAAGCTCCTTTCCTCCAGCCTCCTCCTGTAGACCCCTGTCTTCCAGCCTCATTTTGTGGCCTACTGTCCTCCAGCCTCCTCCTGTCCTCCAGCTTCATTCTGTGGCCTACTGTCCTTTATTCTCCTCCTGTCCTCCAGCCTCTTCCTCCTCCAACAACCTCCACATGTCCACCAGCCTCCTCCTGTCCTCCAGCAGCCTCCATCTTCCTGTCCCCCAGCCTCCTCCTCCTGTTCCCCAGCCTCCTCCCCGTGTCCCCCAGCCTCCACCTGTCCCCCAGCCTCCTCCACCTGTCCTCCAACCTCCTCCACCTGTCCTCCAGCCTCCTCCACCTGTCCTTCAGCCTCCTCCACCTGTCCACCAGCCTCCTCCACCTGTCCACCAGCCTCCTCCACCTGTCCTCCAGCCTCCACCTTCTGTCCTCCAGCCTCCGCCTCCTGTCCTCCAGCCTCCGCCTCCTGTCCTCCAGCCTCCGCCTCCTGTCCTCCAGCCACTGCCTCCTGTCCTCCAGCCACTGCCTCCTGTCCTCCAGCCTCTGCCTCTTGTCCCTTAGCCTCCTCCTGTAGCCTCTACCACCCCCTGTCCTCTAACCTCCTTCTCCTGTCCTCCAGCCTCCGCCTCCTGTCCCCCAGCCTCCTCCTGTACCCCAGCCTCCTCCTGTCCCCCAGCCTCCTCCTCCTGTCCCCCAGCCTCCTCCTCCTGTCCCCCAGCCTCCTCCTCCTGTCCCCCAGCCTCCTCCTCCTGTCCCCCAGCCTCCGCCTCCTGTCCCCCAGCCTCGGTCTCCTGTCCCCCAGCCTCGGTCTCCTGTCCCCCAGCCTTTGCCTCCTCTCCTCCAGCTTCCTACTATAGCCTCCAACCCCCTTGTCCTCTATCCTACTCCTCCAGTAGCCTCCAGCCTCCCCTGTCCACTATCCTTCTCCTTGCCTCCAGCCTCCTTTTCCTGTTTCTTACCTTCCATCGTTCCCCCAGTCAGTCACTCTCTCTTACCCCGGGCTCCGACTGACTCACAGAGGGGGTGGGGCCAGAAAAGGGGCAGAGCTACCTCCTCACATGACAAACCGGGACTGTCCCGCCGAATGAGGGACAGTTGGGAGGTATGCTATAACAAGCAGGTACTTTCTAGCAAGGTTTTATTTTTGTTTGCTAAAAAAGTGCATCTTATGGTCCGAAAAATATAGTATATCTTTGTGTGTTGATTATCTGTTTCCAAACTTTTGATATTTATCCCCTTGTAATTGTTTGTATGAATTTGCTGTTAAACAATTACAATCTTTTCCGTACAGTAGTTTCTTTTCTATCCAACATTTCTATTGAAACAATATGGGTACAAAATATAAATGAAACATTACAGTAGCTCGTCTATCTCCAGCATTCTCGTAGAGTTGAACAGGACAGCGAACCTTCAGTGCTACCTAACACCATTTATAAGGAGGAGCAAAAGACCCATTTTCATTATTGGAGTGTTTTGTACCTATTCTTGCTAAATTGGTCCAACCCCTTTTAAGCAGTGATGTGTACAATCACTACAGCACCTACATCTCATTTGCATATTTTACCTAACACTTTTTTTTATCCAAAGTGCCGCTGTTCTAGGAATTAATAGAAACATTCTCAGAAACAAAAATGTAAGTTATAGGAGTCTACCAACAGTATATCTGATGGTAGATGTCCAGATAAGGTGGGGTAAGCTAACAGGGATGTGCAGTCACCTACGGCAGTGGTGATGAACCTATAGCACGGGTGCCAGAGGTTGCACTCAGAGCCCTTTCTGTGGGCACTCAGGCTGTCACCCCAGGACAGAGTTCACCAAACAGGACCAAATCTTACAGCGACACTTCATTAACTGTTTGAAAAGTGCGAAGGTGTTAGAAGAAGTGCATTATCTTTGAAGGTCATCCTGCTGGACCCACCATTCTTACTGTACAAAGAGATGCTGGAGAGAAGCTAGTCTGAATTTGCTCACCTTCTTTCAACTGTATTGGTGGCCTCAGGGGGCCAATACGATTGAAAGATGTGGAAGAACAAGTAGCAATAATGTTGGCACTTCACAGTAACTAAGTTGATTTTGGTTGTAGTTTGGACACTCTGGGGGTCATTTACTAAGGGCCCGATTCGCGTTTTCCCGACGTGTTACCCGAATATTTCCGATTTGCGCCGATTGTACCTGAATTGCCCCGGGATTTTGGCGCACGCGATCTGATTGTGTCGCATCGGCGCTGGCATGCACGCGACGGAAATCGGGGGGGCGTGGCCGAACGAAAACCCGACGGATTCGGAAAAACCGCCGCATTTAAGACAAAAAATGTGTTGCGAAAATTACACTTACCTTCACCAAGTATAGGCCGATGAATTTCAGGGCATTCCAGCGCGCCTCCGGGGAAGGAACTACCTTAGTGAATCCCGGCGGAGGAATTACCTTAGTGAATCCTGGCCGGACCCGAATCCACCGCAGAGAACGCGGTGCTGGATCGCGAACGGACCGGGTAACTAAATCTGCCCCTCTGTCTCTAAAAGGTTCACCATCACTGGCCTATGGCTTAGTATGCTACAAGATAAAGAAAGATTAGAGACCGAAGAAGTACTAGAACAGGTGTATTGGAGGATTGGTAAGGTAAGTATTACCGCTTTTTTTTTTTTATGACATATGAGATGGCTGGACAACCCATTTTAATGCAGAATATTTGTTAGCTATAGATATCACCCTATGGACCTGCACACATCACATTTATGGGGCCATAGTCTTCTCTTCCTTGTCACTGGTGTGAAGACATTGACAGGGAGTTCTTATGGAGCAGCAGTAAGGGATCTGCACTGCTCCACCACACAGAACTTATAGCAGTTCTGGAAACAGCTGAGTAAGCGTTATTATCATTATGGGAATGCACACATATTTTAGTTAATACATCAGTGTCGGTGTTAATCCTATGTTATACGTTCCAAAACCATACCACGTTCTGTCAATGAACATTTTGTTCCACGCCGGTCATTCAAAATAACTTCCAATAAACTTTGCTTCTTAGATTAGTGCTGAGCCTGTAGGGTTACACTATGCTAAAGAACTGGGGACTCTCAATAGATTTATTTATTATAGATTTATTATTCCTTCTGGTATTATGAAGTCTGCTTCCATAGTAAACTGCACAAACTCAATCCAGTTGGAAGCCATATGGTAGACAAGTTCCCAATGTAGATATCAGTTGGACACTTTTCTCCAGTTTCTCAGTCCTCGGAGGAGATAGAAAGAATTTTTTCGGCTTATATTTATGCTGGGGCTTGGAATTGACAGCAAAATTTGTCATTCTGCCGCCCATCCACAGAGCTCTGCTAAGTAAAGGGTTCAAATGTCTCCTCTGGTTGTCAGTATTGTGCTTCTCTGGGCTGGTGGTGCGCTCTCATCCCGCTTCATGTGCTGAAGTAGTCACAGATATCAAGAGGATCTGGGAAATCGGCAAAGCGGATCAAAAAATCAATAACGAAATTAAACATCTGCTTCCCATTAATTGGACAGAACTGGGACTGCTTTCTCGATGTTAATTGTGAAAGAATGTATTCTCGTCATTGAGAAGTTAAGTGTTTTAGACAGGGTTAATTCTTCTGAATTCGGGACCTCCGCAAAATTACCTTTGTGGTCAACTTGGCACCGCAGTAACGTGAATACTGTGGGAATGTTAAATGTTGCTCGTTTCAAGTCAGCAGATTGTTTCTTAGTCAAACCATTTGACATTAGAGTCCCAGCTAGTGTAGCGTACGAGTATGATTTCATCTTCTCATAAGTTCATCGTAATGGGAAATAGCTTTGGGATTGGGTTCACCGCTTTGGTTGTTTTAATATATTTTTAGTTAGTTTTTTTTTTCTATTCTACTTGCTTTGGATTTCTTTAGTAATTATTAGTCATGTACCCATTGCCATTTATTACTATAAATCCAATGTGTTTCTAATAGACAGATATAATATGAAAGTGTGAATACTGTATTTACTCTAAGTAGGGGGTCCATCCAAAAAGTAGAAAGGAGTTGTTCTCCAATTGTTACATAGTAAAACAAATCTCCCTTTTCCACCGTTAAGACCCAGTTCTCACCACCGTTCATGGTGTCCATTAATAAGTGCTGTTATTATTAATGGCTGACATAACGTTAACTACAACACTATTTTTGGCCTTCTATATAACGGAAGTTGAATCGGTGTAAATGTGAACGAATGGTGAATGGAACAGAATGTATGGAATAACCGAATATGGAGGGGTGGTGTAAGAGGCAGAGCACCCGCAATCAATAGATATATTTATATTATGTGTTCACTTTGTGCACATAAAAGTCTCCTGGCCTTAATATTTAATCTAATCGCATATTGCTGACGCAAATAAAGAAATAAAAACTATAGTCAAATTTCCAGACGGCAACTTTTTGCCCGCAAACTTCAGCCCCCACTCTCCCCCAGTATATAGGTAGCCAGCACACTACACACTAAGAAAAGGTGCTGTGTCACCGAAACGTTGCATCATGGAATAAAAACACCCTGTTTTCACCTCAAGCTTGGATTGCTGCCTATTTCCTTAAGTATCCCCCAGTATATAGGTATCAAGCACACTGGTCCCCTGCTCTCCCCCAGTATATAGGTAGCCAGAACACTGAAGCTTCCCCTCCTGTATATAGGAAGCCAGCACATGCAGCCCCTCCTCCACAGTGTATCAGTAACCAGCACACTGCAGACCACCCCTCAGTATATAGGGAGCCAGCACACTGCAGCCCCCCACACCGTATATTGGTATACATCACACTGCAATCCCCCCAGTATATAGTTAGTCAGCACACTGCGCCCCCCCCCAGTATATAGGAAGTCAGCAACCCTCCTCCACAGTATAACTGAAGCCAGCACACTGCAGACCACCCTTCAGTATATAGGGAGCCAGCACTTTGCAGCTCCCACACAGTATATAGGTATGCAGCACACTGCAGTCACCCAGTATATAGGTAGTCAGCACACTGCGCCCCACCCCAAGAATATATAGGTATTCAGCACACTGCAGCCCCCACTCCCCTCAGCATATAGAGAGCCGGCACACTGCATGAAACCTGCTGGGTAGTTTACAGGGGTTAATACATTACACCTTATTTAGATTATTTACAATTTGGTGGAAGATGAATAAGATCAGTGAAAATATCATCCCCATGTACTAAATGGCAAGTCAGGTGCTTAGATTCTCCCCGCACAGGGTAGATTTTCTTGGATGACTGTCCCTACATGCACCGTAGATGAACCAGCAGGAGTCCCTCCATTCCCGTTTTTTCACACATTAAGTGTAAGGACGACATTTCCCTGAAGAGTCTGATTGTTTAGGGCTTTCATTAATCATTTAAATGGCCCCACATTAAGATCACATTGCTATCTAGCTCATTATAAACATACTTGTGTGGGGGGGAGCATATTTCACATCCCAGCTAATTTGAGCAGTGCCTACAAGTAAACACTTCACCGCGGAGTAATCTCAATGTTTTAAGTTCGGAGGCAAGTGTGAGAATATAAACAGCATTCTTACACAGCGCAATAGTTTAATGACAGCTAAATGTGATTTAAATTGAGGCCTTTGTTTGTTCTGGCCCATTGTGATTGTTAGCAGGGGGACGGATATGTGGCAACCAAAGGCTGTAATTCGAGGCCTAAGGTCAAGAATTGATATTAACCCAAACACATTGAATAGAAATTACATTTTTTCCCCTCCTGTTCTTTTTTTGGCTGGGATAATCCGATCTTGGAGAAACACCAATGTCATTGGTTGACCCTGAGCTTTGTGTGGTCCAGGCTAGCCCTGACATTGAGCTTTTTTTATTTATTTTTATTCATTGACTGATATAATTTTCATTTCTATTTTTCTCTAAGGTGAAATTGGGCACCTAAGGTAATAAGATATTGTTTAGGCACCATCCCCGTAATAATGCAGGCAAAGCTTGCACCCTAGGGGGGTTGGTTCTGATTTGTTTAATTTTGAATGGGGGAAAGAAAAAACGGATGATTGGACATAAAGAGATTTTATGTAGAAGTCAAAAGTCTCAGGACACCCAGGACATGGCCACCATTTTGAAAGCCACCATATTGTAGTTTATAAGTTGTTAACACAAAGTGGTTCCCTGTGATGCTCAGCGATCCATTGTGTTATCAAATGCAGTGGAACCAACCGTTCTGAACCAGCATGATGTTGGATCGATTATTAATCTTTGTCTCGATAACTTTTGAAATTAAGAATAGAGATAAACGGATTCGGGTTTCAGTGTTTGGGATTGGCCACCCCTCCCAGACATATTTTTGGTTTGGTCGCAGAACAGCCAATCGGCTAGTTGCTAGGGGCGTTCATTCGTTGGATTGACTCTCCAGCCGCCTGTTGGGCCATACGTCCGGGTCAGAGGGCCGAATGAGAACGGCAGGTCCATATTACAAATTTGATTGTGGCTATTGATTTCTGAGACAAGGCATCTTGACCACCTTCGACTTGATCCGGTAAGGGAGCCTTGATTAGGGTGGCAGCCATGATTAACCCTTTTGAGGTTAACTGTTTATGTTTCCAGAAGTTTTTCTTTTCTTTTTTGCTCAGCTATTTCTAGTGTTATTTGAGCTTCTCGTTCTTTTTTGGAAGTATTTCTTTTGCATTCAGCATTAAATAGGTCAAAACGAACATTTGATGCGTTTCACCATGTTCTCTGACTGGGATCAGGTGACTCATGTTTGTTAAGGATATTTTTGGACACTGCTCTTCTTTATGGATTTACATTAAACTGTTTTACAAAAGTCACTGACATCCACACATTTTTGGATTATTGATGCAGTACGAACACTGAAATAAAGTGTAATCAAATCGTCTTTTTATCCCGAATGCTAGCCCTAAGTGTTTCCATAGCATGCTGAAAAAATTTCCATAAAATGATACAACCAAGTTTTGAAACTTAACTCTTTTTGAACTGCAGTCAAGTGGTTGTTCTTTGTTTACAATGTTTTTGTATGAGAGTGGTTTTCATTGGTTTATCCATTTTAGCAGGGGTTACTCCGGGGGTTGTTCCACCCTCCTTCAACTAGAAGATGTATAAGCATAAACAACTGCTTAATTGATTAGCTCTAATTGGAACGTAACTAAGATTAAATTGAATTTTTTCGGAAGGTCAATTTTAAAGGGAACCTGTCACCAGGAATGTCCTTTTTTATCAGTCATCATAAAAAAATATTATACACAACACGATTCCACATGAAATACACGCATAAAAATCTGGGTATGTTGTGTGGATTTATGTGTTTTATATGTGATTTATGTACCTTTTTGCATTGTGAGGGTTGTTTGTCAGTAAATCCTATATAAATCAATGTAATTTTGTATTTGCTTACCTCAGCCTCTACATAGTTTAATCCGGCATCCCATAAACCTTTTGGAATTGTAAATGGACCCCCTCAGCACCTTTCAGCTTCCACTTCTACAAAAATGCTGCAGAGTGTTTTATTACTGTATTTATATTTTATTCCAATTATTTATTCAATTTACATTTATCTGTTTCTTTTTGTGGTTTTTTATTTTTTTATTTTTATGCCTCAAGTAACAGTATTAGTAGCCCTTTCCGAATATATACCAATTTTTTTATTATTATTATTCAACCTTAATATCAAACCATTAAAATAAATCACAGCTGCTTCAGTTTTTCTGCTTCTATCTTTTTTTGGCCTGTTCGCTGCAGCCTTTTACCTTATAAATAGGAAAGAATAACAGTGTACGGATATAATTACACAATTGAATGCCACTTTTTCCAGATAAATATTTATGCAAATTCTAATGGTCAGATGTGAAATGAAATTTAATTGTGTTGGCTGCACTTTTCAGAATATTTTGGGCAAACGGACAAGACCATCTGCACTTATCATATAACATTTTATAATCTTGGAATAGTTTAGTTATAGCTAAGAAAAAAAAATTAATAAAAATCATCTTTTTAATGTTTCCCATAGCTCTGAAAGTGAATCTGGCTCTCAAAGTGGCTGTGACCAGCTTGTGACTCCTACAGCACTTGCAGCTTGTACAAGGGTGGATTCCTGTTTTACTCCGTGGTTGGTTCCTTCTATTGGAGTTTCGGTTCATTTTGCTCATCTAGAGCTTCACTTGTCTCATCATCTGGATCAATTAGGCACAGGTATATTTTATCATACAGTGTATTATAAAAAGGTTCCATGTCCAAAGATGCTATTGTACATCTATGTATGTGTTCACACTGGCGTTATGGGTTTTTACATGTAGCTGTAATTTCAGATAATGTTTAATAATGTGTGTAGGAAACAACTGTCTACTGTTCTTTTTTTTCTAATTCTGCTAAGTTTTTAAAATTTAGACTGCAGATTCACCCTTAAGAAGAACTTTTATCTTTTTGTAATGATCAGTATTCTAGCCTGAAAAGTGTGTGTTTCTATGACTTCCCGAAAAATGATTAGATCCAATCTCCCTTTGTTTGTTTATCCGCCTCTGAGAGGTGAGTTTTTTTAACCCTTTCTGCTCTCTGTCTATACTATTCTATGATCACAATTTTCTAACAGAAGACCTTATGCATCCCTGCTCAGCACATATCTAGCTGAAAGTGACAGTAAGAGAATTCTATTTGAAAATAGTGTTGAGCGAGTACTATAGGCAGGGAGAAAGCATGGAGGGTAAAAGCTCACTGCTCAAACTTGTGTAAACAATTGGAGAGGAGAAAGAGGCTAGTTTTTCTGGAATAGTCTTTCTTATCAGCACAGAGCTAAAAGTTTTTACTAAGGGCCACTTTGAAGTTTTTTGACAAAAATAAAAATAAATCTAGCATATATATATATTTAATTACTGCCAAAGAAATTCAGAGGAGTTCATGTGAATAATATATCAAAAGATGATAATCTTGTATTGTAATGACTTGTATTGGAAGGCTGTTCATATTTTATACAGACAGCGCCCCACTCATCTACAGGCTATTTCTTGTATTGCAGCTTTTTTAAATTGAATTGTAATGAGCTTCCCTTCCAGGTCGACACACCACCGATAAAAAAGGGTGTGGTGTGTCTGGAAAAACAATTATGTCTACATGAACAGTGTCATAGATCTTCTGAACCTTTTGGCATTAGCGGAATCTGTTGTAAATGACTGTAATATTTGTTTCCAACGCAATTTCATTTTAATAGTCGCTGTTTAACAACACGTCTTGTAATATATGTTCTGTATGCATTGTAGGAAACCAGATGAATAACTGATAAGAGCATTTTTTTTCAATGTATCATATTTCACTAAAGGGGGTTATGCCGGCTTATAGGTGCCTTATGACAAATGGATGTGAATTTTTGATCCATTTATTTCACTATTAAACTGAGAGGAATTTAAATATCAAATTAGCTTATCAGTTCTTTTTTTCAGTGTCATGTGTTCAAGAGTTGAGCTTGAAAATGGAGGGGCCTAAGCGTTGTAGGTTTCTCACTGTTGGTGAATAAACCATTTATACTTCATTGAAGAGCTCTTTCTTTGGAGTTTTCATTTGTGGAGCTTCACTATTAAGGTTTCATTGGTATAGTAGATGACTCTCTTCGGGTACATACTTTGAACACGGCTGGGTGGGGAACAGACCTGTCAAAATCCAGTTGTCCCAACCTATTTCCACTGTGAAACTTAATAGTTGTCTTTTTTGTGGAATTTGCCTTTAGCAGATGTTAAAGAAACTAATTTATACGATGAGTGACCATGTTCTTGACCTTCTGCGACACATTCGTTTTCTTTCATGAGGCTGTTTGTGCAGTTCGAGTTGGAAGGACCCATCAAAGCATCTCTTCCTCTTACACAAGATCTTTCCCTCTCCTATGTTTCTCTTGGCCGCCCCTCGCTTTGAATGGGTCTGTTCTGTTTATGACTGAAGTATTCAATGATGCCGATTTAACCATTGCAAATTGGAGCTTTATTCTGCATTATAACACAATTTAGGATATGGAAAAATAGCTCATTTACACAATAAAGTGCAGTGTTTCTAGCCATTAGAACACCTTGTAAAGGATGGCTATTACGAGAAAGTCATTTCCTTATTATTTTTATGTAATTTATTTCTGCTCCGTTCTAGTCAAATGTTCCATGTCTTGTACGTTTTACTCACATTATTTACTCTTCATTATTATTTTTTGTAGCACCCCCAAAATTTCTTCGTCCATTTGTTTCTGATAACACAACTCCTAGAGACCTGGAATACTTGGTTGTGAAGTTTAAAGAGCCTCATGTCTACATGCGTCAATGGAGCGGCTCGTCCGTATGCAAGGAGATCAAATTTTCCACTGATGCCGATTGCCATCTTCTGGAGTGCCGAAATCTCACCATGAACAATTTAGTCAAACAATTCCACATCCAGGGGCAGGTGGCCATTTCGCTCAGCGCCCTGGAAAAATTAATAGATTGCATGGTCCTGGTGGATCCAGTATTCGTGAACATAGGCCAGCACTCTGTCCATTCCATTAACACGGCAATCCAGGCTTGGCAGCAGGTAAGAGTACGAGGTTACTGGATTTGTTATTCACACTATATAAAGTAATATCTATAAGATAGAATTTTCATTCACAATTACAGATTCTAGAAACTGTGTCAGGCACTCAGAAATTCTTACTGCAAAGACTCTTTCTTTCTTTTTTTTTTCTTATTTTTATGCTGTAAAACAAAGACTGATGGACAGTATATAACTCCACATCACGAAAACATGACAAACAAGGAAAAAAAAGAACAGTTGTGACATATACTGAGTATTCTCAGAACAGTAGCGTAGGTATGATAGCACCTAAAGTAGCCCAGCCATATAATAACATTTCAGGAAATCAATCTAGTGTTAAAGGTGTCCCATTGCTATGACTCTCTCTTGACAAACAATGTGAACAATACATTTTAGAGACTAAAATTGACAGCAGGTGTTTTCAGTAGGCGGCTTTCTATAAGCTTTGGTCCAACCAGATTCACCTTGAATGGTTGGGCAATTCTTTTTTGCTTAAATGGAGGCTTCTCTCAAATTATCCTGAACTGGGCTGGAAGAAGACTACATGGTGCAACCCAAAGGACTCTCAGGTAGTTTGTAGCAATATGTTTTTCCTGGAATGCCATAGTCCCTCAGAATAAAACATAACTGCTTCTTACAAAGGAGCCTGTTAGGATTTTACAGTGAATGTTCTTTAAAGGAAACAAAATGTATAGCTAAATGTAAAGACAAAAAAGTGAGTTAATACATCAAATATAAAGTGAATGTTAAGAGGGTAAGGATCCCAAAGCTTAAAAGGTTTTTTTATGAATGAAATGGGTTAAGTTGTAGAGGCTGTGACCGCCTACAGGGCTGCCACACCTGTCATGGTCAAAACAAATGGTGTTTGTTTGGTGTGAGGATATGAGTTGCAAACCAACCTGAAAAGTTTTCTTGTGTCAAGTGGGTATACCACTTGTTATTCTCTTGTGTTATCCCCAGCATATAAAAAGGAAAAAAAAGTAAAATTTGATAAATAGGCCTTTGCCTCTCGAAACGCGTCGTTTGCATTGAACTCAGTATATCAACTTTTGACCGGAGTGTGAGCTTCTTATCTTTTCACCAAAATAGTTAAATGTAGTTATTTATCTGTATAAAAGTTAAATATAAATTTATTACGGAGGCTGATCTTTAGCTGTTCAATGGACATAAATGATCAGTGTCACATCGTACTATGATACTGCCCACAAGACAAAAGGCAATAATACCTTCTATTATTTACTATACTTAGGACTGGTCATCAATGTGAAAAGGTTATAAAATGACTAGGCTCAATCTAAATTTCCTATTTGAATGTATTTGGATTGTGGATGGTAGGTGAATATCCTGGTGGAACCCAAACAACACAGGGAGAACGTATCGTTCCCTTTCCAGTAGCCAGATTCTCTGCTGATTATGTATGGCCTTGTACAAAATATTAATGTTATAAGGACATCAGATAATAACAAATATCCAGGATGTACCATTTTTTTCTTATACATAACAATCTGGTTTCAGAGATCCCTTCCAATTCTGAGAATTAAGTTTGAATCACTTCTGTGACCCTTATACTGCTCCCACTTTTGACTATAACTTTAATGGTGTATAAATATTTTTGTGGCACCTAGAACCCTTTTTGTGCTATAAGGGGAGTTGTTCCTCTTTAAAATGACACCATAGTGTTTCTAGGTGCCATGAAGTTATAGCTGTTTGAAATGTACCCCCTTCCCCCTCCACAAGAGCTTACAGTCTATGAGGGGGTGACACAAGAGCTTACAGTCTATGAGGATGAGGGGTGACACAAGAGCTTACAGTCTATGAGGGTGAGGGGGTGACACAAGAGCTTACAGCCTATGAGGATAAAGGGGTGACACAAGAGCTTACAGCCTATGAAGATGAGGGGGTGACACATGAGGTATAAGATCTTGTATAATGGTCCAGACCAGTGATGGCGAACCTTTTAGAGGCCGAGTGCCCAAACTACAACAAAGACCCGCTTATCTATTGCAAAGTGCCAACACAGAAATTTAATTTGTGATTTACATCCCGGCTCTGTCACAGCTTTCATAGATACCAGCCCCTGAGGACACCAATAAAGCAGAAAATAGTCCCAGGTACAGCTGTCACTTTAAAATAGCTCTGTGCACAGCAAGTCCTGGGCTGTCTGGGACTGCAGGAACATACCTGGAGTCATCTCTGATGATGGCCTGAGTGCCCACAGAAAGGGCTCTGAGTGCCATAGGTTAGCCACCACTGGTCCAGACATTCTTTATACATAAACCATATCAAATGATTTAATAAATCTTATATACATATCCAAGGTGAATGGGACTACAGAGAAGCCTGGATCTTGGTATATATCTGTTGTTTTCCAGATAACCGACAGGAAGAGGACATGGGATAGATGACGTAATTATGTTTGAATAATTGTTGAAGGATAAATATGGGATTTTTGTTAATGGAAAATAACAACACATCCTCTATGACTTAACCCATTTCTCAGAGCAGTAATATCACAAGATCCTCCTTTATTTCTTAGAGGTTGGACATCAACAACCTCCTAGCAATATTCCATGCCTTTATTATATGATAATATCTTTTACTAGCTAGTCCTTTCCATCACCGCATTGTGGAGCAGACTGTTGAGGATATTACACACTAGTCATGTGTAGCTCAGCTTCTTACGACCCTTCTGAAACACTTAATTTACAGAAGAACACAAGTCATCAATCTTTATTGTGTAAGAGTCTGTTGGACATAAGGCACGCGCTGGTCAGTATCACCCCATGGCGAGCCTTTCACGGAGTTCTTGTGCAATATTATACATCGTCCATGTGATTCTCTTCAAGTCCTTTCTGGGGCTTTTTGTCTCTTGTAATTAATAGTATGTGTAACGTTGGGAGCCAGAATTCCGAGCCCTAAACCTCTTTGGCTAATAAAGCTATCCCTTCGTCCTCCCTTGGGTGCTTTGGGTGCTCCGCCCATGAATTAGATGAAGTAAAACAAAGTCATCTTTATTTATATTCCTACAGAGCTGGAGAAGCGTCGGGATTAATTACCTAACATGGCACTACAGCAGCAGCGGCGGCGCTCGGAGAAGATAAAACATCTGTTCTGTATCAAACATTCTTTTTTAAGGGCATTCCATGGCTTTGCTTGTTGCAGGAGGACGTTCGTAAAACAAGAGCTGGTGTGATCTAAATCCTTGCAGCTGGTTCACATATCGCTGTATAAATGCTGTTTTTGGAGTCCTGTTTCCAGCGTTGCACTTAAATGTAGAATTTTTTTTTTTATTTGTCCTCTTTCTTGACGGCATGATAGAAACATCGAAAGCCATTAGACCACTTCCATTTAACCCATTGGTAGTGGCAGACAGTATCGTGGCACCTGTCATATAGAGTGCACCTAACGCATTGGGACTTTTAGGACTGTGATAATTTTTTCACAGGTCCTTAAAATCTTTTGTTACGGTATCGGAATTGATTGATGAACCTTCATCCTTGATCAAAGCAGTGTTAGGGCTTGGGTAACATCTCCGAGCCGATTTGTTAATATATGGTAAAGCTACAAAATGAATGGGTTAGGTCTTTTTCGAGTTTTTTTTTTCCCTTAAGTTTTTTTTATATTTTTGATGGTCTGTCCTCAGGATACTTTTCACCCCCCTCCCAAGCTTCGAGCTTTGTGTTTACTCAGTACTAAACAGCTGATCAATGAAAGGCCAGCTGGTGTCCACCACTCTTGTTAAACTATTAATTACCAATCCTCAGAATAGGCTCCCAAAAGTAATAAGTGTATTCCAACCCAATCATTGTCTTGCCTCAGTATTAGGCTACTGACCTTTCCTAAGAATATACGTGCTAGATCAGCCATCAGTGTAAGTGCCATCTTCAGCTTGGACTCTTGGCTAGACACTTCCCTCTTAGATGCTTAAGCTTCATAATCGTAATAGTTTTAAGAAAGCACTAATATGGCAACATATGTCCTGTTTATTTTTTAAAAATATGCTAATGACTTGCAAGTGCTCCTGGGGGTGTCACCAGAGCCCCTTCAGCAGCACAGACAATAACACGCCGGCCAGGAGCACTTGCAGCTTTTTAACAGGTTTTTTGGGGGGTAAAGGAGATCATAAAAAAGCTATTAAAATTCCAGATCCAGTGATGCTGCTTTATAGGGAATGAATCAGACATTAGAGTTAAGGAGTCTAACACTTCCACCATACAATATAATCACCTGGCAGCATGTTGTAGAGAAATGTATTGTGATTTCCAACATACCTTTATTATTTCTCACCATTATGCCATTTCCAAGATAATCCTAGTTTATTCTGTATACTAATGAGGCAGTTGGAGCACCTGAGGCATATCCTCGGCACTTGGAGCCCTGCTATTCCTGATTCAATCACTTCCCTCTCCTCCGACTGTTGCCCCATGCATCTCACAAGAGAAATCTCCTGCTTATTTGATGGACACTGTACTGGTCCATGCAGGAATAGTACCGCTCGGAGTGCACCAAATGTCTCATTAGCATAGGGATTCAAGTAGAAATTTCATAGTAACAGGATAATGGAGAGAGATAATAATGATATGTTGGAAGTCGCACTGTATTTCTCTACTTGTTACCAGCAGATCACACTTGGGGAGGTGAAAATTTCACTTTAATTCTAAGGATTTTCTATTCTTGCCCCTGTTCAAGAGTTTCACGCAGGACGACATTTACTCCATGTAAATGCTTTCACCCATGTCACCGTGGGAATGGCTTCCTTTACGGTTTGATAATATGGAAAATTTGGAGGAGAGGTGATAGAGTGTTGTGTATTTCATTAAGTGAAGCCATATGTCACAGGGTATAATGCTGACAGGTACAATGTAAGAATGGCTTTCCTGATTTATAAAGGGATTTGGCAATGTTAACATGAGCTACAGGAGGACATATTTCCGTAATTGTTTTAGTAATTTTCTCGTTTCCTCTCATGTCATGGGTACTTTCCGCCACATGTAGATTGGTAAATGAATATCTTGTGATTTTTACATGTAGGGAGCCCTTAATAATCAGCAACAACTGCTGTCCATGTCCAAAGTTAAAATAGGTGCAGATAATGCTGTAGTCAGGTTTTACTGTGTGCATTTTTTCCTGCCTTTTGCTAAAAAAATTTTAGGTATTTTTTAAATCAAACAGAGCACCATTGTCATTCATTGTAGTATCTGGTATTGCAGATTGTTCCTATTTAAAGGGGTTGACCCAAGATTAGAAGTTATCCCTTATCCACAGGATTGCGGATAACAGTGTGATCAGTGAGGGGCCAACTAGTGGGACCACCACCACCACCTTTCACTAGAACAAAATTGGGAAAACAGAGATCCCTTTCTCACTAACTGATGAAGCTGCAGGATGAGCATGCTCAGTTATCTCTGCCATTCCAATAAAGCAGAGTGCGGCATGAGCCCTGACACTCCACCCATTAATGATAACAGGATCCACTTTTTTCTCAGATTGCGGCGGTCCCATTCTCACTAATTAATGAAGCGACAGGACGAGCATGCTCAGTTATCTCCGTCACTCCCATAAAATAGAGCACAGCATGAGCCATGCCGCTCCACCCATTAGTGATAACAGGATCCGCGTTCTCTGGATTACAGGGCTCCCATTCTCACAAATTAATGAAGCGACAGGACGAGCATGCTCAGTTATCTCCGTCACTCCCATAAAATAGAGCACAGCATGAGCCATGCCGCTCCACCCATCAGTGATAACAGGATCCTTTGTTGTCCGAATTGCTGGGGTCCCATTCCCTTAATCAGTGGGGTCCCAGCAGTTGGACCCACACCATCCACCTTGTTTAGATAACTTCTAAACTTGGGACACCCCCTTAAAGTGCAATACCAGGCACAGTTCATGGACAATAGCGGTGCTATCTTTTTGTTGAATCCTTTTTTTTCTAATTCCAGACAACCACTGTAACCCTATAGTCTTCTAAGCGTTTGGCTTAGTGGGCCTTCGACATTAATTGCGGCTGTAAAGTATCTCCTTGGAAGGGCCAACAATGGAAGTGTTCGCTGACGACAATGAGAACATATTTTGACATTTCTCTATTGAAACAGTCTGTTCTTTCTCTGTTACAGAACCAGTGCCCCGAGGCAGAGGAGCTGATCTACAGTCATTTTGTCGTCTGTAATGACACACAGGAGACACTGCGGTTTGGCCAGTTGGACACTGATGAGAATATACTGCTGGCCAGCCTCCATAGCCACCAATACTGCTGGCGCTCACACAAGTCCCCACAGGTATAAATCAAAGTCATTTCCAAGCCTTCATATATTTGATTAAGACTTTCATACGCGTTCTCATGAATTCATTTTTTTTTTTAGAAATACCTTATATACTCGAGTATAAGCCTAGTTTTTCAGCACAAAAAATTGTGCTGAAAACCCAAACTCGGCTTATACTCGAGTAAAAAATATATAGGTTTTACCAGGTTTTTGTGGTAAAATTAGGGGCCTCGGCTTATACTTGGGTCGGCTTATACTCGAGTATATACGGTAGTATAACAAAATTAATGCAGTAAAGTTATTTTCCCAAAAGTATTTATGGTCTGAGAACTACAACGTCCTGCATGCAGATGGTCATGCTTATTAGGCAGTGCTCATTGTCGTCTATTTGCTATTATGTTGCAAGGAATTAAATTCGAACCCCCAGCGTTCAGCTATATTCTATGGAACAATTTGTCTGGAAGTATTCAGTTACCCTCTAGCGCCATCACAGGGGAAAGGAAGTATAACACTCCCAGTTACAATCAGTGGTCTGTCATTAAATAATAATAAATCATTATTTCTATAGCGCCATCATATTCTGCAGTGCTGTACAGATCATGGGGTACATATACAAACAAAATACATGCATAACAATAGGAGTGAAGGCCGTGCTCACTCATATAATATCATATTTAAAAATGGGTTTGTTAAATTTCAAAAATAGCCCTGATAGCCGCCAAAAATTTTAGAATGATTTAAATTTCCATCAATTTGTAAGACATCTATTATATACATATTGTATATTCTAGTATAAACAGAACTTAAGGGGTATTTCTTAGAAAACAATTGTCTTAAAGGGAGGGGATAGTGTAAAATAACTCAATACTTAAAAGTATTGTCCACTTTCAGCAAATAATTGATATTGTTATTGCAATTAAAAGTTCTACAATTTTCCAATATACTTTCTGTATCAATTCCTCACAGTTTTGTAGCTCTCTGCTTGCTGTCATTCAACAGGAAGCTTCTTTGTTTACTTCCTGGGGATTAAAAACGATCCCTAGGCATGTGATGTCACACAGGTGCACGGCTCGTTACATCCCTGGTCATGTGATGTCACACAGGTGCACGGCTCGTTACATCCCTGGTCATGTGATGTCACACCGGTGCACGGCTCGTTATATCCCTAGTCATGTTATGTCACACAGGTGCACAGCTTGTTATATTCCTGGTCATGTGATGTCACACAGGTGCACGGCTCATTATATCCCTAGTCAAGTGATGTCACACAGTTGCACGGCTCGTTTCATCCCTGGTCATGTGATGTCACACAGGTGCACGGCTCGTTATATCCCTGGTCATGTGATGTCACACAGTTGCACGGCTCGTTATATCCCTGGTCATGTGATGTCACACAGGTGCACAGCTTCTTATATTCCTGCTCATGTGATGTCACACAGGTGCACGGCTCATTATATCCCTAGTCATGTGATGTCACACAGTTGCACAGCTCGTTATATCCCTGGTCATGTGATGTCACACAGGTGCACGGCTCGTTATATCCCTGGTCATGTGATGTCACACAGGTGCACGGCTCATTATATCCCTGGTCATGTGATGTCACACAGTTGCACGGCTCGTTATATCCCTGGTCATGTGATGTCACACAGGTGCACGGCTCGTTATATCCCTGGTCATGTGATGTCACACAGGTGCACAGCTTGTTATATTCCTGGTCATGTGATGTCACACAGTTGCACGGCTCGTTATATCCCTGGTCATGTGATGTCACACAGGTGCACAGCTTGTTATATTCCTGGTCATGTGAAGTCACACAGGTGCACAGCTTGCTATATCACACAACTCTTATTACTCTCTGTGATCTAATCAGAGGTGGACCTTTGTGACTTCACATGACTAGGGATATAACGAGCTGTGATTCCTGTGGCTATGTTTAAAAAGGGTATAAAATAAAGTTGAGGGCTGAAAGAGCACGGGTGGGGGGGGGGGGGGTTCTCCCAACTACCAAACCCTTTCAATACATAGATACATGTTAGAAAGATGTCAATTTTGTAGCGCTCTCCACATCACTCCATCAGATGAAGAAAGAAGTGTAAAGTTTTGTATATTTTATATTTCCTCCTAAAAGATGCAAAGAGCAGGTTTTCTAAAGGTCGTATAATCCCTTGGCATAAATATAAAGCCCTGAGCTTAGATAAATAAGGTGATTACGCGTCGGAGGAAGTTTTAGAGCATGACGTAAATGTCGAAACTGACCACGGACCCAAAAGCAATGTATCTAACAGAACAGGGTGTTTTATCAGATTGTGGTGTGAAACGCCTTAAATCACCTTCTAAAAATTCTGTGACCACTTTTAGTTTCATAAACAGCTCATTACAGCGGGCTCACATAATACACAAGATGTAGTGATACGCAGCTTTTATTTATGCATATTCCTGATGCTTTCTGGCAGGTTTATGTTTTTTTTATGTTTATGCAGTGATAGTCATGGGACTCATTTCTTGTAGGTACGTGAAGTCATTTATGGAGACATAAAAACATCTGCACTGTTGTCTTTACCTTGAATAGTTGTTATTATACTTTTAGGGCTTCATTTAGTAAAGTTTACTTTATGAAGATTTGTGAAATTGGTCGTTCTTCAAAAATCTTTGCTCCCTAATTCCAACGTCCTTCTTTATTTATTTTTTTTCCTTCTTTTTTTTACTTATTATAACTAAAAATTTTAACATTCTTTTTTTTTATGGTATTTTGTTTTGGGGCGGCCTCCTTGCCCGTGCTGCCGTTAACAACATTTACAAGTAGAGAGTGGTAGTTGGAAGATGCTCACTTATTTGTCAAGTATACATATTGCCTGCAGTGGGTAAAAAAAATACAAACTGCATTGAGTGAAAAAAAAAATCTACCGTATATACTCGAGTATAAGCCGAGACCCCTAATTTTACCACCAAAAACTGGGAAAACCTATTGACTCGAGTATAAGCCGAGACCCCTAATTTTACCACCAAAAACTGGGAAAACCTATTGACTCGAGTATAAGCTGAGGGTGGGAAATGCATTGGTCACAGACCCCCCCCAGTATATAGCCTGCCAGCCCCCTATAATATACAGCACTGCCCCCAGTAGTATACAGCACTGCCCCCAGTAGTATACAGCACTGCCCCCAGTAGTATACAGCACTGCCTCCAGAAGTATACAGCACTGCCGCCAGTAGTATACAGCACTGCCGCCAGTAGTATACAGCACTGCCCCCAGTAGTATACAGCACTGCCCCCAGAAGTATACAGCACTGCCCCCAGTAGTATACAGCACTGCCCCCAGTAGTATACAGCACTGCCCCCAGTAGTATACAGCACTGCCCCCAGTAGTATACAGCCTGCCCCAGTAGTATACAGCCTGCCCCCAGTAGTATACAGCACTGCCCCCAGTAGTATACAGCCTGCCCCAGTAGTATACAGCCTGCCCCAGCCTGCCCCCAGTAGTATACAGCCTGCCCCCAGTAGTATACAGCCTGCCCCAGCCTGCCCCCAGTAGTAAACAGCCTGCCCCCAGTAGTAAACAGCCTGCCCCCAGTAGTATACAGCCGTGCCCCCAGTAGTATACAGCACAGGCCAGAATAAAAAAATAAACTTATAAACTCACTCTGCGGTGGCCCCGATGCGCAGCGCTGCTCCCCCGATGTCATCGCGGCTCCTCTTCTGGCTTCCGCGCCCGTCTTCTTGCTTCAGCGTGCTGGGCGCCGCCATCGTTCTTTCCCGGGCGGCGCCTAGTATGACGCGCCGCTGCTGACGTCATTCTAGGCGCCGCCCGCGAGAAGAACATGGCGGCGCCCAGCACGCTGAAGCAAGAAGACGGGCGCGGAAGCCAGAAGAGGAGCCGCAATGACATCGGGGGAGCAGCGCTGCGCATCGGGGCCACCGCAGAGTGAGTATATAAGTTTATTATTTTTTTAGTCCATTTTTAATACATTTTTGGTAGTATTGACTCGTGTATAAGCCGAGGGGATGTTTTTCAGCACATTTTTTGTGCTGAAAAACTCGGCTTATACACAAGTATATACGGTAAATCCTCAGTAAGTTTTTTGTGGGGTAGAAAAAGGACCAAGTCAAAAGCCAAACAGGATGTCTCTATGCATTTTTTTATATTTTTTCTGTCTTCGCACAGGTTGTCTTTGGATGTACCAATTTTCTCCCAGGCTCGAAAACATATTGAGGCTACATGCACACGAACGTATATACGGCGTCCCCCATACACTTCTATGGGCTTATGGTCCTGTACGGGAGCGGTACGGTGCAGCACACTTGCGGCACCGTACCGCTCCGTAGAAAGATAGGACATGTCTTTCTGCATAATACGGCGTCGTGCGCTGTGTATTCCTATGGAGAGGGACGAGGGTGAGCTGTGCTCATCCCCTGCTCCTCTCTGCAGCGCCGGTGTATGCCCACTGTACCCTAGTACGTGTGAATGTAGCCTAATATGGTTGTTTTACTGTCCCCACTGGAGGACAGCAGCTAAACTGGAAATGATTGGACTCCATAGTCAACTTTCGGCTATGCCCCCTTCCCCCTTAATAATACATTGTGTTGTGCAAATATAGAAGCCTCCACAACGTAAAGTTACCCCTTTATTAAAATATTTACCAATATATCCCCCCAAGTACGCCCCCAAGTACGCCTACAAAGTATTATACTTCTTTTAGTATTATGTTCCCTTTCCTTTGGCCCTTTTTCTGTAATGCCCCCTTCCTACTTTCCTTTCTGCATTCCCCTGCAGCTGCCCCTCTCTCTCATCCGACAATGTTGTTACTGACGCCAGCAGGCATTATGATGTTGTGCCTGTTGGCTTCTGTTGCACACAGTAGTAGCTAAAATAATAATCTGTATTTATATAGCGCCATCATATTCTGTAGAGTTTTACAAATCATAGGGGACATATACAAATAAAATGTATCACTACAGAGTACAAACAGTCATATGGAACCATAGGAGTGAGGGCTCTGATTACAAAAGCTTACAGTCTATGAGGATGAGGGATGACACAAGAGCTTACAGTGTATGAGGATGAGGGGGTGACACAAGAGCTTAGAGTCTATGAGGATGAGGGGGTGACACAAGAGCTTAGAGTCTATGAGGGTGAGGGGGTGACACAAGAGCTTACAGTCTATGAGGATGAGGGGATGACACAAGAGCTTACAGTCTATGAGGATGAGGGGGTGACACAAGAGCTTACAGTCTATGAGGATGAGGGGGTGACACAAGAGCTTACAGTCTATGAGGATGAGGAGGTAACACAAGAGCTTACAGTCTATGAGGATGAGGGGGTGACACAAGAGCTTACAGTGTATGAGGATGAGGGGGTGACATAAGAGCTTACAGTGTATGAGGATGAGGGGGTGACACAAGAGCTTACAGTCTATGAGGGTGAGGGGGTGACACAAGAGCTTACAGTCTATGAGGATGAAGGGGGTGACACAAGACCTTGCAGTCTATGAGGATGAGGGGGTGACACAAGAGCTTACAGTCTATGAGGATGACGGTTGACACAAGAGCTTACAGTCTATGAGGATGAGGGGGTGACACAAGAGCTTACAGTCTATGAGGATGAGGGGGTGACACAAGAGCTTACAGTCTATGAGAATGAGGAGGTAACACAAGAGCTTACAGTCTATGAGGATGAGGGGGTGACATAAGAGCTTACAGTGTATGAGGATGAGGGGGTGACATAAGAGCTTACAGTGTATGAGGATGAGGGGGTGACATAAGAGCTTACAGTCTATGAGGATGAGAGGATGACACAAGAGCTTACAGTCTATGAGGATGAGGGGGGTGACACAAGAGCTTACAGTCTGAGGATGAGGGGGTGACACAAGAGCTTACAGTCTATGAGGATGAGGGGGTGACACAAGAGCTTACAGTCTATGCGGATGAGGGGGGTGACACAAGAGCTTACAGTCTATGCGGATGAGGGGGGTGACACAAGAGCTTACAGTCTATGAGGATGAGGGGGTGACACAAGAGCTTACAGTCTATGAGGATGAGAAGGTAACACAAGAGCTTACAGTCTATGAGGATGAGGGGGTGACACAAGAGCTTACAGTCTATGAGGATGAGGGGGTGACACAAGAGCTTACAGTCTATGAGGATGAGGGGGTGACACAAGAGCTTACAGTCTATGAGGATGAGAAGGTAACACAAGAGCTTACAGTCTATGAGGATGAGGGGGGTGACACAAGAGCTTACAGTCTATGAGGATGAGGGGGTGACACAAGAGCTTACAGTCTATGAGAATGAGGAGGTAACACAAGAGCTTACAGTCTATGAGGATGAGGGGGTGACACAAGAGCTTACAGTCTATGAGGATGAGGGGGTGACACAAGAGCTTACAGTCTATGAGGATGAGGGGGTGACACAAGAGCTTACAGTCTATGGTGATGAGGGGGTTACACAAGAGCTTACAGTCTATGAGGATGAGTCAAATTTGTCAATTCAAGTTTCAAGGGACTCCCAACAGACATTAGGGATTCCTTATGCGGCTACATTAGATTAATGGTCTCTTCAACCTGTGACATCATCTTTAACTTGTCTGGTTTTGTAAAGGATCAAAATCCCAAATAATAGAGAGTTATAAGATTTCTTTATGATCCCCCCCCCCCCCCTGAAATGTATAAATATTCCTATATTTCCATAAGTAACAGAGGAAACCTGCCTAAAATTTTTTTGCAAATTTGTGGAGAAAAGTATTTATTAAAACACATTACATTCTTTTATACATGGATAAGAATTTTTTTGGGTTATTTTCTCTTGACAAGTCATAAAAATCTATTGATTTCAAGGATGTTAAGCGCTGCCCCTACAAAAACCCGAAAGTGTCCATCCACATTTCATTCTTCATTTACTACTCAGGTTCTTTATGGATGATTTGGATATTTAATATTTTTAGGATATTACGAAAATATTGAATAATATCGGTGTGGTGTTGAGTCCCTGGAAGGAAATGCAGATTATCGCCTATCCGGTGTATATTACGAATTCCATTCCACTTGTGGTTTTCCTGGTTATTTTTTTTTAGTTTTTAGCCCTTTAAATAATTTCCATGTTAAATGAATTAATGAAGTGGGATTACCTGTAAGTCAAAACAGTACCCAAGCCCGGACAATCCCTGCAAGTGTCAGTTTCAAGGAATTCTGCATGATCTCATAGTTATGAAATTATTTCATTCCTCCTGATAATTCCCCACTTGCCAAGAGAGTGAATTTTAAGAACTCTGAGAGCAGATTGTGAGATAAATGTGAATAATCCGTTCTGTTGGAGAACGGGACTTCCCTCAGGCATTGGTTCATATTTGACTCACACTTGGGGATAAAATAAGACAGGACCAATTCTTATACCACATTTTGTTACAGGGAAACAAAACCATCTCGCCTCCCTCCCGACCGGTTCGGATTTCTCCATAGAGCCAGTGGCTGCCACCAAATACTTGAGTTAACCTTTTACAAAATGTTTGCTTAGTACGGAAACGCCATCCTAGTCAATGAAAACACTTGGACGGGTTTCCCGTTTCTTGCACATCCAGGTCAATTAAATCCTGTGTTTGCTTTGTGGTAATTAAAATAAGGGGATGGAATTTCAGGGGATGAAGAGCTACAAGAGGTTTACAGTAAATAGTTTATTTTATTTAGCTTGTGTAACACTTGGAGGTTAGAAAGAGAGAGTCGTATTGGCAGCTTCTGAATTATCAACACGTGTTTGAAGGGAAGAATCTCGACTTGAAGCTTCATTCACATGCAGTTCAGAGCTGAAGGGACTTGTACTGTAGGCCCCAAAACGCTATCGAAATTGGGGTCCTCATGCACCTCTTTGTGACTTAGTTCTTTGAAGTAAAAACGGTAATTCTTGGTGAAGATGTGGCAAAGAAATAAACAACCTTCTCATTGATAAACATAAATAGAATAATAATAATGTTTATAGAACGCCATCCAATTCCGTAGATTTACAAATCATGGGGGGGCATATACAAATAAAATTAGACATTACAGAGTAAAAACAATAGTCATATGGAGCAATAAGAGGATGAGGATGAAGGGGTAGAAGATATTTGTGACCCCCCACACATACTACGTTCTGCCTTCTTAGTACAGTATATCCAAAGCCTGGACACATTTTACATCCGGTCATGTGGAGCCATCATTAAGTTGCAGTTTGGTGTGGCGTACAAGGCATGATAAATGCTCCCTAAAAAGGGGATATTTGTCAATCAACAATAAACTTTATTAAGGAGAGACAAATGTACCACATAAATTTAACCTCTAAAAAGCACCATCAGTACTTTGTGGAGGTAAAAATCTGACCGCAGACATGACTTTATAAAAGATAATAGCAGGCTGAATGCTTTAAACTTTATGTAATTTATCCTGAAGGGCTTTGGGGGGCATTAGTAGGATCTTCTAACCCACCCGATCCCCCTCCGGCTCCATTCTCCCAATTTCAGCAGACAGCAGACGGCAGGAGTGGGGTGAATAGACAATGCGCGGTTAATAAGCGCTGAGGGGGGCATGGAGCTGGAGCCTGGAGGGGCTCTTGTCATGCCCCCAGAGCCCTTAAGGATAATTTACGTGAAGTAGAAGTATTTTTTAAGCAGCAATCAGCCGGCTATTATTTTTATAAGAGTATACCAGCAGTCAGATTTTTAACCCTTACAAAGCACTGGTGATGTGATGTGTTAGATTCCCTTTAAGTCTTACATACCTCTTAAAGGGGGACACTTCTGCTTCAATTAAGAAGATTCATTAAGATGGATTTTTTTTTTATTCTGTCCACGTTCATGTACTTTGTACCAAAAGCAATGACATTAACTAATCAGTTGTGAAAATTCCTTCCATCACTTTGCAGATTGGAAGGACTGGATGCATCAGGGTGTTTGTCTGCGCAGCCATGTTACCCTTTATACATCCTTGATAGGAGTTCTTACACTATTTATACTGTATACTACACTCTGATCTGCTACTGCTATTAGGGATGTAGATTATATTTTCTTATAAACTTACCGCTGTTATTTTAACTTATTATGTTTCATTGTTTTCTGATGATTCTGTCCTTCAGACCTTAAGGTGGACACATTTATTCAATTAGTTACTAAAGATATTAAACATCTGCCCTGTGAAACTGTTCCATATGCTGGATACAATCTGAATTCCATAGGAGGTAAAACATTTCTGTGCTGTAGACTAGGATGATAGCGGCTTCAGTAATACTTATGTTCATAATTGTAAGAATCAATATTGTAAGGGGGGTTGGTTGACATTTTAGATGTCAGAGATCAGAGTCATTACAGAGTTTTCTATCTTTCCTGCCCTATGTCATCCACTTCCAATCATTTACTATAAAGTAAAAGTTCTTTTTGTCTACGATCAGTCTGATGTGAGGATGGAATGTTATAGAGCAGGAGTCGCTGAAGAAATGTAATATATTTTTTATATATATACAGTGGCGTAACTAGGAGAGGCAGGGCCCCATAGTCAACTTCTGAATGGGGCCCCACTTAACCATTAAAAATATGCTTACAGTATATACACACAGTATATACATAGATACATACATAAAGTGTATACACATCATATACACAGACATACAGCATATATTTATTTCACATAGTATATATATTTAGAGCATATAAACATCACAAATACACACATACAGCATATTCACTTGAAATACCATTATTGCTGGGGCCCCCTGATGTTATGGGCCCCACAGCAGTTGCTATGGCTGCTACCACTGTAGTTACACCCCTGTATATATATATTTACATTTTTTATATGATGTATATAAAATGAAATAATGAAATGTATATGAAATCTTATATAGACTTTTGTCTGGGCTAAGGATTAATATATACTGTAGTGAACTGCAGCAACCATCCCGCATAATAGTGGCGAATTCCACTACTTTTATTTCAGTTTACTGTGTGAATCCAAGCACAGTTTATCAGCCGGCTTTCAGTCCATGTCATAAATCTTTAAATACTTAATAGCGCAGTAAACCTTGGAATATCTCATAGTAATAATACTGATAAGATTACACAGAGAATAGCTGCAGAACGGCTGCCAGTCATCTCTTCACAAGCCACCCACAGGCCACAGCGATGACAAGGTCATTGCAAGAAGCCTTCAATTAGTTAACCATTTAACTCACACGTTGATCTCCAAGTATGTTTCTTTGTATCTTTAATAGTGGGGCTTGTTTCTTATGCTAAAGTTTGTTTGTCTCCAAAGTAGAAACAGGGGGAGCAATGTAGTGACCTGGCCTCTGGTGTTGGGGTACTGTAGGGCTACCTTGTAGAGTCTACTTGGAATTGAGAACTGATATTACTTATATTCCATTGCTCGGGAACTTTGGCCCCTTGCTTACTAGGGAGTGTGATGCATCCAACTCCCATCACACTCGCAGGGGGGTGCTGGTTGGAACATCAGGCCCGAACAGTGACAATCCAGAACTGAATGGACTGCTGAGTTCAGTTCCGCTTGTCAGCGTTCGGGCCAGCACACACTGCGAGTATGTAAGGGGCCTTAGACAAATCTTTCTTGGGAAACTGCTAAATATCTGGTAATCCTGGGGTCTGTAATACTCACTCAATACTGTATATTCACTTTGTTCAGAAAATTAATATAGCGGAATATTTGTCCAGAATATTCTAAAATTCTATGTATTCAAACATAATACACAAATATGGCCCTTAGAAGGTCTTAAAAGTAGATAAATAAAACCCCAAGATGAACACGACACAACAGATTTTACTCTATCATAATTCATTTACCTAAAACTAGACCATGTGTGAAATACAAAGTACCCCCCGTGAAGAAATATTTTGTAAGACCACCTTGACAGCAATAAGTCTTGAAGTCTGTGTTTTCTGCATCAAAGGAGAGCTTTTTGAGACCACACTTCTTTCCATTTTTGCTTTCAACCATTAAAGGCGTTGTATATCTCGGGTATCACTAGCTTATCGGTGAGGGTTGCTAAGTCCCGTTTGATATAAGCCCAGTCCGTAATGACATTACATCGGGTTGGGAAATCAACCCCAGGGTAGAAGGTTTATGGACGTGGAAAATTATGGATCGAGATAAAAGAAAAATGCAGGATACATTTTATATTTAATTAGAAAAAACAATATATACAATAGAGATATATACAGTTGACAAGTACAAGCATAGTGATACAAGTATAAGCAATTCCTGAGTCAGTTAGCTTGTGCTGGTCAGTGAAGATGAATGGTGGTAAGATATCTCCCAGAGAAGAACAATGAGTATAAGGTGTGGTGGGCTAATATTGGCTCTAGACAGACCTGATGACACTCCCTAGGTGGCTTTAGAGAACATTCCACCTTGGATCCGATCCAAGGTCTTGGCTGGGTTCTAGCTTCTCAATGGGAAGTCATAGGATCAGGGTTCTGATCTCATTGGATCCGGATGAATCTCTGGATTCCGTTGAGACCACATGGGTAGGAAATTGCACAGCACGTCCCTTTGTTCTCCCCAACACTCCATTAGACAATGAAAATGGGTGCAGGAGATGTGCTCTGTAGTTTTTGCCCACTAGAAAGTGCTGAATAGAGCAGCAGGACACAGTCCTGTGTCAGGCCCAGTTATTGAGAATGAAGTTGAGCGGTTGCATGTGCTTCACAGCTAGACGCTGTATTGCTAGTGTGCAAAAACCGTCTGTAAACCTGCCTGGGTTTGCCTCCGGTTGTCGGCCAGGTGGACAAGGGAGGTGAGAGCTTTCCTCCCATTTCCATAGGAATAGGACCTTCTAAATATTTAGTGGCGCAGCTTAATCACAGACACAAGGTGCTCACCACACCATGACCATGCACAGTAGACCTTTATGGCGGCCATGAACTAGCTGTTGTTTTACAGCAAGCTCACAACCTCCATTTACGTTTGTCTGCATGAGTCTAAAGTAAGAGGTGTTTGTGCTTCTATGTTGTATTTGATATTCACCAGAGGTGGCGCTGTGCATCATCTCCAGTTATCTCCACTTTGCTCTATGTTCAGATGCATCTTTGCAAATCTCAGGATACTCTTTATTGGACTTTTACCAAGGCACATAAAAATGTTTCTTTCAATTTTTACTTTGTCTTAAAGCTGAAATTGAATGAAACATCCAATGCAGAACCCGACAGATCCCGAATCTCACATTCAAAAAGATAAGTGGAATTGGATAATAGATGGTGTGTCAACAAAGAGGTTAAACTGTTTTCCCCCTCAGGAAGCTAAAAGGCCTAAATCTTTACACAAGAATGATAATGAATCCTTAATGACAGAATGCAGTGTATTTATGATCCCATCCTTCTAATGGATGTTGTATCTCCCCGCAGCTGCTGCACATCTGTATTGAAGGCTGGGGAAACTGGCGCTGGTCTGAGCCTTTCAACGTGGACAACGCTGGGACGTTTATCCGAACCATTCAGTACAAGGGGCGGACGGCAACTCTGATTATTAAAGTGCGACAGCTGAACGGGGTGCAGAAACAAGTATGTTATCATTGGAGTCCTTGATATTATCCATCCATATCAATACAGTGTATTGGTAGCAGCAGAATTTGATGTTAGAAGCAAATTAAATTAGGACATGTTTTATATATCTATATATATTGGGTTCCTCTGTGCCTTTCCTCTGTTAGTATGTTGAATATAATTTTTATGGTTAGCCAATAAAGGTATCATTACTTAAAGAGGACCTGTCACCCTAAAAAAAACGCTCTAGGAGCTGCTTATCGGACTGCCCCTCCCACACCATAGGCCGGCGGTGACTGCCAGGCTTCATACGGCAGTCACCGCCTCCGCGGACCACCCCTCATGAAAACTTCGGACCGCTGTGAGCTTGGTCCGGCGTTCTGAGGCTATGGCGCTGCAGTGTCTGCTAGCCTTATCGGATGGTTCCAATAAAGCTAACAGTTTAACACTGCTAATACTGGGATAACCCTAGGACAGTGATGGTGAACCTTTTGGAGACAGAGTGCCCAAGTTACAACCAAAACTCACTTATATGTCGCAAAGTGCCAACATGACAATTTAAGTAGTAACTTATTGATCCCTGCTGTATCACAGGTTTTAATCGTATTGGCGCCCTGAGTTCACCAACACAATAGAAAGATGATGGAGAAATTTGGATTGTAGTTTCCCTCCAGGGTCCCCTGAAGAAGAAGAATAGGGGGACCCAGAGCAGGAACTCCAATGACAATCCATCTCTATCCACACCTTCTGGCTCCTCCTGTAGTCCTGGCAGCCAAGGCTGTGACTTTAAAATAGCGCTGAGCGCGGCACATCCTGGGATGTATTGTATCACAGGAGGAAGCTTTGAGTCCTAGCTGGCAAACTCTATGTTGGGATGAAGGCCTGGGTGCCCACAGAAAGGGCTCAGAGTGCCACCTGTGGCACCCGTGCCATAGGTTCGCCACCACTGCCCTAGGAGCTGCTTACTTTAGAGCGTTATTTTATGGTGACAAGTCCTCTTTAAGCACTTTTGTATTTTTTTACACAAAAGTATTTAACAACATAGTAGAATTTTTATTTCCTCTGGTAGGGCAGAGATATAGTCATGGAAAAATCATCAGTTTGGCACCTGTTGTTTCAACAACTCATGGGTTCACTAAATGCAGTGCTTTTTAATGGGTCAGTGCCATGGACGTTATTTTAACCGACTTTGTGAGTGATCCTTTAAAAGGCTGAGCATGATCCAGTTATACATGGGTCACTCATAGACTATAGTTAATGAGGATCTGTAATTCAAATTTATAGTAAACTAAATCTTTGACGCTATTTTTTAAGTGTTGGTAATTGTAAAATTTGTAATACTTTATAGGAGGAAAGGAGGGAAAGAGAAGGTACAGGAACAGATTGCTTAACAAATATATTACAAAGTTTACTATTATCTGCACCATTCATTTATACATTTTTTTTTATTTGCTTTGAAATAATCATGTGATGTCACAGCTTTACTAATTATTATTATTATTGCTTTAGATATAGATAATTCTATTTAAATATGTACCATAATTATTGTTAATATTATTCTTTTGGATGTATATGATCAAATATAAATTATCTATTGGAATTTCCTCGAATGAATTCTCCTTCTTGTCAACAAAATGCAGGTAGTTGTTTGGGGGAAAATATCTTTTTTAATAGGTTTCCCAAGATTTTGATGATTGATAATATTATAATCTTATATTCTCTATCATTTTATAATCTTAATAATATCATATCGTATGACACCCAATACCAATCGCGCCATCAACTGATGGCAGGTAGGATATTGTACAAAGCAGAGTATACAATTGGATCTCAGAGGTCCTAAATCTTCAGAATCCAACAGAACACCTTTAACACTGTATTGGTATGATAACGTGTTGTTAAAGGTGTTTTGAGAGAACTTAGATACCCAAATGCAGACATTAAAATTCACTCTTGGACGGCAGGTTGTATTAGGGTGCTAGTATATTCTGCAATACCAAAAAAATTGCTGTGTGTTGTTTAAGTGATCCAGACTCCTGCCGACTTATAAATTTAAATAATCATTTTTAAAATTTGAAAACTCAAAATCAACATCTTGTCCGTTTCCGTACAACACAAGAAAAACACAAAAAATAATCAGTGTTCAGTTTGGTTCTGCAGGGATTCCTTTCTTCACTTTGATGCAAGGACTCCTGGCCACTGTACTGTGCTTGGTCCATATAATCCCACAGGCCAGTTTCCATTGACCAACCACAGTCGTGCACAAGTACCTAAGGCTCCTTTATGTATCACATCACATCACATCATTATGTATCATATGTATTGTGTTTGTCTAAAAATGAACCACTTGGAATCTTTTGGATAATTTGTTTCTATTGGCAAACATCTTTGTTTTCCGCATTGCTGCTGTAGGTAACCATCTGTGGAAGGCAAATCATCTGCAGCTATCTGCCAGAAAGTATCGATGTCAAGGTTGTACAGCATTATATGGGACATGATGGGTATGCTGTGGTGCGAGAACATGTAGACTGCCTGGAAGCCAAACAGAAACTGCCATCTTACATCCTGGAAAATGGTGAACTTACAGAGCTATGTGTAAGAGCAAAAGGAGATGAGGAGTGGTCCCAAGATGTGTCTCTGACCTCTGAGGCCACAGAGAACAGCTTTATCATTCAGGTATGCTATGTATGTACAGCGGTGGTCATTCCTGCAATCAGGGCCGGTGTTAGGGTGCGGCAAACTGGGCATTTGCCCAGGGCCCCCTGTCCTAAAGGGGCCCCCTGCATGTGGACTATTATGGGCAGAGGATGTATTGCTCTATCAATACCCCTTTGTTTGAATACCCGGGTGAAGATGCTTATCATCTATTTCCTGTCTATATATCTATCATCTATTTGTCTAGTTATCTATCTCCTATAATTTATCTATTTCTATATCAGTCAAGGATTGTAAACCAAGCAAACTTATATGCTGGTGTGTGCCCCCTATAGGGCTCCTCTCTTCTTTTAGTTTCTTTAAGGGTTAAAATTAAAAACTGGGCCAAATTAAAAACTATGGAGCCCAGTGCCCGCCTTGCTCATTTGCATAATTGTTAAGCCTTTAACTTGTAAAACTAGGACATAAGCTGCTAAAAGAAGAGTGGTTCTTGCCAGAGGGGGCACATACCAGCATGTAAATGTACTTGGTTTACAATCCTTCATCCTAGTGGTAGTTTTCCTTTTATCATATCCTTTTATCCGTTATCATATTCTTACATAAGTAGATGATACTATATTTCTCACTATGTGTACGTACGCAGAAGCTCATGGCACTCTTAAAGGGATTCATTACACGTCAGGAACGTCCTCGTGCGCACAGATGTGGTTGTACACAGGAGCTGTAATGTTGGCAAGGAAGCGAAAAATAAAATTGAGCCAAACAACGGGATAATAAAAATGGGATGGAGCACCAGGACCCTCTTTCTTAAGTGGATAGGAATGTGCTGGTGTCATCCCGAAACTGGAGTCAAATTGTAAAATTTTTCTTGGGCTATAAAAAAAAAAATGATCACATTTTTTGTTTATCTCTATACACATTTTCTCAACTTTATGTACATTAATATGTTGTAAAAGTAATTATGTATGTCAGAGCTGCTGATATGTGTATCCCAGAACTTCAGTCTGTTTCTTGTCTCCAGGATATGCTATTTTTTTTTCTCTCTTTAAGCTTTGGATCAACGTACGTTGCATGCGGGCACAGCAGCCTGTGTGTGCATTAGTTATACACTGTCAGATGTCTGTTGACGTTACAGATCAAAGTTTTGCGCGATGAGGAAGTACGGAGCGAGGATCGGCGCATTGTGGGATCAGATCACCGTGGGCTCTCCGAGAGTGATGTGTCTTGATCACATTACAAGACAGGCTACCGAGAAGCAGTTTGCAATTTGTGTGTGAGAAAATGCTTGAGCTATGTTCTCATTTACACACCCTATGTTCCTGGCCTGTTTAGAAGTTGGCAAAGCCCCTGTTCTTTGATTATGTGATGTAGATATTTTACATCTGTTCACTTTACTGTTGATATGTTGGACATGGATTTCCTGTCTTTCCAAAAAGAAAAAAAAAACAAAAAACGCTTGACAAAATGAATTCCACCCTTATTGCACCATTCGGTAGACAAAACGCACGCTGCGTCGGATGAAGTCAGTGCGGTCTGCCGAGGGTGCGTGAGGATCTCTACATCTGTCTGCATTTATTGGCTGCGGTGGATGGCATTGGATTTTTAGCTAAGGAATTGTATACACTGAGAATGTCACCGTGGATTAAGACAACGAATTACTAAAAGATTTTCTAATCCAAAGTGAAACAGATAAAGAAAAGTTGCTGCTATTTATACTGTTAAATTTCTACCATCTGGTAGTAACAGGAGCAGAGAGTTGCTGGATTTGTAGATTATTGGAAAGTGCAAAAAGGGGGATAGATCATCCAGGATAACAATCTAACAATGTTATACTGATGCCACTGGGTCCCCTATGGTCTCTATACAATGAGGGGGATTTACTAAGAGTGCCGTTTTAAACCCCACATGCCGGATTTCCAAAAGGGTGGTCCGCCGCTCTCCTGGTCTAAAAAAAACAGGAGCAGTTCTCTGGCGGAGACTTTGGCAAATTTGTCGACTCAGGGAAGTCATACCCCCATCCCCATCCATTCAGCTCAACCCCCAAAGTGGCATTTGGGGCGCAAGCATCTTGAAATCTGCTGAATTTACTATTTTAATGAGCCAAGGGTTAGTAAATCCCCGACAATGGGAATGCTTGCTGATCCAATTTCATTTATTTAGTTATTGAAATTTTGAGGCTATCCTTCTTGTCTAAGCTGCTGATAACAGCATTTAGAGATTTACTTTACAGCAGCCACTTATATCTAGGAGCCTATAGTCTGGGAGAGTGCTGTGGGAATGCTCTGAGACCTATGAAGAAAGAAAAGTACAAGAAACCTTGTAATATATATTGGGGGTCATTTACTAAGGGCCCGATTCGCGTTTTCCCGACGTGTTACCTGAATATTTCCGATTTGCGCCGCTTGTACATGAATTGCCCCGGGTTTTTGGCGCACGCGATCGGATTGTGGCGCATCGGGGCCGGCATGCGCGCGACAGAAATCGGGGGGGCGTCGCCGAACGAAAACCCGACGTATTCGGAAAAACCGCCGCATTTAAAAAACGAAAATGTGTCGCTTGGGGAGCGCTCACCTTCACCTTCTATGGGATGGTGCATTCCGGGGCGTTAAGATTATTTTCGGCGCTGCAGCGCCACCTGGTGGACGGCGGAGGAACTACCATCTTAAATCCCAGCCGGACCTGAATCCTGTGCAGAGAACGCGCCGCTGGATCGCGAATGGGCCGGGTAAGTAAATGTGCCCCATTGTCTGAGCAAAGTGCTTCCTTGTCTGCTCTTTTCTACCTTCCTCATCTGCTTTTACCTCTGAAATATATCCTAAATTCCATCTTGCTAGCTGAGGTATAAGCTTAAATAAACGTTCTTTGAAGGTGGGGGGAAGCTGTGAGGCAAAGCAGCTAGTTTTGTATCCTCCATTTTTTTTTTAAACTGTTTTTATTTGGTTTTGCATTTTTCACACAAAAAGAATTGACCATACAACAAAAGTGAGGGTATATCGCCCTCTTCAATAATAAAACAAAATAAAATATATTGACATTACAACATGGTGCTGATTTTTTCATGCTAGGGGTACCCTAGTTCACATGGAACATCAAGTGGAACATCAAGATTGGGATACATCATATTATGTATCCTCTATCTTTAAAGGGGCTGCAAACTAGATCCAGACTGCAAGTAAATGAAGGTTAAAAGTCACATAATGTCCAAAAACTAGTGTAAAGGCTTTTACACAAGAACTTGGTGGCAAAATCTCATGGGCTGCACACAGTTCAGTGGATGAGAGTCCCTGCGTTATATAGAAATATAATGCAAGGACATTCCCTCGGTCGTCTGGCAGAGGATACGTCCCTACTTTATATTTCTAAATAATGCAGGGACTCCCGTCCATTGCACTAGACGTTCATTTACTACTTGTGTGCACACAGTGGATACTGATTTATTAGAATAGTGTTGGAAGGCTAGAAATGCTTTAGCTATAGCTAAATATTTGATAGCAATTCTTTAAAAAATGGATATTTGACATAAAAACTTCATATACACAAGATTTTGTTTTTTGATTCCTGGACAAGCCTTTACTGGATGAATGGAAAGTCGTATGTCCTTAGTTAATGTAACGTGAATAGTTATTTTTCACTTTCTGATCACCTTATAAGTTGTAGAATATATAAGCTTTGTAGATGTGAAGTCCAGATACGCACAGTAAATGATATTCTCTTGCTTCTCGCAGGTGCCGTCTTCTAACGGTCCTATCATCTACGTGTGGTGCATGCTTCTAACCCTAGAGCCCGGTTCCCAGGCGCAGCAGCGAATGGTGAGTAATGGATACACCGGCTGAGTGACCTCCCAAACGCTGGAAGGAATGGAGGTTGCAGCGACCTTGGAAGTAGCGATTTACAATATCAGGCAGCTGGAAAGTGCAGAGATTAATGTCATTCTGTTCTTTGTCTTTCCAGATTGTGTTCAGCCCTCTCTTTATCATGAGGAGCCATCTTCCAGATCCCATCATTATACATTTAGAGAAGAGAAGCCTTGGCTTAAGAGAAACGCAAATGATCCCTGGGAAGGGGCTAGAAAAGCCGCTACAGAATATGGAACCAGATATAACCCATCACCTGACATTCCAAGCCAGGTAAAAAGAAAATGTGGCCCCTATTCCTTTCTGGAGAAGTTTCTGGTTGTCCTATAGTTGTGCTATATCTTCATGACACATCCTTGCACCCAAAGGGTGGACAGTGGGTGGACAAATGCAGCTACTCCACAGCAAATCAGCACTTTATACAAGTGGATTCTGCTTTGGATTTCATCCTCATGCAGTAGATATTAAGTAGCCATGTCACAAATGACAAAATGTTCACCACTAACCACGTTCCTTATGGAAAATCTCTGGAGAATGAAGGTGACATTATCTACTAAGCTGATGGTGTAATGTGCTGTCGTTTTTTTTTTTTTAAATAGCTCAGTATGCAACTATAGTTTAGTTTGGGAACACTTTACTGGACCGCATCAGACTTTGTTATAATTAAATGGGGTTGGTTGTTGGAATCCATTTCATGCTCTGAACAGAAGCCTTGATGTAAGTGTGAACATGGATTTATGAAATCTTTCATGTTGAAGGTACAGTGAAGCAGAGGAGTTTTAGGGGGGAAAGGCAGTTGTAAGTATTCCCAGAGATAAACCATCTAAATATGCTTATAAGAAAGGAAAGGTTCCTGCGGAACACCCACACATTGCTTCCATGTTGCCCGAAACGTGGTATGGGCTAGAGCTTTTTTTTTTTAAATCAACAATAAAATGTTATTAAAGGACATTTGGAGATGCAATGTACACAGTAGATACAGCACATAAATGGTAGTGTCTCAGGACCCCACATAAATGAGAAGAAAAAAAACTGAAAACAGCGTACAATTATACAGTATGCACGGTAAAGAAAAAAAAAGAAGAAAATAACATGTAGAAACATCAAGCATGTTTATAATCATACATGTGCAAAGTGCGCCGTAACACAATGGTTTAAATAAAATTAGGCACATGCCCGATGTAACGATAAATAAATCTGAAACACAAACAGCAAAAAGCACCCAACCATGCACCTGCTGGGCTAGACCATGGATTAACCCTCTGGTCATAAGGAAACAGCAAGGAAAAATCTGGAGGAATCCAGCATCTTTACAAAATGTAAGCTTTATTAATCCTTTATAAAATGCTCACATGGCCATTACAAGATGTAGACAGAATATAAGTTGCACTTGGCGGTTGGTATCTACTAGTGTCGAGGTGACTCAAATGGCAAAGTTTTGGGTTCGTACCGGTTCAGATCAACCACCCCCACCCCACTGTTAATGCCCCTGTTTAGCGTGGCACCCTCGTCGGCCCTGCCCAAAATGTAAATGTTGCTGGCATTTAAACAGATACTATCCATGATCAGTGCTAGCACCAGGTTGTTACTTGGAGGGTTTGGGGTCTGGATTCAGTAACCAGAGCCGAACAGATTTTCAAATTCGGACTTGCCAAGCTTTTCTGAACCGCAATTTTAACAGGTCGGCTCATGACTTGTGACTGCACCCTCTATAATTTCCATCTGCTCTCATAGGTTGTCGGTATTATCATTTCATTGTACACTAAGGCTGAAGAAGGTACAGAAATGTCAAATTCTAAAGAAAGTGCAGTTTTTTTATAACCTGATGAAGGCTCTGGTGCAGAGCCTAAAGGCATTGTTTGAACCTGTCCTTAATAAAATTACATCAGAAGTTGCGCTACTCTCTCAGAGCTTCCTTGCTGTACACCTGGTGAAGAAAATAAGAAAGTCTTAGATGGCTAATTTTCTTTAGTATCGAACATTTCGGCACCGTCTTCTAGCATGTCACCGTTAACAGTTTCTTAATCTGATAGAAGTTGTATGTTCTTCTATTTCCAGGGAAGAAGATGACCCATCAGAATGTGCTGTTCCCATCTCGACAGCTCTGATTAAACAAATAGCCATGAGAGCACAAAGTGAATACTCCGCAGGTCAGATCATTTCCGACTTTTATGGGGAAGATTGCGGCTCTCAGCCTGTGTGGCCCTACAATAAAAAAGATACCGACAGGTAGGTCTCTCTTGTCATCTTAATCTTTTAGTGGTTACAAGAAGGGTCTTGAGATAGCTGCATTTGCTGGAATGTTTTAGGTTCTATAAAAATTCAAGAGTTAAAAGAACTAAAACAGGAAGCAAACACAAATTACAGGCTGTACAGATGCATATTTTCTTTTAGTTTATGGCTATGTCTGGCTTAAATTTATGGATTGTTCATAGGTTTTTCTAAATAAAACCTGGAGGAAGTTATTGAAATGTATTTTCCTATTCTTCACAGTGGAGAACATTTAGCTCAATGGGATAGTCCCATGCGGGTTAAGCTCTCTCTATGGAAGCCTCACCTGAAGACTCTACTGATTGAGCTGCTCCCATGGGCTCTTCTCATCAACCAATCCCGGTGGGACCTTTGGCTTTTTGAGGGTGAGGACATAGTTCTACAAATTCCTGCTGGAAAGACCATCGTTCCTCCCAACTTCAAGGTAAAAATTCTTAATAAAACAGAAAAAACTTGAGCTGTCCACTGCTTACGAGAGTCCATTATTGTCTGAGCATCAAACACAAGTCTAATTTCTCTCCCAACTGGTGTATATGGTGCGGTTAGAATTGTAATTCATACAATTTAGTTTTAATATAATGCCACACAACAAAATAATTCCTAAACAAAAAATAAATGTCCAATATTATGTTTTTAAAAAACAGTAAAGACAACATAGTATGGAAGATGTTGGGTTTTGGGTTTTTTTGTAACTAAGCGGAAGGCGCACATAAAAGCCTTGGATTTCCTTGGAAATCCAAAGTGCGCCTTATAGTCCGGTGCGCCCTATATGAGGGCAGCGGACCCTACTTACATAGGTCCCCGCTACCGGAGACAGCAGATCTCCTGCGGGAACTGCAGACCACGCGGCACGAACAACTTCTGCCGCGTCGGTCTGCAGTTCCCGCTGGAGATCTGCTGTCTCCGGTAGCGGGGACCTATGTAAGTATGCCATTCTCCACCTCCCCCTCACCTTCCCCGTGTTCCGCGTCTCGTCTCGGCGTCGCGTCCCGTCGCGTCTCCGCTCTGCCCCCGGACCTCCGCCACACCCCCGGACCCTGCGCCTTATAGTCCGATGCGCCTTATATATGGAATTATTACATATATAAGGCGCATCGGACTGATGCGCCTTATATTCCGGTGCGCCTAATGGCCCGGAAAATACGGTATGTTGAATTAATTTTAACAGTTCTATGTTTTGTGCAGTAAATCCTGCAGATACTCACCGTGAGATAGTTGGAACAAACTTGCTCATGTACAGATGGCCTAAGACAAGGAGACAGAGGAAGGAGCAGCTCCTTCGATAAACCTTACTCCTTAACTTCCTCTTGTAGCTTTTGTGAAATGTTTTATGAATAGGGATGAACGGATCCCATTAAATGCCATCTCATGCACCTGATGGTGGTTGTTACCAGCAGGAGTGAGCCGACCACCAAACCTGAATTTTTGGCTGAAGTTTTTTTTGGAAACTAATCACATCACATTATGAATAGAAAATATCTCAATAAAAAAATACAAATACTTGGATACTTACCTGTTGGGTTTATTCAGATGAACATATTTAGATCATGACATATATGACACCGTGTGTTGGCAGTTATGTATGACGCTACAAGTCCCTGAGCCAGAATACAGGGATCCATAATGGATACCTTTGTTGCATGCACTCATGCTTCCGATTCAGGTTCTGTACATGGTCCTATTTCATGGACTAAGTATGTTTGTCTGACTAAGCTCTTACTATGCTTGTACATATAAAATATTCTTCCATGTCACATTGTTTTTAAGAGAACTCACAAATAACAAGAGTGTACACGGCATCAACAAGTACCTAATACCCCAAACCCTCATGGTTTTTACGTTTGTTATAGTTCATTGTTTAATAATAAAATATTCTTATAATTTTCAAGAATTTGCTGTTCCATAATGTTAGCAACAGATGTGTAACTTAGTGCACAGAGTAATGGGACGGAGGCATGGTGAGCAGCTGATGCTGAATTTTTCTTGACAAAACAAAAATCCCCTTTGGGACTGTTAAATCTAGTGCTTTGGATGGATAATATGACAACAAAGCAGTCACTTAGTGGTCCATTAAAAATTATCGTTTTACCAATCAATTGTCATAGGAAAACAAGTTTAGAGGGGCTGGTAATGAGGAGCAGACATGTGTGTAGGGTAACTACTCACTCGCTACTGAAAGAGCGGATTGTAAGAGGCAGGCAATTATCTCTGTCTGCGCCTTAACCCTTTAGGGCTGCAAATGATGTCTTGATATATTGACCTTTGCATGTCAGAGTTGAGGTCCTGGTCAGCAGACTCCTTTTATTTATTTACTAGCTTTTTTTCACTTTTTAAGTGTACTTACACTTTTAGGTGACTTTGTTGTACTACAACTGCCCGGTATATGTAGTCGTCTTTCTCTCTTCTCTTTCTGATTTTCAATACTCTTTCAGGTAGTGGGTACAGACTAGCTGCCAGGCTGCCTCCAATAGACAGCACTTGGAGAAAACTGAAGATTCTGTTCCCTAACTAACTATCCCACTCATTCCCTGCCCGTCTCCAGCTTCTCTCACTTTGCTCTTTCTTTATCCCTCACCATAGACTTCTAGGCAGCTATCTCTTTTCTGTGAGCTGCTTTGGGAGATTTAGAGGCGTTTAAAGGAAATCAACCACTAAAAAAAAACAAAAATAGGCTACAAATACTCACCCCTGTTCCTCTTCACCTTGACACACCGGATCACCTAGAAAGCAAACTTATAATTAGCAGCACGGAACACAGGGACAAGATGTCGGGCACTCTGGGCTGCTAATTATGCACTCCCCACCTCCCTCAACCATCCTGGGAAAAGGAGGTGGCCTCGTGCAAGAGGTGTCATGTGAGAGGCTGGGAGCATGGTGAACCTGGCGTATCAAGTCTTGCGAAGGACAATGCCAGTATCAAAGTGAAGAGGAGTGGAGGTGAGTATTTCTAGCCTTTTTTTGTTTTTGGTTGATTTCCTTTAAAGGAAATTTCCAGGATCAAGGATTGTAAAGCAAGCACACACACATGGTGGTCTGTTTCCCCTCTGGCAGGATCCATTCTTCTTTTAGCTTCTCATGCCCTTGTTTTTTTAAAAACAAAATATACAAATGAGCCTGGGGGCGTCACCAGAGCCCCTGTGGCCTCCACCGTCTGTAACTTATGCATGCCTCCGTGCAGACTCAATCCCCACCTCCTCCCTCCCCTTTCCAGATATACAGACGGTGACGTAACCAAGCTCTCAACAATTTCCTCCATGGTGACTTCCATTACAGCAATTTTTCGGGGGAGAGGTAAGTATCAGATGTTTATTGTTTTAATACACCCCCCACCAATATATAAACCTTATTCTTGATCCCGTAAACCCCTTTAAGGAGTTTATTTGTGTTTCCTGAAGATCAGACAGGATCCCATCACACTGTTATAATGTAAAAAAAAATATGGTGGTAAAGCTTCCCTGACTGTATACTTATTTTATCATAGAATAGTTAGAAGTATACAGAGAGGATAGCCATCACATTACCCTACTAGAAGGCAAATATTTTGAAGTCTCTAGGAGAGCATGTGATACTGTGTTGATGACATCATGGGATTGAAAGCATTGCATGGTTGAAAAGAAAGTGAAGTAAAATTTACAAACCAAGATGATGTCTGATCAGAAACGAAGAAGACAAATGTTTTACGTATTAGCTCCCTGTACAACCTTAATGGTCAAACTTGTGGCACTGCCTAAAAGCTTAGGGTATCTAAATAATAAAATGTACCGCAATTTTATATGGACACATATGTATATATACAAAGGCCATCGACTTGTGGCACAGGACCACTGTGCCTAGTGGCTATTCCATGCCCATCAATATTGCTGAAGGTGGAATATTATTTTAGCATCTTAGTCACTGGTCAGATCCAGGTTATTAAAGGTCACTTTCGATCTATGTCATTATTGTTCTGATTGTGGTGCCCCAGCAATATAATTACAGGTGGCCCCCCAAGGACACCCGACTTAGAGACAATCCCTAGTTACAGACGGTCCTCTCTGCCCATTGTGACCTCTAGTGAAGCTCTCTGGATACATTACTTTAGTCCCAGACTGCAATGATCAGCTGTAAGGTGTCTGTAATAAAGCTTTATTAATAATGCTTCTTCTCATGACCACAAGAAATTTAGAAAATCCCCAAAAAATAGTCTGTGGTTACAATTATAAAATATACCTGCTCTGACTTAAATCCAAATTCAACTTAAGAACAAACCTAAAGAACCTATCCTATACATAACCCCAGGGCTACCTGTAATAATAAATGCTAAAATCAATTATGGTTTTTCTTCCTAAACCTTATGAATGTTTTTTATATTGATCTTGATTTGTGTAAGACATACAAGATTGATGTATGAGATAATACATAGTTATAAGTATGGAAGTTACAGCGTAATTCTCTAACTCTGTCCAGGTACAAGATGCGAGAGGCCAAGTATGATTATAAGGATCTCTGACATGACATAACATCATTGTAATTTTCAGTAGGGGATATGTCGTGCTCTATAGTATGGAGGGATTTCTAATGAATACTGAAGTGGTGACATCATAACATTATAGTTTATAGACAATGTGATATCCATAAGGTTAGAACAGATACATGTTATGTGTCAACAATTATTGTAATTGTAAGAAGATTTGTTTTTTCCGGTAACTATTATAACCAATATTCCTTCATACATTCATTAAACATGATCCGAGCGCACACATCTCCGCTATCCCTTGCTTTACAGAACAGATACATCATGGACAGGGCGATGGTTGATCTCTGGGGCTTGAGGACTACGTTTTTTTTCAACCTTGTGAGAAAAATAGCTTTATTATTGTTCTGTAGACATATTGTGGCTTGTTTTTTGCTGGTTGAGTTTATTTTTTCAATGGAACAAGTTTAAAAAGATTGAAACAGTAGGCCATTGGAAAACTCATTATAGGGAATCCTGGGCTAAAATTATTGATAAGGATCTATTGCATTGATATGCTAAGTACAGATTATTGGGGTTACAACAGCTGGAACTCTTTACAGATCAGCTGTTCGCTTCAGGTGATACACAGAGAATGGAACTGGAAGGAGACAGCGCCATTTTCTGAGTAGTGGTCAAACCAATTTACTGCAGTTAAACGGGAGCTAAACTGCATTGACTCAGTTCAGTCTCAAGACTTCGATTTTTCTTATTCTCTGTTTATCGGCTGCTGAGAATAACTGATCTGTCTGGTTGCTGGTTTTGGACCAATACTAAGGATAGGGAATCAATATATTTAACACAGAAAATTCCTTTAAAGGGGTTGAAGCAAGTTGTACAATCTGACGGAAAAAAGGTCCATCTGTTAGGTCCCCAACAACCTGGAGAACTATAGTCCTAAGTGTACTGCTGCTTTATTCAGTGCTTTGGGTGTGTCTTCTATATCCAGCACTCACCTAGACAGTACTTGGGATAGGTGAGCGATGTGCTAAGCAATTTCCCATGCTCCCAGATTATTGAATGGATCAGCAAGACTCATGATCAACCCTTATCAATTAGTGTGAACAAGACCCCTATTTTCCAGATCATGTTTCCATCATCGATGGTGGTCTCAGCAGTCAGACCCTCACTGATTAGATTTTTATTCTCTAGGGTTGTGATGGTGAACCATATAGAGACCAAGTGCTGAAACTACAGCTTAAAAACCCACTTTTATTTCACAAAGTCCCGACAAAGAAATGTAATCAGCAATTGCCAATTAGTTCTCTGCTACAGCCTTCAACCACATTGACGCCTTGAGGACATCAAGACCAAAGAAGGAAGGGAAATTCTGATAATCATGATAATAATGTAGCTTCTCTCCAGATCCCTTGAGCAGGAAGAATTGTGGGGCAGTAAATCCAATCATAATCCCTCCCCGTCTACATCTCCAGTGCCAGGAAGCCAATAAGTGTTGCTTAAAAGTAGCACTGAATGCAGCACATTTTGGGTTCGTGTCTGGCAAACTCTGTGCTGGAGTGACAGACACCTATAGCTCTTAGTGCCACCTCTGGTACCGGTGCCATATGTTCGCCAGCACTGCCCTAAGGGTTAGCAAGGAAACTTGTTAAAACCCTATTAAAAGCACAAGCCAAAGTAATCAAAGACCAATAGGAATCACAGGAGCCCCTGACCATTTCTGATAACCAACCTCCAGCAAAACATCAGCAAACCCCTATTCATGTCAACAGATCACCGTTTCATTGAGAAGTTGGGTGCAATGGTCACATGTCATGACACTTGTCTTCATTACTACTAAACCAAGACAAGCATCAAACCTCAAAAAGCCTTGTGAGCTCTTTGTACAAAAAAAAAATCACGGGCTGGACAATTCCGTTAAAAAATCATGTTTATGGAATACCCGTTCATGCAGCTGTAACATATCCGCATATTTTCTCAATAGATAAGTAACATGACATGACATATGGAGAAAGTAATTTTCTATGAAAGTTTACAGACCATAAAAGTCTATTATGCGCATTAATCTCCGATTGTATGTTTTCCATTATGACACACAAATATTTGTAATGAATACTGAAGCGATGACATCAGCACCAGCCCCATGTACATTATCACATCATAAATTACGTTTCTACAAATATACGCTTCGCAGAATCGGTTGCCACACATCTCATATATTACTATGCGCAGCCCCTTTTATTGTAAATCTCCTCTCGAGTTTTACTGTACTGCGAGCTGTAAATGGTAAAAAAGAGGAAAACTGGGTCGTTTGTCTTACGGGCGTATGTGTGCGGAGCCAGTTGGAACGTGGGATAGGATCTGTTTTTGTTTGTTATAAATACAAGTTCTAGAACATTGTTACATTGTGTACCTCTGCGACATGATGTGTCAGATAATCCAGTCATTCTCTCCTAATTCCACTAACCACAACCCGACATGCCTTCACTTTTATAGTGGTCGTAAATGGCGATTGCAAGCCACAGACTGTATAAACACACCACAGCTTTCATCAGATGTAATACAGGAAGATTATTCAGCTGATCAAAGGGAATCAATATGATTGATCCAGGACAATGTGACTGCAGCTTTGCATTTGTTTTTCCCGAATTTTTTTTTTTCCGAGGGTGTCCAGTAAGGCACCAGCTGCACTTCCTGGGGTCTGTGTGTCTTTACTTAGCAATTCTTATTAGTTTTGACTAGTGATTGTTCCTCCTCGTGCTCAGCAGGAGATTATTCCTCCTCTGATGTTCTGATTATAATCGGTTACAATGCTCGGATGATACACTTTTCTTTGTTGTGAAAACGGAAGAAATTACAGCTGGAAATGACGTCCTTTTTCGCTATTACAATTTTCATTATCTGAGTTTTTTTCAGAATCATAAATACTTTTAGATGAGATAACGGTGACCCATATCAGTATAGGCTGCTAAATAACCAAGCTTGTATGGAAGAGATGTATTGAGGACTTTAGGTAAGTAGTTGATGTCCACCTGTCCATAGGAAAATACATACAAAATACTATTGCATAATACAATAGTGCAGTTGATAATACTAAGCTTTTAAATATACTTTATTTAAGAAATCTGTTTCTGTGTCCTTCATTTTCCTCTGCCTTTCATCCATATTTAAAGGGACCTGTCACTGCATTTTTCACAAATACAGCTAGTGACAGGTTCCCATAATGCCCTTTAAAGGAAACCTACCATTTGATTTTATGAAATATGAAGCAAACATACCTTGAGAATGCGCGGAACCAAGCGCTGAAGGAGCCATAAAAGGGAAAGAGCTTCATTATCATAATGTTATATCTGTTTTATCAGCAAAACCACTCAGCTCAGGGATTAACTAAGGGATATGATCCTGCATCAGTGTAGCTACAGCATTCTCAAGGTATGTTTGCTTCATAATGCATCAAATCAAATGGCAGGTTTCCTTTAAGCTAAACGCCCCCCCCCCCTTCTTTTAGCTAAAAATTGTTTGCCTCACATACCTATAAAATCAACTTTGTTATCTAACCTGGCATTAGCAATGAGTGAGAAGGTGCGTGTCCTGCTTGTCCAGTGGCTCCTCCCCATGTCTTCTTCTCACCATACAGCACTTATGACCTTAGTTCACATCATTCTGGTCACATGACATGAAGTGCTGAATGGAGGCACGGGGAGGAGCCACTGGACTTGGCAGAGTTGGACATGCCCCCTTTCTCACTGCTGATGAGAAAACAGTTGATTTTATGGGGATGTAAGGGGAACAATTTTGAGCTAAAAAAAAAGAGTGGAATTGAGTTAATAGGGCTCTATGGGAACCCGTCACTAGCTGTATAAAATGTGGTGACAGGTTCCCATTAAAGAGGTCACTAAAAATTAACCCACCCAATATACTGTAAATACTTTATTAAAATCTATGAATAAAATGCATTGCCTTTATCTCTGTATGATTCCCCTCCATGGGTACAATGTTAAAAAAGAATCAATTTGTAAAGTTATATGCAACTCGCTCCATGTGAATCATATCCACGTAACTCAGAGTAATTGAATCCGGTATAGTCCGCTTTTCCCCTGCACTACCTCCCTCTGCCTGATTGACAGCCATCACTGCTACAGTCTGGCTGGAAACCTCGGCCATGCTCTGTTCATTCAAATAGGACCATGACTGCCCTCACCCGTCGCCCGTTTACGGTGTCCAATAAGAAACGCTGGTGGGCGGGGCATGGATTGGTAAGATATAGACTGTGTTGGAACACTGGTGCCTTGCTGTACAAGGTAATGATTGCAGATGTAGTGGAAGAGAACCAATGACAAGTCCTCGTAAAGCATTTTTAGTAAATCATCTTTCTTTCTTGTATCCACTGACAGCTGAGAGATAAAGGAAACAATAAAATGTCCAATGACATATCATCCAATACAGCGATATAACTGCCCATAAAATACATCAATGTTTTATCTTGAATGTGGCAATTAAGTCCAAAAATGTGACAAACCACACTATGTCCACATGGTTCACGAAGACCCTGAACACACAAGTCCTGTGACGTTTCGATGGAGACTCCTCCTTCTTTATTCTTAATTATGTATTTGGTGGTCAGAGTGTTGTTGTTTTTTTTTTAACATTGAGCGATTTCTAATTGGAGAGTGAGACTATTTTAAAAGTTTTGGATTTACAGACCTGGATATTCCAGTCTCCTCACAGAGCTGGATCATCAAGGGAAAGTGATTTATGCATTTAGTATGAGCTAGGTAAATATCAGAAACTTTTAATATCATTTATATTCATCGATCTTGCTACCTTAACCCCTTAACGACCTGACCCTTTATAGTTTTTTCACTTCTGTTTTTCACTTGCCACCTTCAAAAATCTATAACTTTTTTATTTTTCCACATAAAGAGCTCTGTGACAGCTTGTTTTCTGCGTAACAAATTGCACTTCATAGTGACGGTATTTAATATTCCATGCCGTGTACTGGAAAGTGGGAATAAAATTCCAAATGGAGTGAAAATGCGCCGGTTTCTTGTGGCCTTGGATTTTACAGATTTCACTGTGCGCCACAAATGACATGTCTCCTTTATTCTTTGAGTCGGTACAATAACGGGTATAACAAATTAATATAGGTTTTATAATGTTTTCATTCATTTACAAAAAATTAAAACCTGTACAAAAATAATTTTTTTTATTTTGCCATATTCTGGCGCCAATAACTTTTTCATAATTTGGTGTATGGAGCTGTGGGTGGTGTCATTTTTTGTGACTTTTGATGGCGTTTTCATTTCTATCATTTTTAGGAATGTACAACCTTTTTTATATTTTTAAAAATGGGAAAAAAGTGCCATTTACGACTTTGGGCGCTACTTTCCTTTACGGGGTTAAACGCAGTGAAAAACCGTTATTATATTTTGATAGATCGGGCATTTTCGGACGTGGTAAAACCTAATGTGTTGATGCTTTTTTTTCTGTTTTTTTAATATTTATATCAATTCTAGGGAAAGGGGGGTGATTTGAATTTTTAGTTTTTTTTATTATAATTTATTTTATTTTTTTTACCATTTTTCAGACTACCTGGGGTACTTTTATCCTAGGTTGTCTCATTGATCCTATCATATACTGCCATACTACAGTATGGCAGTATATGGGGATTTTCCTCCTCATTCATTAAAACGAGACGGCCTCGGGTGTTTGGAAGACCCGAGGCTATCGTGGCGACGGATCACCGCTCCCTGATGACGTCACAGGGAGCGACGATTCGCGTCAAGATGGTGGCACATCTCCTAGTATGCCCAGCGCATAAAAAATAAACTCAATATTCACCTTTCTGATGCCCCATGCAGGTCCTCTAATCGCTTTCGCCAGCAGCAGGTCCTTGTATTGCTGGCCACACACACACAGTTTTCATCACGTTTTTTGTGCTGAAAGACTTTGCTTATACTCAACTATATATGGTACCTTTCCAGTCCATGCTACTCCATTTCTGATGTTTTTTTGGCCCCCTGCTGGATTCTATTTACTAATAAGTGATTGGATGGAGGCAGCTGTTGTCTTGTCATGTACTTGGTGGAGAACAGGGAAGCAGCAGTATCAGACTAACAAAAAAAAGAAAAGCATTAGTCCTTAAAATACATAGTTATAAGCTTCAGGCACAAGTGCTTTTTGGGGACTGCAAATAATGGGCCTAGCAAGGCTGCTTGGAGCCCATCTGACAATGGTGGGTGAGTGTTTCTCACCATTCCAATGTCCATAGGAGTTGACTACACCTGCGGCAAAAACATGCAGAAATAAGACCTACCTTTTCTGCTGTGGTGAGACATCTAGTAAGTTCCCGGTGTGGTGCCTTTGAGAGAATGCAAGGCGCTGTGAACATGACAAATAGAAAGCAATGGGACGCAGTTAGTCGCAGTTTGTGTGGCTACTTCACAGCCGAAATCAATAGCCGTGTATATTAGCCCTTAAGCTGTTCACCGAGGGATTGAAATTATTCTTGAACAATGTATGCACCAGTTTCATATGGAGATCACCAGGACATTGTGTAATATGGAATCAAAAGTATATTCTAAAAATGCTGAAATTTTAACTATGTAATGGCTAAACTTAAACTAAGGTTTATAGAAAAGTAAAAAAACATAACTGACTTGAATACCTTATTTTTCTGTTCCACTAGTTTTGGATGACCTCCTTTGAGTACATAACAACCTTGCCTAATACTAAAAACTCTTCAATAATTGAGGACAATAATATAAATTTTTGTAAAAAACAAAAACAATTTAAACCATGACTTTCCTTGTGGATTAACGGTAGAGCAAATAATTGAGAAAACGTACAAAGCAAGCATAGAGAAGACCAAATGGAGTCAAGGTTACACACGTCAGCGTGGAAAATACCAGCGCTCGTCCTTGGGAGGTTATGTTAACATGTTTCTGCAGTCGGAACCAAACATAGTTTCCAGTATCCACTACATGGCAAGCTAGTAGAAAACACAAGCAGAGATATTTTTTTTCTTTTAGTTAAGGATCTGTTTTTTATATCTGTCTCATTCACGTTACTGTTGTTCATCACGGCTGACAACACAACTCGGTTTTTGAATTTGTTTCTGTATGTAGGAAGCTATGGTTCACAATGCAGTTATTGCTTACTGTAGCTATTGTGGCCCAGACGGTGTCTAATGAGATTGTTGGCAATGCCCTGCTTTACTTCACTAGCCGAACTTTGTTTCCAAATTCATTAGTCAGGCAAATATACTCCCAAGTCTAAATACCACAGATGCGTGCTCGGGAACTTTTGAAGTGATCAAAGAGACCAAATACATCAATAAATATAAAGACGGTCTCCTTGAGGTCACAGACGAGAATCGTGAGGGACGCTGAAATATAACTCGCCTTATTATACATTACTATGGTTTAGCTGTTTTGAGGCCATTGCTCTGATGTTTAGAAGCATTTGCTGATCAATGCTGTTTATTGTTTTTATTTTCCAAAAGACTATGGAAGCTAGATCATGTGAACCAGGCCTGAGACTCCTCCAAAAAGTGTCATGGTTCTTGGTTGAGTTAGATGCCTGTAGGTTATGTGCTTATTCAGAAGCTTCTGACACAGGTTCATCCAAAACAGCATATAAAACGGTGAACGCTGCAACATTGTGTGTGGCAAAATGGCTATAATGGAAACATTAGAAATAGAGATGAGCAGAGCCAACGTTTGCTTTTGGGTTCAGCAGTGGGACCTGGACATATTGCTGGATTGGTGACCGAAAAGCCATTTTAGTAAATTGAAGCCCCTAGCAACTAACCATTGTCCCCTTTCCCAATCATAACTACGGCTAGTTGTTAGGGGCATCGGTTTCCCGGATTTGCTGCTTGGCTACCAATCCGCCAATATGTCCTGGTGGCATGGCCAAACCTGAATGTAAACGTCATGTAAACTCATCTCTACTTAGAAATCCTATAATAATTTGGATTCCATTTTGTAAAATATGTGTCCACTATACCACAGATCCAACACTGCCTCTATTTCCATTATAGGCAGAGACAAATCGAAAGAGCAGCAGAGCTTTAAGTGTAACCTTAAACAAAATTCAAGTGGGATACTGGTTCCCATTGCAGAGCCCCAGAGAATATATTGAGTCTTAAAGGACATCTTCCACCACGAGTGGTGTCAGGCTCATTTAACACCTATGAAGCATAGAGCCCCTTAGGCTCAATTGCATACAGTCCTTCATCCTGGTGGTAGATGACCTTTAAGTACAGGCAATGCTTCATGGGGAAAAGCATTCCAATGAGCTAAAAAACGGGTGACTCTTCTAAAAGCGTTAGTTTATCTTTAAACAATTGTTGGGGTTTTTCCCCTGGTTGGTTGGATGAGATAATTCGGTGCAGCTCAGGAATGCTTGTCAATAAAGTAAACCTGCAGGTGTAACAATACTTACTCAAAGACACTGCCTTATAGTACAAGTAGATCCACTATGTTTATGTAAATTTTTAACTAGATATTAACATATCCTCCTGTTGACAATTGTGTATATGTTTTTCAGGAGGCTTTCCAGATTGGGATCTACTGGGCAAACACAAACACCGTGCACAAGTCTGTGGCTGTACGCTTGGTCCATGACATGACCTCCCCAAAATGGAAGGATGGGGATACTGGTGAAATGGTATCACTAGATGAAGAAGGGTTTGTGGATGCAAACATAAAGCTTGGAGCCTTCCCTGGACATCAGAAGGTGAGCAGCAGAGGCACAAAAATCAGAAGATCGGAAGCCACCGTCTTGTCTTTAAAAATGAAAAAATCACAGTAACCCATCTTAAGGTGCTTATCGGAGAGTAAAAACATAATTTTGCTACATGTTTTGAACATTGAGTTCTTTCGCAGGCAAGCTGTATTGCTTCAAAACTAGTGAACATGTAGAGGCTAAAGCTTGAGCAGCATGAGTTGGGTGGTAGCCATAAGATAACTTGAAGTTGGCCATACTACTTAGAGATTTGTCAATGAAACCTGGCTGACCATCTAGTATTTCGATGTCCGAAATTCAAAGCCCCTACTTTTTGCTAAAGTTTTTTGCAACAGCCTCCCAGCATTTCAAACATATGGTGGCACATTAACTTACCCGGTCCTGTCGCGATCCCCGCTGTGCGTTGTCCGACGATCATGGACTCCGGCGCTATTCACTAAGATTGTGCGCCCGATTTCCTACTTGTGTCGCTTCCCTGCTCAGGTCCGCTGGAGTTCACCATCTTCTTCCCAGTGTATGTAAGTGCATTGTCTTGTGACACAATTTTAATGTTAAATCCCACGCTCAGTCCGAATCCATCGGACCGTCCGATGGCCCGTCCCCCGATTTCTGTCGCATGAAAGCTTGAGTCGATGCGCCAAAATCAGATCGCGTAGGACACAATCCCCTTCTAAATCCCTGTCCCAGCGGCTCGATCCCCGAAAATTCGGAAAACCCGATGGAAATGCGGCCACGGGACCACTAGTAAATAAGCCCCATGGGGTTTGGGACAAATTAAGGGTACAAGTGTAGTAGGTAGGACATTAGAAATAGCTGTTGTCTAACTTCTGTCTGTATGGTCAGCTGGAAAATGGAAAGGCAAACTCTCTATTTCCTCTTGTCACGTGTCATAACATCATGTGCGACATATTAGCCTGGGATGCCAGGCACCCAGGACACTGTGACTAGGCTTAGCTACCATTAGAAAAATACCATTAACATTGTTTTGGTAAAGGTTGTTGCTCGTTCGGATGCCCCCCAGTCCATAGTACCCAGGGCATCCAAACCTACCTACAGCCAATGGGTTGCAGCGACTGAAACTTTGCGAAAGATAAAAAAGGAGACCAAGGCCCCGTTTGGGGTTCCAATCCGTAGGGGGTGGAATCATAGTGATTTATCATCACATAGAAATAGCACTTAAAGGACATGTACGTATTGTCCGTGCACATTGTACATATTATAACAGTTATATGATTGGCTTGTGGATATTATAGAAAAAACTTTATGCTTATGAAAACGAAACACAAATATGTTCGAAAATCTGGATCCCTTTCACTAAATTACTACAGCCAGTTCTTCAGAGCAATTTAGAAACAGACTCGATATGTTTCCGAGGTTTGGTAAGGAAACAAAGAGGGGAAAAAAAACGAAAAACGTGGGGAATAAGAAAGCGGAGTATTCTTACAAGATGACAGGTGTACGGTCAAATCGCACGAAGAGGAAGTGAACATTGCTGTCAGAACACTTTATAAGTGACTTGTCGTCTTCTCAGCCTGACCGGTGGAGTAAATGGGCCCTTTGTATAATGGGAAACTAAATCTAAAATGCAACTTTATCTGATATCAAAGGCCAACTCTGAGTTCTTGTAGAAAGGATTTTATACTGCATTAAACCTAATGATCTTTAAACAATAATAATGGAGCCAGCACTCGGCCAGGTCCTATTTTTACTTCTTCTTTCCAGCATTACCCCCATCTTGTATTTGGTTGGTATTATATTTTTTTGCTTAGTTTGACTGGGGCCATTCTCCAACATTCCTGAGCCATGGAACAACTCTGTAACTAAATGGTGCATGCTATGCTAGTTTTATATTTCTTTTTGCAGGACACAATACACCTAAAACATCATTCCAAATTAACCCGGCTCCTTTTAAGTTAAAAATCAAATTAGTCTCGTAAATTAATAATGTACCTATATTTTTTGAATTGGCACGGAGGGGAACATAATTTGGTGACTACAGAAAACTATTTGACTTTATAGCCCAAATTAAATATCATTACGGTTTATGGAACAATTAGAAGGCGGTTTTTATGTTACAGTGACCAGAGATGTAGGGTTAGAAAGCGTGCCAGTATCAGGCACATGCTGGGGTTATGTATGAGCTTTACTTACACAGATGGATGTACTAATGGCTTGAAATATAGTTTATATATAATTGATTTCCCGTAGTTACTTTTGCAGCAGTTGTTTTTTAGATTTTACATTTAATACACTTTTTTTTACACGGCGTTACTTATTTTTATGATCTTTCCAATCATTGAACTGCATCCTGTTTGGTCTTTAGTGGAAAAACTTTTGTTGACTACCCCCACTGCAGTTGCTCTCACACTAATAGCAATTCTCTCCAAGGTAGAGAAGACAGTACCTGTCATTACTGAATTTTTTCCTCAGTTCCCAAGACCTAAAACCCACCAGTGTAACTAACATGCATCAAACTCGCTTTGTGTGCTTGCCGAAAAAGGTCCGGCCCAAACACTCAGAGACCAGAATTTAATTCAGCATGAAAATATTTGAGCACAGTACTCTGCTACTTCCATCAGTGCAATAGTCAGTGAATGTAAAAGCACCACCTATGCTTAAACTGTTGGTCCATTTATTTAGGATACCCATGGACCTATTCTCTTGACCCATGGCCTCACACCATTGAAAGGCCCCCAACACTCAGCCAACTATATCCAATCATATGGGTAGGAGAAAGCTTGTTGTGACCAAAATATCTTTTAAACTGAGCCCAATTGTTTTGATGGAGTTAGCCCACAATCTAAAGTGTTTAGGGCCTCCTATTGATGGTCGGTGGAGGACAAAATGATTTGTTGTTGAATTCTAACATGCTTGATTCTTTTCCTTGCCTAGGTGCTTTATACTTTTTGCTCTACTGAGGGCAGAAAGAAAAGTCATCAGCTCTATGAGCATTCGGCCAAGATCTAAGTTGTATTGGCAGTCTAGAGCTCCTTGCACACGACTGTATTTGACGGCCATATCCTAGTTGTATGGACAGCAGCTAGCAAACAGCCTTATAAGTGCATTGTGCATGGCACTGTACCGGCTCCGGAAAAAGGAATGGCCCGGTACCACGCCTTCTTATGGAGAGGGGAGGACAAGCAGCGCACATCTGTCCAACCCTCCAGCTGAACATTTCCTTGCGCGGGTCTTGGCCAGGGCATAGCACACGTTCATGTGGAAGAAGCCTTCCGATAAGTTTTACACGTCAAAGATCTCACATTGAAGTTCAACATTAATGCAATTTGTTGTTATTTTCATCTTGAGCTCTAATATTCAAAATGCTAAACCTTTGTTTTCTGTATTCATCATTAACAAAATATTACTGTGGTAGATACTTATAGATTCTTGTCTCTCTAAGTTGTGTCAGTTTAGCATTTCATCAATGGTTCGCAACGGAATCCAGATACTACAGATAGAAGACAAGACAACGCTCGTCAACAATACTTCATTTAAGATTCATTACAGCCCTCAGATGTTCATCCCACAACAGCATCCTGATGAGGAGGTGAGTACATGAAGTCCTCTGTATTCAGACCACCAAAGATATTTTAGATTCTTCTTACTATTAACCATGGCCAAGCCACCGGACTAATCAAGAACGGCCATCTTCACCTAAAGAAGTTCAAATCAAGATCTAAATGATTGTCTATTGCGTGACCCAAAAAATGTGGCTTTAGGAAATTAAAAATAAAAAACATCCCTAATTTCTTTTAAAATCGCACAGTGTAGCAGGGTGACCCCGCTGATATTTGAGTGCATGTGATGAATTGCAACTTGGGTATTCAAAGTAAAACTGTAGTGATAAAAATCACAAAATCTTGACTTTTTTGGATTAGAATTTTCTTTTTTGGACTAAAATATTATACTTTTATGTTATTTATTATCTTTAATTCATGCTCCTATCAAATCCCTTGTAAATTTATACCATGTGCATGTGCTTGGTAGACGCAAGAACGAGCGATGCCAGGCCCACACTGTACTGTTCAGAAGACTTAAAAGCACAAGTCACAATTTTTGTAAATGTATATTTTAAGGTCAAAACAAGTGAATGAGAATGCTGATGTCTTATCTGATGTGTGTCATGTGTAATGAGGTAAACCGTGGGTCAGAGGAGGACGATAACTACATAAGGGTCATACTGTAACTTATGTTCTAGTTTCGTGTTTGCTGTTATCGGCTCCCAATATGCTCTTACCACAAGGATTTTTTTTGGGGGGGAAGTATCGACTTTTCACCTGTTGCTAAGTCAAATACAACACAGCAAGACCTTTCTGTGAACTATGTTTAAAGCCCAAGGAAAAATGATATCTTTGTGTTCTGTGTTGGAAATCTGGCTGTACTTCAACTATCCGATGTTTGGCTTCAAATGTCCAACTCATAATAATAAGTCAAACCTCCGTGGACTGAATCATCTGTTTCTTTTAATCAAGCTTATCTTTATGTGACCCCCCCCCCCCCTTTCTTTTCTTCCAAAGTATGTTCCTGTACCAGACAGCACTGTGTTCAACATCGGCCCAGTTGGGGAACATCCCGTCGCCAAGTACAACACAATTCCTTGCTGGGATCTTGTTTCAGACAACAGTCACTCAACGGGAGAACCGCCTCCTCTTCAGAAATACATACTACTCAGCCTGTGCCACAATGCGGCCGCTGGAAGTCCTGATTGCTGGAGCCAACCTGCCATTGTCCGCCCGGAGTATCCAAGGCAAAGTGTTGCCGTTCCCATAGGAGAATGCGCTGGCAACGACCTGTGTACCAAGTACGACACCATCTGTCTTCATATATAGCTTGGCTTAGTGGCATCTTCTTTGGTTATTCATAATTGTATAAAATGCTTTCTAAGAGAAATAATAATAATGAATGAGGCCTCTAGTACTAAAAAAAAATATCTCAATTTCTATTGTAGTAACCCCATTCCAAATTAGTTTCTTTCAGAGAAGAGAGGACCCAATGTTTGGTTCGGCTTCCTGACCCGGACATTAGCGGCCAAACAATCAATCCGGTAAATTTACTCCCCTAGCGACAAGTCATGGCTATGATTGGCTTGTCCCCCCGGACATTTATATCAATGGCTAGTTGCTAGGGACGTCAATTTGCCAGATTGGTTGTTTGGCTGCCAATCCGGCAATATGAATGGGTCAAGCGGCAGAACCGGAGCATCGGGTCTGCTCATCAGTGTGCCTCAACAAGTGTTAGTCACAATTGATTCTCTGGTAGACTATGAGTCAGTGGAATATTTATTCTTCTCCTGACATACCTGCACCATTCTTAAGTTTATCATTTACTTAGACTCCCCATACCTTACATTCCAATCACAACTTTCCTATTTAGCAAAAAATCCCAAAATCTTTAGTTATTCACACAATCGTCAATTTTGACCTTGTGCTATCCGTGATCCGCAAAAATGTGCATTATTATTTTACAGATCACGCACTTGAACTCTCTTACGGAGCCAATCCACCCATTGAAGTCAATGTGTTTGTGTTTTCTATAAACCATTTCTTACATGGAGTGTTTGGACATAGCTTTTCTGTGTCACAAACTAATGTGATAATGTAACATTTTTTTGTCCAGGGCTCTGGTTTTGACTTACCAAGAACATTTCGGAGTGACCTATATAACCCTCACAGAAGACCCAAGCCCTCGGATGATTTTTCGCAACAGGTGCACGGTTTCCTTATTGCTGAAAGAGAATATTAAAGGTATGGATTTCCACAGCAATAAATATTCATACAGCACATTTCTTGTTGTAAACTGCAAAATGATATTTGTGAATCAGGTCTATGTATTCATGTATTGTAAGCTTTCACGGCACATACTTAGGCTCTCCAGAATCCTTATTTGCCTGTTTTTGTCTCTAGAAACTCCCAAGTTTGAGGTTTACTGCAGAAAAATCCCAGCTGAATGCTCCGTGCACCATGAAATGTATCATCAAGTGTCCAGTTTTCCAGACTGCAAGACCAAAGATTCCCTTCCTGGGATCTACCTGAAGGTCCTGTCATGTGAGGAGTCCACAGCGGAGTGGAGTGACCTGATCGATATCAACAACCAGGGCACACAGGTATCTTGAAAGACCAACTGGGTTAAATAGTTGGCCGCTTCCCCATTCTTATTTATTCAGTTACTTGTTACATAAACCAATATAACAAGACAAGATTTAAAAAATATATATATTATTACAATGCTATCTTCTAACTCTTTTTAAATCCTCCTTCCTATTGCCTTCTGTGCTGATCACTCACTTGCTTGATATATTGATGCCGTAATTATTTTATCTTGGGTTAGTGATCAGTTTACAGCTGCAGCACACAGAAGTATGGAGAGATTGAGAGGAATCTGCTGCATTGTCTAAACATATATCAATGCTGCAGCTTCTAGTAAGTGTTCTTATGAAGCAGAAGCAGACACATAAGCTAAGAAATGTTAATGTAAGTACAGCACTGGTGTATCGATAACAGCAGTTATCAGGGCTGAGATATTTCATAACTAGGCTACATGGGAAACCCCCTTTAACACACTTTCAGTGTTACAACCATCTCGCCAAGGACAAGATAAAAACAATACAAAAAAACCTGGACACCCGATTAGAAAATACAATACTAATCTAAGTATACTTTATATATGGATTTTATGAATTAAAGGGGTTGGCCGCTTTGTATCGTGTTTTTTTAATGTGTGTGTAAGTTTGGGGGGCAGGATGTTAGGTAATTTACCAATATACATCCATTAGTTTTGATCCACTTTCTTCATATGTAAAGTGAAGCCTCCTGTCTTTTACCTCATCAGCCAGACATTCCTGTCCATAAAATGGCCGCAGAAGGAGGGTCATGTGATCTCTAACTGTCCATGAGCAATCGCCCTGCCAGGACCTTAAGCTTATATTCATTAATATTGTCATAAGGTCCTGGTAGGGTCATGAACAGATAGAGATCACATGACCCTCCATCTGCGGCCATTTTATGGTCAGGAATCTCTGGATGACGAGGTAAAAGAAAGGAGGCTTCACTTTACATAGCAAAAAAACAAATGTATTATATGTAATATTATTATGTATATGTATTATTTTTTTGCCTGTGCTGTTTATTTATCGAAAAGTTGAGGGGGGGGGGGGGGGTGCGCCTTAAGAGTATCAACATAAGTGCTAACACTCTGCAACAAATCTTATCTGGTCCCGACCACAATTATCGTATCATTTTAAATGTTTTTATCACATTTGCTTTGGTTGATTAGTATCTCACACACAATTTATTACTATTATTACATTTATCAGCCTAATGGGGATCTGCAGATCTTCAGTCTGGGGTCTGTTATAATTTCTACATTTGGATTTGCTTTTTACCATCTGGTTGTATATGTCACATACATAGATTTTCTGCATGAGCTAAACATTGTTTTATCTCTCTTGCTTTGCAGCAAATTGCAGCAGTGGGGCTATCAAACAAAATAAATGTGTATAATTTGTGACATTTCAGAAGCCCCAGTCTCTTACAGGCATCTGCTGGGAGAGTCATGGACTTGGCCCGGATAGATTAAGAACATGTGTCTTATCTTGTCAGGGGAGCGTGCTCCTGAAATTCATACGTGGAATTCCTCTATAGGCATCACTCATGGAATATTTATCTGTTATGTTTCTATAGGTGGTTTTCCTTACTGGATACGGCTACGTCTATGTGGATATTGTTCAACAATGTGGAGCTATCATCATCACTCTGGCCCCGGAAGGAAGGGCAGGACCAGTTCTTACAAGTCTTAATAGGTAAATATTACCCCTGGAACCCCTCATGATCAGGAGAAAAGAGTCTCCTAAGATGACCTTTGTATCTCAGGTGCACCACATCCCAGTCACAACAAGAAAGCCCCTATCCACAGGAGAGGGGCTAACTTTCTGATTGCTGGGGGTCCATTGTGTCCCCATTGCACGTCAAAGAATGGAGAAGCCGGTTGCACATGCGCTCTCCCATGTGATTTACTGTCTATGAAACTGATGGAGATAGTTGAATACGGTGCTCTGCTATCTCCATCTGTTCCTCAGCAGGGCGTGTGCAAGACTGCTCTGTTCATTTGGGGTACAATGGAAACCCTGACCGATCAGCAAGTTATCTTGTGGATAGGGGCTAACCTTTTGTGACTGCAAAACAGTTTAAAGCGGTTTTCCAGTTTTTTCGGGGGACCTCTCTGACTGAGCAGTGGTGAGAAAAAAATGTTATGTTCTTATAATGCTCCAACTCCCCTTTCCCTGGGTCGGATTTCTCAGTTGTGTCATTGACACTCCCGGAAGTGTCGGTGACAGGTCCTGATGCCGTGCAACTGTGTGAAGTTTCTGGTGTCACTGATTGGCTACAAGAGACCCATTAACGCCAACACATTTGGCATAGCTGGGACTATCAATGAACTGAACAGAAAGCTGAAGTAAATAAAATTGGTGTTTGGTGTTCATACAAAAAGATTACTAACTTTTTGTTTTCCCTCCTAGGACTCAATGTCAGCGCATTGTGCTTAAGTCCTTTGTCACCCAGCTTAGCGTGGGCATCTATGACAACATCACTAATTACAAAACTTCGTCAGAGCTCATGCGGCTGACTATGGATAATGTGTTCCTTCATCTGACACCAGTCACCAGTTATCTCAGGCAGCCATGTCAAGAGATGCAGACAGACCTCACCTCTGGGATACCCATATTTTACAGCCTGGAAGTATATTGTGGAGATTTACAAATAGACAATCAACTGTACAACAAGTCAAATTTCCATTTCGCTGTCCTGGTTTGCCAAGAGGAGAAAACAGAGTGCGTGAGATGGCCAAAGGCTGGCAATCTGTCCATGTCCGTCAAAGAGCTGGAGGAATACAAGGAGACTTCATTCTTCAAGCTCTTTATCACATTCTCCTTAGAACAAGATATTTGTGATCTGAATGAACTGAGCTTTGATTTGAGGCCATCACGACTCTACGTGGAGGACACATTCGTCTACTATGTAAAGACACTGTTTAATACATATCTCCCAGATAACAAATATCTCGAAGGACCGGTCAAAAACATTGGATCTAAGCTTCCTCATATACTGCCAGATCAAGTGCGACAGCATGCGTCAGCACTGGTTAGTCCAGTCAAGCTCCGGAAATTGACAGTGCAACCAGTTAACCTACTGGTCAGCATCCATGCATCTTTGAAGCTATACATTGCCTCTGATCACACTCCATTATCCTTCTCCGTGTTTGAACGCGGGCCAATCTTCACCACAGCCAGACAGCTCATACATGCCCTGGCAATGCATTATGCCGCCGGTGCCCTTTTCAGAGCAGGTGAGTCCGTGCTTCTTATCACTGATGATTTTAGTTCCTAAGTGGTGGAGGTTCTCTTATTTTGATTTGTCGAGACACAACCCCTTATTACTCCAAACTTCTACCATCACTAGTTGTATAGCTTGTCATTGTTCCAGGAAAAAAGACTGGCAGACTCCACTGGAACATCCTTGCTGGAGGGGTAGTAACTTAACAGGTATTTTATAACATTTCCTCCAGCTAGATTACTCAAAAAAAACCTTCAATAACTTTGTTTCAAAATGGCTTCCCAGCTACGTCTACATAATCTAGCAATAAGATTGTGCTAATTGAATAGAACGCAGAGACACTGTGGGGCAGGGGTAGGTCTCCTATGCTTTTTCCACCACTTTTTGGACGAGAAGGAATATAACAAACCCCATTCACAACAGTTTTGGTGGTTGTGGAGAACAGGGCGGTCAGTGGTGTGACCTGAAGACGGAAAGTAGTGTCCCTTTAAGTAAAAGTGAGGCAGTGTCACCTGATATAAGATCATGTACAGATTCTCTTAATTAACATATTTCTGGAAGCCCCTTTAATCCCCTGTTAATACCTTACGGGTGGAGTGTAACGTTTACACCCTGGAGTATCGAGGATGGCTCTGTTCACAGATGTCAGGGTTCCCTGTGACTGGAGCTGACCTGACAAGCATGCACCGCTCAGAGATCAATGGTCAAGAAATGTCCTTAATTAGCAGAGTATTATGTTTAGTGCCATTGCACCGGGCCGAGTTATGGGTCACTGATCCAATTAATGTTAAACCTTAATTTTCACACACATTAATGGAATTCATTTTGACGGCTGATGAGACCCGACAGATTTCTAATGCTTTCAGATTCTTTTTTCTCCCATTTTTCAGTGGGTAATCATACGTATGGAAAGGCACGGAGAAGCTTCCAAAGATTAAAGGACATAACGCCCTTCTCAGTAGCTAAATGGCTCGCTCCTTCTCCACTTACTTTGTTAACATTGGAGAAAAATACTTTCCTCCAGCTAGGATGTATTTTATGACATCCTTTCAAAATGTTTTTATTAATTAGGGAAGTTTTATACTGCTGTGGTTCAAGATTCACACTCCGTACATGGGATTCTGTGGGAGCCCTTCAGTAGGATCATTTGACTATGATGATAGCAAAGTGTTCCGTTCCTGGAATCCACAATCATCATCTGTAGTGTGTGGGGAAAACCTGGCAGAAAAGGTTTTTAATTCACCTGCAGTGCCTCCGCAGGAGAAATAAAGAATTGCACAGTGCTTATTCAAATACATACATACAGGACATGTCAGGTCCTACAGAGTGATAGCCACTCTTCATCCTAAAGAGCCTGAAGGTATCCACCTACTCCCCCAACCTACATTTACACATAATTCCTGGGTTTTTTCAGAGTTCTACAGCTATTCATGACCATGAGTGCTAGATTAGTGGAGGTCCACCACTTGAGATCTCCACTAATCAACTGATTCCTTCCTGCCTCTGAATCATAACATAGAATGGATCCAGGAGGCAGCCATATTCTCTGTATGGTAGACAAGCTGTGTCACTATGGATAGGTCATCAATATCATTATACTTGAACACTATTTTGATAATATATATATTATATATATTATGAAAGCAGATATTCTAGACGTCAAGAACATATTGTAGAAACATTTCCGGGAAGGTCAAGGAACACCAGTCACAGTGATCTTCTGACAACGTTGTAGGTAGACCTGAGAAGATTTCATTGGTGAAGCTTAATTTCGTTTCCACCAGTTTTTGTTTTGGAAAGAAAGGGCCTCTGTAGACCTTCAGTCCTTTTTGGTGCCACTCAATGATATCCGATACTGGCAATCTGACACCACATTTTGGGCAAAGGGTTCCCTGTCTCCCTTCTCTTTAGTTGTAGTGGCAATATATGAGCAGCGACAAAGGTCCACCACATTGTGCACGTAGGACCGTTTTCCTTAAATCATTACATCTTCAGGTCTACTGTAACACACAGTAGATGTATGACCTGTGCAGACCACCCAGCTGTCCAGAGTATCATATGCTTGCCCCACACAATGAATCTGATATTAGGTGGAGCTTATGCGGTTATGACCATCGTTGGCATTTCCGGGAGGTTTCATCAAACAGATGGGGGAAAATATGGACAATTGTTATGTGGCCACAGTCACAAACCGCCGACTTCCCTCAACTTCCCGTTCATTATATTACATGCGTAATAACTTGCATCTTACAGTAAAATCATTATAAGAAATATTGTTTTATTAAGAAGATGAACAGATGAATTTTAGGGATGATTCACAGACATAACGGGAAAAATGTCACAACCACAGGACTAAAGCTGTTTACACCGCAGCCAGATGGGAATTTCTTATGGAGCCTCTGGTGTCAGACATTTAAAGCGACAGTAAACCTATTGGTACAATGCATAAACCTAAAGCATAAACATAAAGGCTAAAGCTACGTCCTGATACATCCTGGACCTACAAGCTTACTCTGGGATCCAGTGGACCCAAGCTACTTGCCCAACGCTAAATTGTTATTTTAGCCCTCTATCTACTTTGTGACATTTATAACATTAGTGTCTTAATTTGGGAGCGGGCCCTTTAGGCATGTGATTGGTGGTGTGTATTCTCAGCCATTTTTACCTTACTAGTGAACTTCTAGGAATGTTATCTCCAATGGTCCTGTAGAACAGAACCATCTCTCTGTACATGTAGGACACTTATGGGTCCCATTCTCTTAGAGGTTAGTAGTCCTAGTGGCTGGACCCCAGTGATCATACATTTCTATTCTGTCCTCTCGATCCTTGGTAAAGATGAAGATATGGTCTATCTGTTGAAGCAAGGACCGTCAATCTAAAGTCGTTCTCCATTAGCAAGCTTCGTCAGTCTCGGCATGTCCGTTCATTCAGTGATTCAATTCTAGTTAATCCCAGTCCGGTAAATCCTGCAAGTGCGTTTGTTGGTCCAAACTCATTAGTAGGCCACAGGCTTAAGTAAGTTAAAGCCATGTTGTCCGTATAATAGTAAATGAGTGTATATTGACTATGATCGGTTGCTGATCTGTGTTTGTTATGGGTGATTTATCCATCGCTATAAGCCCCGTGCTCAATATATTATTATTAAGGCAATCAGCGTGCACTCCGACTCTCACCTCTCGCCTCCAAATATGCCATACCTGATTGTAATTAAGCTCCCCCGAAACCCCCTCTCAACATCACAGGTATTTAGTTTCCCCCCATTGATCTACTTAACGTTACTTTTATGTTTTCAGTTCCCATTTGTTAACCAGTACGAGACAGCTGCGGAGTTGTCATTGATCCATGGCTGGAGACCAGTCACAGACCTGGCGTTTGATCCCGCGTCTCTGACCTGACGTCTGTGACAGCTACTTGGTCCCCGTCTTAGCCTAATATATGAGGTTTTACAGGAGCATCTATGGCCGGAACGAACAAAAAAAGCAAAAAAAAAAAAAAAGAAACTAAAAGCAATTTGTAACAAATTATTTAGTTGCAGAGTAAAAACCGGCGGTACATTAACATACTTCTGTAAACTGAGATCCTTGCATCTAATGGTTTTGTCTGCTGTGGAGAACAAGAGATCCCAATAAAGAAGTCTCTGCAGGACACGGGGATGGCGAGCATCGCTGAGACTAAGCAGACGTGAGTGCATGCCAGCTCCTTAATGAGGCATAATTGTCTAAGACACTGCTTAAGTAGAAAACCAAAGCAGATCCACGGCATTCCTCCCCTGCCTAATACACGGCTTAGCTCTTGGACCTTGTGTGATCAGCGCGTTGTGAGGCGCTAAAGTAACTTATAGCAGAGGGACGAGAATGGGGTAGTATTCACCGCTCATAGAGCTCTATCCATCCCAAGGTGACCCTGCCAAAACTAATCCGCTGAAACCATGGGTAACCGATTTAATCAGCGAGAGGATGTCACTGGTTTACACGAACGCAGATGAAATAAAACAGTCATTTGGCAGTAAAATATGAGGTTTCTGGAGAAAACCGTCCTCCTTCCAGCAGCAGTGTGCGTACAACGCAAAACAATCCCATACGGCAGATGTATACGTGTCTACACAATGCTGTGGGGTCTCCTCACACTCCAGTGAAGAGACTGAAGGCTTTTCGGAGTTAGATACGTTTCGCATTGATGAATTATTTTATGGCGTTTTGTTTCGAAAATACTTCTCTTTTTACATCTAACCATTGAAACCATATTGTTGATTATTTTATAACTCTGTCAGAAGGAGGCAGCAGTCCGTTCCTTAAAGGGGTTGTCTGTAAGTTTCAAAAACAGCTATGCACCTGACTATGGCTGGTGCTGGTATTGCAGCTGAGCTGTATAGAATTGAATTGCTCTTAGTATTAGTACCACGCATTACTCATGGTGATTATGATAGAAGCAGCCATATGTTTCTCCCACTGGACAACTCCTTTAAGTGAATCAGAACAAAGCTGTAGTACTCCAGCTCGACCACTATACATTAGATGGTGTCTTTCAACAGTAGATGGTATCTAAAACTAGTGATTGGTGCCGGGTGTTGGATTCCCACCAATCTTGTGGTCGTATTATATTTTCCATTTCAAGAAAATTTCCATTGAGGTTAGTTTGGAGAAAGCTGAAAAGGGGGTGTCTAAATGATTGATATGGGCCAGTGGCCTAACAAAATTGGTCCTAGGATGGACAATTAGGTCATAGATGCAGAAATATTGTACCGTGGAACAATGAAAGTAACTGCTCTGATACACGTTGATTCTTGCAGTATCTGACTAGGGATCCTTGGCCCCACTAGACAAAATAATTATATGGGCCCACTCTTCATCATCCCCCCATAAACAGACCCTAGTAGCCTCCAAATTAGGTTGTCTTCTACTGTATGTCTGGGATCCAGTATTAAGTAAAAGCATGGGCCCACCATGGGAGAATCCTCTGTATGACGTTATATGGGTTGTTTACTAGGGAAAAGATGCCTTATGGCCAAAAATAAAACAACCATGAAGGTAATGTGATGCTTTGGGCAACGTTCTGCTGGGAAATCTGGGCTCCGGGCATTATGTGGATTTGTAGCACCTAACTAGCCACTGTGCACACCAAGTGCCGAAACACTTCCACGTGGTTGCAGTGCTTCCAGATTAATTACACTTGCATGCTGTTGTGTGCCACCTGAAACTGGATCCATTCTTCTTTTTCCTTCCAATATCTTAGTTTTTGAGAAAACAGTCTTTTAAAATTATCCAAATGAGCCTCTGTGGCTCCTGGCTACATCACAGAAGCCCCTTCTGGCTCCATCATCTGCCAGTATTCACATATCTCTGTGTGGAGAGGGAAGTGATGGGCACAAATGCAGAATGGAGGTGTGAAAAATTTGAAAAATATAAAATATGTTCTGTCCTCACATGTGTTATCAAAATTATTAAAAGGTAACAAAGTCCCGGAGTAGACGACTCTTTAAAAAAGGAAAGTGCCCAAATGAACCTGTGGATATAAATCCAAATCTAAAAACAAAAAGTTGCTCAACTCTTATTGGTAATCAAAGTCTTGGTTAAATCTCACCACTTCCAAAATTCGACACAGATGTAGTACGCTACATGCTAGATGGACTAAGGCAGGAGCCCCTGAGGCTCATTTGCATAATTCTAAAAGACTGTTTGCTCAAAAACTAAGCTGTTAGAAGCAAAAAGAAGAATGCGTCCTATTTCGGGAGGCACACACCAGCAGCATGTAAGTGTACTTGGTTTAGAAGCGCGGCATCCATGTGGTCGATTGCCTTTAATATGCACAGTTACGACAAGTCTAGTGTCGTGATCCAGAGATAATAAGCACGTGACCATCGTGTTTAGGTTTCTGCAACGTATGTGAAAATACAAAAAGTTTCTGGACAATGGGTAAGATGATATAATAAATTCTGTAGATGTTCTGTATCCATGTTTTAGCGATACGTAGCTATCAGACCTCTGCGCTCTTCACTCCTGGTTTATCACCTCCCGTCCGGTTTACTGCGGTTTAGTGATTGTGAAGGCCGTTGTTAGGCAACATCTGATGGGACAATACATTGGAGACCCTCGTCCTGTGTGATCATGATGATGAAGAAGAAGACAGCCGTATCAAAGCCAAAACATGATCCCATGAACATGCAAGAGAGAGAGCGAAAGTGTCAACTTTAAGGGGGGGGGGGGACCATTATTTTCGGGCCAGCTGCACTGTTCACTGTTGATAAATTGATTCCCAGAAGTGATGTGGAATGAAGTGGTAAATCTCACATCACCGCATAGAGATGACCTCGGTAGCGAGTCCAGCTTCTCCGCGCTGAACTGGTAATTGTCATAAATGTGTGGAGTTGTCTCACGTTCCTCCCGTATAATACACATTGATGAGCTGTCAGCCGTTTAGGGGATGAAAGAAGGGAACATAAAAATATGAGCTCAGCATCAGTCCTGGAAAACAGGGAGCCATCCAAGTATTATGATGTTTTGTGGTCATGTCATCTCAGGACAATACTCTGCGCTTACACCGAGATCTAAAATCTTCATGTGCGGCTTGTGTCTACGTGACCCATCGTATGAGCGTCCCGGTAATCTACAGCGATCTACAAACCTAAGATCAGATAGACATCATTCTTCTCATAGAACCTGTAATAAAGACTGGAGGAACTCATAGTCATCTCAAGATGTATACGATAACATACGCATCATAGAGAGTTCTACCAGACACTATTGAGATTTCTTATCTAAAAATGTATTTTTATTCTCTAAGGTTGGGTGGTCGGATCTTTGGAAATCCTCGGAAGCCCCGCCAGTCTGGTGCGGAGCATTGGGAATGGCATTGCAGACTTCTTCAGACTCCCCTATGAAGGTCTCACCCGTGGTCCAGGGGCCTTTGTCAGTGGCGTCTCCAGGGGAACCACGTCTTTTGTAAAGCACATATCTAAAGGTACGTCGCTTCCTTTTTTTTTTTAAAGATTATATCCTTTTCCTGAGAAGGAATTGTTCAGGTCAGTACAGGTGGTCCGGTTTTGTTCGATTTTCTAGAACTGTAATAGATATAGAGAAGTTGAGGACAGAACGGATGACCAGATGTGATGTGTATGTATAGTGCAATGTGGGATGCGGTGGATCCTGTAGAGCTTGGGAATGTCTGCAAGCTGGATGAAGAGTGATCTAAGGAGCAGGTGCAGCACTAGAGAGATCCTGCAGTGGCTAGAATAAGAGTTTATTGACTCTATATTCTATAGTACAGTGGTGGCAAACCTGTGTGACAGGTGCCAGACATGGCGCTCAGATCCCTCTCTGTGGTCACCCTTGCTGCCACCCCAGCACAGAGTTTGTAAACAGGACTCAATGCCGCTTTCTGCAGTCCCAGGCTACTCAGGACGTTCTGCATCCATTGCATCCTTGGATACCTGTAACTGCAGGAGGAGCGAGAAGGGTTGGATTATCATTGGAGCTCCTGCTCCGGGCCCCACAATTCTATCTGTTCAGGGGAACCTGGAAGGAAGCTACAATGATATTTACAATTTCTCCTCCTTTCTACTGTATTGGTGTCCTGTGGGCACCAATGTGATTGAAAACTGTGAGCAATAACTTGCCACTAGCGCTACAGGGGGATTGTCCATCATTAAAATACAAGGCTCCCTGAGGCTGAGTGCCACAGGCTAATTTGCATAACTTTCCATTGGATATAGAGTTATAATAAAAGATTTCCTTAGGAATAACTTCTTACTAGGACACATCTACCATCACTACACTGATGTTAGTTAGTATTAAGGCTACATTCACACCTTTTATTCGCTCTGCGTATACACCAGGAGAGCTCCCATCCTACACGCTGAGCATATCCATAGACACATACTGACAGACCGATATGTCACATACTGTGGGAAACACACATTGGACTTAGTAATCAGTGTTTTCCATATTCTTAGCTGAGGCTATGGGAGACGGATGCAATTTTACTGCATCCATCTCCGGACTCCTCTGTGCATATGCTCAGGGAAGTCCCTGGTAATGTACTTAATGGCAGTTAAATCACTTGCAAAATACTCTGAACATTGGCAGTAATGAATTACTGTCTGCTAATGATGTTCAATCCTCTTCCTGCTTCCAGGGATAGGAGCTGGATGACGCATCTTACTCTTAGCCCTCCCTTGTAAACTTAACATAGAGTTAAATGACACCTACCACCAGGAAGAAGGATTGTAGACCAAGCACACAGTTAAAAAAAAAAAAAAAAAGACCTTTAAAATTATGCAAATTAGCCTGAGGGGCTCCGGGCTCCATAGCTATAAATGGAGCCTTGAGCCCCTCAGGCTCATTTACATAATTTTAAATGCCTTTTTTTTACTGCCCTTTTGCCTTTAAACCCACATAATGCCAGGGAAGCCGCCACTTTCTACACCTCCGCTACAAACCAAATCTATTTTGTATAGCGGATCTCCGGGCCAGCAGTAGGATTATCCTCTGCCGTCTGTAGATTCCTGGGGTAAGCGGCATGATAACACTCACTGCATATATTTCACATTCGCTCCTGGCTCCGACGCTAAATTATTATTAGAACTTGCCAAAGGGGGAGATTTAATTTCCATGGAGCGGACCGGTAATAAAAATAATGAATAAATCACCGGTTGAGAAATATTAATATTTCTGTGTGGTCATATAGCAGGAAAATCCCCCACATACCAGCACCATTACATGGTGTCGTTTCATAAAAAGGTTAGACTTTAAGCTTGTATGGGGTATATGATACTCATCCACATTATATTGCAAATCCTTGTATACATCTTCTGTGGGAGCCTTCCAATCGCGATGTGCTGACACCCCCCTCAGGAGTAACGTGATGCCGGCTGTAGATCCCGCTGCACGTGATAAATGGGGGAACGTTAAGTATATTTCAGTGTTCCTGAGAAAGCCTACCCCGGACTCCTACAGCCGAGATGTAACATATAGGATCACGTATAGGGGAATGTGTACACACAGCGACATCTAGTGGAGGAGCAATGGAAGTGGTGGTCAGAAGCTGCACTATATGGATTGTATTGGCATATACAGAAATATTGCTAAATGTTTACTGATATGACTTAGGTACCCTGACCTCCCTCACCAACCTGGCCACGAGTCTAGCGCGGAACATGGACCGACTGTCTCTGGATGAGGAACATTACAACAGGCAAGAGGAATGGAGAAGACAGCTACCAGACAGCCTGGGAGAGGGACTGCGGCAAGGGCTATCCCGCCTGGGAATCAGCCTGCTGGGTAATGTGCCAATATAAGTCTATCTATCTATCTCTTACTATCTATCTCCTATCTATCTATATATCTACCTCATATCTATCTATCTATCTATCTATCTATCTCTCTATCTATCTCATATCTATCTATCATATATATCTATCTATCTCCTATCTATCTATCTCATATCTATCTATCTATCTATCTATCTATCTATCTATCTATCCCTTACTATCTATCTCCTATCTATCTATATATCTACCTCATATCTATCTATCTATCTATCTATCTATCTCATATCTATCTATCTCCTATCTATCTATCTATCTATCTCATATCTATCTATCTATCTATCTCATATCTATCTATCTATCCACCTCATATCTATCTATCTATCTATCTATCTATCTATCTATCTATCTATCTATCCCTTACTATCTATCTCCTATCTATCTATATATCTACCTCATATCTATCTATCCATCTATCTCCTATCTATCTATCTATCTATCTATCTATCTATCTATCTATCTATCTATCTATCTATCTATCTATCCCTTACTATCTATCATCTATCTCCTATTATCTGTCTATCTATTATGTATCATCTATCTATCTTCTATTTATGTATATAAGTATGTATCTATGTATCTCCTCTTTATATTTATCTGAGTTCTATCTATCTGTGTTCTATCTTTCTCATATCTATCTATCTCTATCTCAGATCTGTAATCTATCTCATATCTATGTTCAACATGGAAATAACCCTTTCATTGAGCAAACCCGGAAATATTCTGCAGCAAGCAGAATATGTTCCTGCAGATTTGCCGCTGACTTCCTCCCTGAAAGGGGTTCAATCTGGACAATATACATACATCACCAGCTCTGTGCATAAATACAGTAGCAGAACCAAGCTGAGTACATAAATGCAGAACCAGAAACCAGCTCAGTTGATAAAGTACCAGAACCAAGTTTAGTAGTAACATGAATAAAGGTTGCACCAGTACCAAGCTCCGTACATATATACAGCACTTGGAACCAAGCTCAGTAAATAAATACAGCATCAGGTCTAAGCTCAGTTCATAAATACAGCACTGGAACCAAGCTCAGTTCGTAAATACAGCACCGGAACCAAGCTCAGTTCATAAATACAACACCGGAACCAAACTCAGTTCATAAATACAGCACCGGAACCAAGCTCAGTACACAGATACAGCACCGTAGACCATACAGGAGGAGTCTTGATCATATGTACATCAATCACTTGTATCTAAATTAGTTTTGTTTATATCCCATCCACTTTTTTGTTGGCTTTTAAATGTATGGATTTTCATCAAGCAAGCGTCCCATGGCATCCATTGTATCCACTCATGGAGAGATAAATTTCATACCCTCCCCAAATTAGGCTGCAGTCAGCACTTTGCTGTGTTCTGGTAAATGCCAATGTGCCACAGATTTCCCCTTATACATGACGCAAGATCTAGAAACTTTCCTTGTCATTGGTACCACACCACATGTACTTACCCGCAACTGATCCAGCACAAACCACACGAGGTCCAGGCGTGCCCCAAGCCCGGTGCCCCCTAGTCCTGACTCTGCAGACTCTTGCCTGATGTTCCACAAGTGATTTTCCACTTCCCCGCAATAAACTGTATGATCATTAATGCACATTAACGAGCCGCCATCTAGTGCACAAGATAAAAGCCCTTTTGGCTTAAAGTGAAGTAAACAATACGAATGGAAAATTCCAAGTTTGTGGAGTTTCACTTGAAAACGGAGCCAACGTTATATTGGAGCGCGGTTTTGTTTTATAATTGTAAATCATTGTCCGGAAATATTCTGTATAGGGAAGACTGAATGGGTTTGGTATTTCATATATTCAAGTGGCCCGGCACAGGGTAGCGTGGCTCCTGGCGCTGCTGCCAGGTTGTGGTAGCTTGTAGAACACATGGTAAATGCATTGCAGTCCTTGGACTTAGGTTTAGGATTTCTCACAAACTTTTTTTTTTAAAGGCATTGTTTTCTTAGGGATTTAAGGACATATTCTGGATTGTCTAATGCATTAGTCACATCCTCTCGGCCCATCAAAAAAGCTTCAAAACTTGGATCCATGACCCCTATCTCATGTGGCGAGGTGGTGGTATGACTCGAAATCCAGGTGGGGAATGAATCAAGAAGTGGCATCACTGATCATCCATTATATTGGATCTGACTCATTGCCCCATTCCTTCGCCCCCTAGAGGTGTGTCTTTATCTTAATAGATGGGATTGTTGTCACTGGACCCCAGTCTGGAGATGGAGTTTCATCTCCCAGGAAGTATAATTTATTAGCAGCATGGTGTAGAGACATGCACTATTTTTTTTCAAAAATGCAATTATTATTTCTTTTCATTTATGAGAAATCCCCATCTTAATCCATATGGTAATGAGGCAGTTGGAGCGCCTGCTATTGCCTGGACCACTACCATTTCTCTCTATAAGCAAGAGATTTGTCTCATGAGAAGCATAGGGCAACTGAGGAAGAAAAGGTAAATACACTGGGCTGATTAGCCTGATTAGCATATGGATTAAACTGGGAATAAGTTTGAAAAGGCAGACTGGACAGAAATAAAAAAGATATGGTGGAAATCACAGTTCATTTCTATACAAAATTCTGCCAGCACTACCTGGAGGTGGTTAACTCCTTTTAAATTGAACCTGTCATCAAAAACAACCACACTAAAACTCTCAATCCCCCCCCCCCCACACACACACACACACACACATACACACACACACACACACATACACACACACACACATACACACACACATACACACATATACTGTTCCCTTGTTGAAAAGAGCAAGGAGACGTTTCAGTTTAAATCTGCTCTTGTCTGCCAGGAAAATTGTTCCCGAACTTTTTCCGCCTTTTTCTAGGTAGACTCCACCCACTGCCGCTCAGTCCGCCCATCGCGGGTGCATGAAATGGTGAGAACATTTGCAGTTTGCCCACATAATGCTCACTGCTAAATTCACCATGCAGTCAGAGGGACAGCATTCTGGTAAGGACAGGGAGAGGCCAAGCTTTGAGGACACACTGAGCTGTCAATCAAACGAACAAGGCGTGGTTCACTAGCAGCCTGAAGAAAACATGACTCTTCCTGTTCAGAATATGATTTCTACTCATTCGCATATCAGAAAAACGGCTATAATTAAGATACTATGCCTCAGTGGCAGATAATATAAGGTGATATAAGAAAGACTCTTAGCCCTTTACCGGCAGGTATTACTGATGTGAGGGGTACAATTCTGGTGGCAAGTCTTTTCTAAACCGGTTTCTTAGGATGGCCTAGTATAAAGATGTTCTGCGTGCAGGCCACATGACTCTTAGTCTCAGTCCACTTGGAGCTTCACTACACTTGCTCCTTTCATCTCTTGTGTTGTTCTACTTCTAGACAAAGGTCAGGTTACTAATAGTAGTGGGTAGTCCAGGATAAATTTTCCCAATGACCCATCTTTGATGCAGATGTATATACTGTAATCACACAGCTGTCCTCCTGCACTGCTAGTCCCTACTTAGCGGATTTGGGTTTACGTGACACTTGCTCTCGGCTCAAGTGGTTTTCAAACAGAAATAAGAGTCTCTTATATCATGGCATAGGATTAGGAGAATTGATTGTCCAAAGCCTCAGCCGCCTGGAATCCGCGGTGTAAATGTTTACACGACTATATCCTTCTTCACACTTTGATGCTTGCCGAGCGTTCTCTACACAATTCCACAAATGACCTTCTCCTCTTAAGTGACACAACTCGTATTTCTTTATCACTACTTGGACACCTACAAAGAGAAGTTATGTCCTTCCTATCTCCGGGGTGTAACTCAATGGGAACCCTTCAGATCTCCTCATGTCTTCCCCTTAAAGTACCAATTCTGAATCGGTATCTGGTTAAAATATTGGGGCACATTTACTTATGTTTCCGCTGGAGTTTACAGAAAGTGCATTGTCCGACTCGCATGCAATCTGCTGCGATTCACTAAGATCATGCGTCAGATATCCTGCATGTGTCGCTTCCCCGCTCAGGTCCGCTGGAGTTCACCATCTTTTTAAGTGCGACACAATTTGAAAATTAAATCCCGCGCTCAGTCCGAATCAGTCTGACATTCCGGCCGCACGCCCCCAATTTGTGTTGCATAGAAGCAGCACAGCTGCGCCAAAAAAAGAATTGCGTGCGCCAAAATCCCAGTGCAGACACCTGTTAACTAACTCTGCAAGCCTGCAATCCCCGAAAAAGGTGCACAGTCAGACAAAAGTGAGCAGCGTGACCCTTCGTAAATGAGCACCCTTGTGTTGTGTTGTACGTACCTTTATCATTCCTCATCTAAATTTTGGTTATAGGACATGTCTCTACATATAACGGCAGAATATTTCACTCTGTTGTTTCACCTTCCATTGATGATTTGCATTCTCCCAACATATTTTTGGATAATAGACTCCTCCGAGGTCTGAGGCTCTCTTTACCCCCTGCCTGAGCTTACAGACAATGGGGCACATTTACTTACCCGTTCCGTCGCGATCCCCGCTGTGCGTTGTCCGCCGAGGATTCGGGTCTGCTGCGATTCACTAAAATCGAGCGTCCAATTTCCTGCATGTGTCGCTTCCCCCGTTGAGGTCCGCCGGAGTTCACTTTCTTCTTCCCGATGCATGTGAGTGCTGATCTTGCGACAAATTTGCTTTTTAAATTCCGTGGTATGTCCGAATCAGGCGGGTTGTCCGACCCGGGGCAATTCAGGGCAAAACTGGAAAAACCCACGAAACCCAAGGAAAATGCGTCGTTCGTACCCCTTAATAAATGTGCCCCAATCTTGCTGCCTCCTTGTGTAATTTATGATGTGGCAGGATTTCCCATCCCGATGACCGAGTCTCTGGAATCGAGAACATTAACGACGTTTCGGAGCCGTTTCTGGCGCTCGTCTTGTTTGTGGTGTGTTCTTTGTTGGTGTTGGCTCCAGCGGGATATACACATACGAGCGCGTAGGGTATGTACACATGTCCTGTATCTTGTTGTACTTCATGTGACACGAGCCGTGTTTGGAGCTGCGGTCTTTCCTGAGCCTCGTTCCATGATCTTTGGGGATTTGAGATCAAAGCGACCATAGACATTCCATGAGGAAAGGTCGCAAGAGATGACTCTGTAAGGATCTGTAGACTTTCCTAATATGTGGTACGTTGGTCCTGAAATTGCAACCACAAACCACAAAAAGGTCCCCAGAGGAAGTGGTGAAATGTTACATGTTGGGCCAGAAGTGCTGGAAGTGATTTACGTTCTAGCATCCAATGATGTGGGTAGTGTCATGTGATAATCCCTGCAAATTCCATCCCGAGGTTCTGCTGAGGTTAATCCCAGGATCACAGCAGCGCAGGGACCTCTGCCGCACACAATGGAGATATCTCTGTCATATTGCTAGTAGTATAACCATGGATGTGACTCCTTACCTGCATCTCCTCCAGAGACTCTCCTGTATCATTATATATAAGGGGTTTAGCAGGGAGACATGGGGCCGCCATGTACCCCAGGTTGTGGGTGTCGGGGGGGAGACACTGTGCTGACCAGGGCCAGACTCCACCTGGGGCGCAGGTTTATAAGCACGGACTATGTCTGGTTATATGCACATAGAACGTTTATACTGTACAAGTAACTCAATGCATAGTGAAGTTAAAAATATACATAAACAATAGTAGAACTGATGCTAGAATATATACATAGCACTGAGATACCACAAACATACATACTACTGCAATATTGTACACAGAAATAGTGCTGCTATATAGTACATAGAAATAGTGCTTATACACCATACACAGTCATAGCACTTCTATATTATACATATACATAGTACTGCTATACTGTACACATATATAGTGCCACTGCACAATACACAGACATAGCACTGATATGCTGTGCAGATGCATAGTACTGCTATATTGTACACACACATAGTGCTGCTATACTGTGTACATACATAGTACAGCTATACGGTATACATACATAGTACAGCTATACTGTGCACATACACAGTACTGCTATACTACACATACATAGTACTGCTATACTACACATACATAGTACTGCTATACTGCACACATACATAGTACTACTATACTGTGCACATACATAGTACAGCTATACTGTGCACATACATAGTACAGCTATACTGTGCACATACATAGTACAGCTATACTGTACACATACATAGTACTGCTATACTGCACACATACATAGTACAGCTATACTGTGCACATACATAGTACAGCTATACTGTGCACATACATAGTACAGCTATACTGTGCACATACATAGTACAGCTATACTGTACACATACATAGTACTGCTATACTACACATACATAGTACTGCTATACTACTCATACATAGTACAGCTATACTGTGCACATACATAGTACAGCTATACTGTACACATACATAGTACTGCTATACTGTACACATACATAGTACTGCTATACTGTACACATACATAGTACAGCTATTATGTGCACATACACAGTACTGCTATACTACACATACATAGTACTGCTATACTACTCATACATAGTACTGCTATACTGCACACATACATAGTACAGCTATACTGTGCACATACATAGTACAGCTATACTGTGCACATACATAGTACAGCTATACTGTATACATAGTACAGCTATACTGTACACATATATAGAACAGCTATACCGTACACATACATAGTACAGCTATACTGTGCACATACATAGTATAGCTATACTGTACACATACATAGCACAGCTATACTGTACACATACATAGTACAGCTATACTGTACACATACATAGTACAGTTATACTGTACACATACATAGTAGTGCTATACTGTACACATGCATAGTACAGCTATACTGTACACATACATAGTGCTGCTATACTGTACACATACATAGGGCTGCTATACTGCACACATACATAGTGCCGCTATACTGTACACATACATAGTGCCGCTATACTGTACACATACATAGTACCGCTATACTGTACACATACATAGTGCCGCTATACTGTACACATACATAGTACCGCTATACTGTACACATACATAGTACCGCTATACTGTACACATACATAGTACCGCTATACTGTACACATACATAGTGCCGCTATACTGTACACATACATAGTGCCGCTATACTGTACACATACATAGTGCCGCTATACTGTACACATACATAGTACCGCTATACTGTACACATACATAGTACCGCTATACTGTACACATACATAGTACCGCTATACTGTACACATACATAGTACCGCTATACTGTACACATACATAGTACCGCTATACTGTACACATACATAGTACCGCTATACTGTACACATATATAGTCCTGCTATACTTCACATGTACATAGTACTGCTATACTGCACACATATATAGTCCTGCTATACTTCACATGTACATAGTACTGCTATACTGAACACATACATAGTACTGCTATACTGTGCACATATACACTCACCGGCCACTTTATTAGGTACACCTGTCCAACTGCTCGTTAACACTTAATTTCTGATCAGCAATCACATGGCGGCAACTCAGTGCATTTAGGCATGTAGACATGGTCAAGACAATCTCCTGCAGTTCAAACCGAGCATCAGTATGGGGAAGAAAGGGGATTTGATGCCTTTGAACGTGGCATGGTTGTTGGTGCCAGAAGGGCTGGTCTGAGTATTTCAGAAACTGCTGATCTACTGGGATTTTCACGCACAACCATCTCTAGGGTTTACAGAGAATGGTACGAAAAAGAAAAAACATCCAGTGAGCGGCAGTTCTGTGGGCGGAAATGCCTTGTTGATGCCAGAGGTCAGAGGAGAATGGGCAGACTGGTTCGAGCTGAGAGAAAGGCAACAGTGACTCAAATCGCCACCTGTTACAACCAAGGTAGGCAGAAGAGCATCTCTGAACGCACAGTACGTCGAACTTTGAGGCAGATGGGCTACAGCAGCAGAAGACCACACCGGGTGCCACTCCTTTCAGCTAAGAACAGGAAACTGAAGCTACAATTTGCACAAGCTCATCGAAATTGGACAGTAGAAGATTGGAAAAACGTTGCCTGGTCTGATGAGTCTCGATTTCTGCTGCGACATTCGGATGGTAGGGTCAGAATTTGGTACAACAACATGAAAGCATGGATCCATCCTGCCTTGTATCAACGGTTCAGGCTGGTGGTGGTGGTGTCATGGTGTGGGGAATATTTTCTTGGCACTCTTTGGGCCCCTTGGTACCAATTGAGCATCGTTGCAACGCCACAGCCTACCTGAGTATTGTTGCTGACCATGTCCATCCCTTTATGACCACAATGTACCCTGTAACATCTGATGGCTACTTTCAGCAGGATAATGCGCCATGTCATAAAGCTGGAATCATCTCAGACTGGTTTCTTGAACATAACAATGAGGTCACTGGACTCAAATGGCCTCCACAGTCACCAGATCTCAATCCAATAGAGCAGTGATGGCGAACCTTTTAGAGGCCGAGTGCCCAAAATGCAACTCAGACCCAACTTACTTATAGCAAAGTGCCAAGACAAAAATAAAAAAAAAAACACATAGGTGTTTAATATAGGGACTTCTGTAATAAATGTTAAAAATCCTGGCAGTGTACTGTTGTCCGCTGCTCGCCTAAAACTGTTGTATACTGTTCAGGGGAAGGATTGGGGCAGAGCTCAGGTACACCTGCAGCTGATAACCAGCATTATAGAGAGAATTGCCCCATTTTAATATTGATGTATTTTATTTATAGCGATGTCATATGTCACATATAGGGGTCTGCTGACCTTTATACGTGACCCCAATCCCAGTGGCATAACAAGACACCAGTGGGCCTTGATAGATAGATAGATATATTGTAGATAGATAGATAGATACAAAGATACATAGATAGATAGATAGATAGATAGATCATTTTTCCAGATACATAAATATGAGAGAGACAGAGAGATAGATATGAGATAGATACATAGATAGATAGGAGATAGATAGATAGATAGATAGATACATAGATAGATAGATATGAGATAGATAGATAGATACATAGATAGATATGAGATGATAGATAGATAGATATGAGATGATAGATAGATAGATGATAGATAGATAGATAGATAGATAGATAGATAGATATGAGATGATAGATAGATAGATGATAGATACATAGATAGATAGATATACATAGATAGATACATAGATAGATATGAGATGATATATACATAGATACATAGATAGATACATAGATAGATACATAGATAGATAGATATGAGATAGATAGATACATAGATAGATACATAGATAGATACATAGATAGATACATAGATAGATACATAGATAGATACATAGATAGATATGAGGGTGCTGGAAAGATATGAAATAGCTGCATGATGTAGTTTATATTTACAGGATAGCAGGGGAGAATGAGCTGATTCTATACTTTGTGTATGTCATTTATTACCTTGCTACACTGCAGCAGCTACATGCAGCCTGGGCTCTGGTGATTCCTCCTCCTCTCCTCTCCTATTGGCTGGTCGGGTCAGGTGACCAGCCCTCTGTGTGAGTCCCGGCTTTAGCAGGGGGGAAGGCAGAGCAATGACTGCCTTCCTGCCGACATTACTGTGCTCAGGGGTCCCAAAAGAGCACATTGAACAGTGACAGCCGCTGGACCCCTGTATCTAAGGGCCAGATCCTTATGCCCCTGCCCAATCCTATTATGTGGGAGCAGCTGTATCATGCTGCTCTCTTCTCCCCGCAGTGGTTTCTATGGGGAGGTGCGTGCCCACAGGAACAGCTCTGCGTGCCGCATGTGGCACACGTGCCATAGGTTCGCCATCGCTGCAATAGAGCATCTTTGGGATGTGGTGGAACGGGAGATTCGCATCATGGATGTGCAGCCGACAAATCTGCGCCAACTGCTATACTACACATACATAGTACTGCTATACTGCACACATACATAGTACAGCTATACTGTGCACATACATAGTACTGCTATACTGTGCACATACATAGTACTGCTTTACTGTACACATACATAGTACTGCTATAGTGTATACATACATAGTACTGCTATACTACACATACATAGTACTGCTATACTACACATACATAGTACTGCTATACTGCACATACATAGTACTGCTATACTGTGCACATACATAGTACTGCTATACTGTGCACATACATAGTACTGCTTTACTGTACACATACATAGTACTGCTATACTGTGCACATACATAGTACTGCTATACTGCACATACATAGTACTGCTATACTACACATACATAGTACTGCTATACTGTGCACATACATAGTACAGCTATACTGTGCACATACATAGTACTGCTATACTGTGCACATACATAGTACTGCTATACTGCACATACATAGTACTGCTATACTACACATACATAGTACTGCTATACTACACATACATAGTACTGCTATACTACACATACATAGTACTGCTATACTGTACACTTGCATAGTGTCCTATATGCTCCATTCACATTACCCACATACAATAAGATTACACACAGAACATACACATCACAACCCCCCCAGCTGTGGCGAGAAGACACCCAGAAGTCCCTCACTTGCCCCGCATTCTATGGCTGCCCCCCCTGCACGTTGTAGCTTACACTCCCGCCCTGTGCAGTTCTTTTCAATGAGGATTTTCACATTTTGGCTGAGACTGGGGAACAGCGCGGCGTCAGTGACCTGTAGTGATGATACAGAAGTGGCCGTCTCCATTACACACGTCACGTGTCTGTATTTCACATGACCCCGCTGCTACCACTAAAGGGACTCTAAGTGTGAGACGTAGCGTTACATCTTGGCTGTGCGCGCCCCATGGTGACCCCGGTGTGAGGTCGGGACACTGTGTATGATTGCATGTTATTAGCCTCGGGGGTCCGTGTGCCTCCAGATCTTATCACATACTATTCAATCCAATATACAAGACCCTGATGGAGAGTCCAGAACCAGGTCCAGGGATGAGTGATGAGGCAGGTACAAGCGTGAGAACATCCCCCCCTCCCCAGCCGTATGTATGGAGCCCCCTCGTATTGTGTTCCATACAGCGGCCATGGATTCCCCATTGCTGTCTGCAGCCGTGATGCACAGGCAGAAATATTCTGGTGTTATTGGAGATAGCAGGCCTGGCCGTGTCACTGACACATTTTTGAATGTCACCTCCGTCTACAAAAACCTTTTAAATCTCCGTAGTCCAAAATATCGTAACGAAAGACGAGAAGAACAGAAAGAAAAAAAGAAAGAGAAAAAAAAAGAGCAATACCATTAAATTGCTGGGAATGACGGCGTCCCATGGTAACGTTAATATTCTCTCATTCACTCCAAAGAAATTAAGTGTTTCAGTTCCTTCGCTCAACGTGATCGGATTTCATGAGGACTATTGCCACGGAAACAACAAAGACTAGAAAGACAGAAGGAAAAATCTGGATGTCAAGGATTGGCCGCGGCCGATACTGCGCCGGGATTCAGGGGGATGAATAATGGGCTCCCCGCAGCACAGCCGGCAGTAAATCACTCCACAAGTGCATGTAGGGCGGAGACCGGGATGATGGGGGTTGTAGTGAGTACACTGAGTAACATAGAGGTTCACAACATCAAGTATCATGTCTCCGACTTACACCAGGATCCCTTTAAAATTTCTTTTTCTTTGCACCAATTTATAGGGGTCGGAGATTCTTCTTTCTGATACAAATCCTCTGTGTAGACATAGGGGCAGATTTACTTACCCGGTCCATTCACGATCCAGCGGCGCGTTCTCTGCGGGGGATTCGGGTCCGGCCGGGATTCACTAAGGCAGTTCCTCCGATGTCCACCAGGTGGCGCTGCTGCACTGAAGTTCCCCGGAACACAGTGGAATACACCGAGCCGGGCTGAGTGAAGGTAAGTGCAAGCTCCGCGACACATTTTTTTTTTAAATATGCGGCGGTTTTTCCGAATCCGTCGGGTTTTCGTTGCATGCCAGCGCCGATGCGCCACAATCCGATCGCGCGCGCCAAAATCCCGGGGCAATTCAGGGGAAATCGGCGCAAATCGGAAATATTCAGGTAGCACGTCGGGAAACCGCGAATCGGGCCCTTAGTAAATGACCCCCATAGACTTTAATGTTAGGAGGTAGAAGTCTTCCGAAATTTAACACTGTGTTTCAGCATGACTGTGTATTAAAGACTTTTATTCCAGGGTTTGCAAGTGCTCTGGGCAGTCCCTAAACCTCAAGTGCTCTCTGCATTGAGGGGCGTAACTACAGGGTTAGCTGCTATGGGGCCCACAGTGTTAGGTGGCCCTGGCATCTGTGGTATTGGGTATGAATATGTTGTGTGTGTGGTGTGTATATACTGTATTTGTATGTGTGTGTATATGCTGTATCCGGTATTGTATGTATGTGTGTGTATATGTTGTATGTATGTATATATGGTGTGTATATATGATGTGATTATAACTTACATGTGTGAATACGGTATATAAATATGTATATTTTTTAAAGTAAAAAAAGTTAAAAAAAAGTCTGCTATGGGGCCCTGCCTCTCCTAGTCACGCCCCTGATTTACAGTCCTGCTACTACTAATGGCCTACATTTATGAAGGTATGAAGTCTTTCCATGGCTTCAAAATCAGATTCTCTCCTGCAGCCACCACTACAGATATAAAGTCAATAAGTACACTGTATGCAGTAATCTCCTCAGCTCCCCCTAGTGGTGACAGCAGGGAGTCAGATGAGATTATTCACTTCTAGTAATGTAAAGGTTAAAATGTTGTACAATTGTTTCAGGTGCCATCGCGGGCATTGTAGATCAGCCCATGCAGAACTTCCAGAGAACGTCCGAGGCTCAGGCTTCAGCTGGACACAAGGCCAAAGGGGTCATCTCCGGAGTGGGCAAAGGAATTGTCGGCGTCTTTACAAAGCCAATCGGAGGAGCGGCAGAACTAGTGTCACAGACAGGTTATGGTGAGTGTCCCGATGACTATGGGGGTGATGTGAAACATGAACAGGGGTTCAGGGGTCCCCAATGTCTTCACCTTCCTTATACCCTCTTTGCCTTGTACTGATGCGGCTTCTCTGTTATTCGCAGGTCATTAATAGTTTTCAAGAAACAAAAGTAATTTTAAGTAAATAATAAGAAAAACGTAAACGTGTCGTAGTAGAGATCAGGGAGACAACTATGTCCACATGTACTGGTCCACATTTTTAAAAAACTTTAATAAAAATAAAACAAGCCCAAAACACACTTTTTCTTAAAAGAAATCTAGTATCAAAACTAGCATATTAAACCAGTGACAACTACTCATAGATCCAGGGATTGTGACTGTGACTCTCCCTACTGTAGCTTCACAGGCTGGTACACTGTCTCCCCCTCTGCTCCCTCAGCACTTCCCCTTTCCTCTACCTGATGTATTCTCTCTGCAGCAGAAGAAGAGTCAGCTCAAAGTGGGAGGGGGGCAGTGCTCATGGACAGTCTAACAATGTGAAGCTACAGCATGGAGGCGCTTTGTAACACCCCCAGAGCTCTTCTGGCTTATTAGAATAATTTAAAAAATTTTAAAAAGCTGATTTTAGAAGGAAGGAGGCGATAGATAACAAATATTTTATATACCACGGTCAAGGTGACACTTACTCATAGATCCAGGGATTGTGACTATGACCCTCCCTGCTGTAGCTTCACAGGCTGTTACACCCTACCCCTTTGCCCTTCCCCCTCCCCCTCCCTCTACCTGATGTAATCTCACTGCAGCAGAAGAAGCTTCAGCTCACAGTGGGAGGGGGAAGTGCTCCTGCACAGTCTAACAGAGTGTGGGGCTTTGGTAACACCCCCAGAGCCCTTCTGGCTTTTTAGAATAATTTTAATAATTTTAAAAGATGATTTTTAGAAGGAAGGAAGCCATAGATAACAAATATTTTATATACCAGAGTCACGGTGCCTGGATCTATGAGTAAGTGTCCCTGGTTTATTATGATGGATCCTGATGGTATATACACTATATATACGATGCATAGTGTCTGGCAGCGTTGGGCAGGGACCTGTCTTCCCTCCTGATGTGTCTGTGAGTGCGATAATGGAATTAGGGAGTAGAGGGCAGCGATTACCTTTCAAGCTGTTCTCTAACCTCTTCCTAATGTATGTGAAATCCATGAGTAAATGTAACTTTTTTCCCCTCCTATTTAAATTTTTACGAACTGGGACGTATATTCTGCAGTGGAAAAACCAGGCGGCGCGCACGCCCATCTCCGCAGAACATATTCCCCGCGTCTGGCGTTCCAGGGAATTCATCCCCGTAAAAGCGTTTTATAGCATCGCTGAAGGTTTTACAAACCACTAATTCTTGCAGTAATGACCATGCCTCATTTATTAAACCTTTACAAGCCATCACAATGTGCACATGTTGTCTCCTCTTCTCCTCCGCGCAGTCGCCCCGCGCTCCCTGGCACTCGCTGCCGCATCCCCGAAACCACATGTCTCCGGAGGCCTCGTAAACCTACAAGTATCAATGGTTCACAGCTGGATTAAGTAACGTCTCTATGAATACCGGATCTAGGCAAAACCCTTTGTTTTTTTCAGTTTTACCCTCCATGACACGTACGGAGAAGAATTTTATTTTTTCGGGGCGGATAGTAACTTCAGCCCCCAAGTCCTTCTCTTCCTCTGCAGATCTTGTAAACGATGTGTGCGATACCCGGCGGAGATGGACGGCTCTCAAGAGTATTGGGTTGCGGCTAATTGCTGGTAGAAAACGGCCTCTCCAACATTTCTATTTTATGGATTTCAGCTGATGGGACATGGAGAGGTTTAGAGCGCGGCCATTGCCTTATAATACAGGACTCCTAAAATAAAGGAGCTTTGTACACAGTGTGTGTAGCCTAATGATCACATGTACTTGTGTGTAGCCTAATGATCACATGTACTTGTGTGTAGCCTAATGACCACATGTACTTGTGTGTAGCCAACTGATCACATGTACTTGTGTGTAGCCTAATGATCACATGTACTTGTGTGTAGCCTAATGATCACATGTACTTGTGTGTAGCCTAATGATCACATGTACTTGTGTGTAACCTAATGATCACATGTACTTGTGTGTAGCCTAATGACCACATGTACTTGTGTGTAGCCTAATGATCACATGTACTTGTGTGTAGCCTAATGACCACATGTACTTGTGTGTAGCCTAATGACCACATGTACTTGTGTGTAGCCTAATGATCACATGTACTTGTGTGTAGCCTAATGATCACATGTACTTGTGTGTAGCCTAATGATCACATGTACTTGTGTGTAGCCTAATGACCACATGTACTTGTGTGTAGCCTAATGACCACATGTACTTGTGTGTAGCCTAATGATCACATGTACTTGTGTGTAGCCTAATGACCACATGTACTTGTGTGTAGCCTAATGATCACATGTACTTGTGTGTAGCCTAATGATCACATGTACTTGTGTGTAGCCTAATGACCACATGTACTTGTGTGTAGCCCTTTAAGACTTCCCCATTATCATTATTATGGTTCCTCTCTTCAGGGTAATAGGGTGCTGGGGTTTATATCATGAGATGTTGCCTGTTCTCACTAGTTTTGTCTCCATCTCTCCTCCAGGGATATTACACGGGGCCGGTCTCTCTCAACTTCCTAAACAGCGTTATCTGCCCAGTGATCTCCAGACCCAGAATGTACCAAACAGTCACGTGAAATATGTCTGGTAAGGATATCCATAGTTCTTCATTAGTTTGATTAAAGTAGTCCTATGCTGTGACCATATACGATAGTCTAGATCCATTAAAGGGGTCCTGTCATCAACTACCTCATCCCCCCCTTCCAAAGGATTTCTCTTCAGCGAGTCCCACACAGCCAGGATCTCTCTCAACTCCCTCATTCCCACCTTTCTCATTCCCACCTTCCTCATTCCCACCTTCCTCATTCCCACCTTCCTCATTCCCACCTTCCTCATTCCCACCTTCCTCATTCACACTTCCCTCAGGATTTCTATTCAGTGAGTCACACACAGCCAATGTCTCTCTCAATTTCCTCATTCCCTCCTCCATTAAAGGGGACCTGTCATCAACTACCTTATTCCCGCCTCCCTCTGGATTTCTCTTTACTAAGTTCTACACAGCCAGCATCTTTCTCAACTCCCTCATTCCCTGCTCCCTCAGGATTTCTCTTCAGTGAGTCGCGCACAGCCAGCTTCTCTCTCTCAACTCCCTCATTCCCTCTCCCTCAGAAATTATCTTCAGGGAGTCACAAACAGCCAATGTCTCTCTCCATTTCCTGAATCCCTCCTCCTTCAGGAATTCATTTCAGCCAATGCTTCGATCAACTCCCTCATTTCCCCCTCCCTTAATCACACAGTGACTCTGCTGAAGAGAAAACACTCCCCCCCCCCACCCCCCTTGTGACTCCTGGCAAGTTGCCAGCTAATTTTTTAACATTGATTTTAATCAGATCTGAGCTACGGATTTTGATACACAATTAACTTCAGTGGGAACTTGTCATAAGGTTTACTGGTGAAAAGTTTAAAGTTTCTCTTTAAACCATTACATACGGTAATCTGACCCTACCATGTATATGCACATTGCACACGTTACAGCACATGTTACCATTTTATAACACTGTCGTGCGCCACCCATGGAAATCTGTGGGATCTTACTCTACAGAATTTTTCTTTGCTTCAGTTCTTTCGTACAACTTATTTAATGCACTAATGCAAACCCTTGTCAGGCTGCAGGTCACTGCACCACCACTTGGGGGCACCATACTATGTAATCCCCCTCCACATATGTCTGGGTCATTGAATCAAGAAGATAAGTAGGGAAGTACCTCTGCATTCTCCCAATTTGACATGGAGGCTTATTCTTGATCTGTTGGCATCTAATGGCAGCAAATAATAGGAGCTGTCAGGTCTGATCTTAGATAGTAATTTTTCATTCTTCATGTTATATTGAGACTTAGATCTTCCTTATTATCCTTGGATGTGATATTCATGATTCAGCCCTTACATGTGACATATACATAGACATACGTGTCATGAGATGAGAAAATGTTACAAGTCGCATGAAGGCGTCGCTGTGCAGAAGATATAGCAGATATTTCCCATGACCTGCAATAGTCCCCGTACATCATTGAGGGGTTTTCTTGGATTGATCTCATCTACACATGAGGTTGTAGCAGCGTTGTATGTATGAAATCACTGTATGGATCTATAGGAGCCATGGCTGACACTGATCTTCTGCTCCACAGGAAAATGTTGCAGTCCTTGGGAAGACCTGAGCTGCACATGTCTCTAGAAGTGGTGATTGTCAGCGGCTCCGGGCAGGAGTATGCCGGCTGCTTACTGCTCACATCCGAGGTTCTCTTTGTGGTCAGTATCAGTGAGGACACCCAGCAGCAGGCCTTCCCCATCACCGAAATAGACTGCATGGAGGACCAGGCCTCAGAGAATTGTCTCCTCGTGCAGCTCAAGCAGCAGCCCGTTTCCAGCGAGCAGGAGGTAAGTGCTCTGAGCACCTGTGGGTTTTAGTTTATATACTGTGTGCATCACACTGATGGATGATATTGATTTCTTACCTATGATGTTAAAGGGAAACAGCAGATCCCTCAGGTCGGGTATGAAATGTTCTAGAATTCCATCTATTATGTGTAATTTCACCTGTTTACCTATTAAAAAAAGCTCCAAAATAATGGGAAAATGAGCAGAGAAGAGTCATATTTTGCATGAGATGAGTCTAGGGGAGGGTCGCTTCAGACACCCCTATCTTCTATTTCATTGTATCTAGAAGCATTTGGCGTTATATTAAAGGTAATAATCACACCTTTCCCATCATCTTATGGTTCTGTGAGCTACAGAACCGGAGATATGAACAGATAGAGAAATATCTGGGAATGTTAGCTGCAGATAAACATCCAGTTCCTGCCTATGTCTTAAACTCCTCTGTATCTCATGTTCTGCATGTAACATGAAAGATGAGATCCTTATCTTTAATATGACACCAGCATGTTTTTAGGTGCTATAGAACAGAAGATCGGGGCTTCTGAAGTGATTGCAGCATCTAAACACGATGCAAATATAACTCTTCTCTGCTCACTTTCACACAACTTTGGAGTATTTATAGATAACACACAAACAAAAGAGGGAATTCCAGAAAGGACGTTTCATACCCACCTCCGGGGGCTGGTAGTTTAAAGGGGTAAAGTCTGTGACATGTTCCCTTTTAAGGATTTTTGACCTTTTACTTTTTTGCTTGCTGCAAACACAAATAGATATGTGGCATGTGCTGAGCTGCACTGGTGTCACCCTGAAAAGCCACAACTGGAAGCCCCTCCAAAAAGTTGCATCTCCAGCAGCCCCTTTGTTGTTATCTGGTAGCACTGACCCCGATCACCTTCCACATGCCTGAGGTTTTGGTTATTATTTATCCAGAATGGGCGGCAGTGCAAGTGCTGACAAGTGGAGCCCATAGACATTGTTACCCCTAAATCAGAAACCTCTTGTTCTCTCCTCTCTCTCAGTGTGATGGGACCAGGGAGCGCCTCTCAGAGCAGCAGTACAGCCGCCTGGTGGAGTACGTGGCAAAATCTTCCCCCCACCTGATCCCCAGCCAGTCCTCCCTACACCTGGCCGCACAGGTAGTGGCCGCAGAACCTCCGCCCTCCAATATAAAGACCTACCGCTTCCTGGTGGAGGCCGCCTGCGCCAAAGTGTTTATTAGCAAATTCAAGATGGTGAAGAATAAGGCCCAACAGAGAGGATTTTACTGACCCGTCCTGGTGCTGAACTCAACTCAGAACCGAAACCACAAAGATCAAAACTCTTATTTATTGCGCTGAGACCTGAGAGGACGACGCGTCTCCCCCGGATAACATATCACGTTGTGTTCTGTGTCCTGCCTTGTGTATGGAGCTGGAGGGAGATGTGGGATACTACTAGTGCACTGCCGGGGTCCCACTCAAGATGGCGGCACAGCTGCTACTACTGACGGATATGTGAAGTAACATTCAGTACTAGACATTGTTCACCAGAGTAAACCTCTGTATATGGTAATCTTGTAAGATTATCTGCAGAAGATTTCTACCCTCCTGGATATTATCTTGTGACCCTAGAAATCTCTAGGTTTATGTAACATTCATTATTGATAGGAATAACCCTGAAACTCTGTAAGTAAGAGATTTCTATGTTCTGCTATGACAGAGGCAGCGGTCTGCACACAGATCTTCTGCTTTGGGTGTAGTCGTAGTCAGCCCTAACCTTAAAGTGACCAAGTATGAGCCGTGCCCTACACACATGGGCGCAGTCACTCTGATCTGCACAAGGAGGGGACATTGGTGCTGTACAGTATCTGGATCCCGGGTTCCTCAATCGTAGTGTCTGGCAAATCTTATACTAGTATGTGATGGTCTCGTTTCCCAGGTCGGGGGGTCTGCTCATACATAAGTGGAGCTCTCTGACCTGAGGACACTAAAAGTTGGGATCAGGATTTCTAATATTATGACAGTGACACCCACGTGGAAATCCCCATCTGTCTACATGTCACAAAGTTCTTGTGAGTTTTGCGTCAGGTTCTTCCAGGTGTAAGTTCTTAGAATATTGGTCATACAAGATCCCATGAGATCCATTGGTCGGGTGTGGACTCCCATTGGGCGTGGAGCATTGTGATTGCATAACAAAAACTAAATGACAGATTTATCTCGGCTACAAGTAAAATAACATCTAAAGATCCAATGAAGATATAATAAGAAGAATAAAATGTATATTTTTTTGTTTTTATAAAAGATTTTAAGAAATGTATTTCCTTGTAATATTTCTTCTTCATCACAAGTATGTGAAATAAACCAGCCGGGTCACAGACAACGAGGCAGAGATTTTGGATTTCCTTTAATTAGCCTATTTACATCTGCCTTGTCAGCAATTTACAGGTTTAGCCCAGTTTTACTAAACACTTTTTACGGTCCGCGTTTCGCATCAATATTTGTAAGACAAAATCAGAAGCGGATCCTACAGAGAGAAAGAGAAGTGTAAAGATTTGCGCCATTTTCTGATTATGATGAAATTATGAAATTTTGTTCTCCGTTGTAAGCACAAATCGGGAAGAATCCCGACATATCGCACTGTCTTTATATATGCTGAGAGTGGGAGGAGGAGTGATTGGCTGATGCCGATGTTCGGGGTGCGTGCGCTCAGCAGAGGCCTGGGAGGGGTGAAACACATTGCATCCGCCCCCCATCCTCCACTGAATGTCTACATCTCTCAGTAATATGGAGCAGGATGGATACACATAGCTTGCTGTGTCTTCCCACATTATACACTGCGCAGACAGAGGCAAAAAGGTTCCTGTCTATCAGTATATACACTGGGGGCTTTCCTTGGGTAGCCCAAGTTGCTGGCACTAAAATCCTGTATGTCTGATGACGCTGGGGGTCAGTCAGGCTGCATCTATATCTATGGTATAGGATTGCATACAGGACTGTGTCCCTCTTCTCCATGGCCTGTGACTGCAGACAGATATGTACATCTAGCCCTCTCCATAATAACACAGTGTGAGTCTAGGAGAAGTGTATATCTACATTTAGCATAACACGAGACATGAAGACTCTCCATACATCATCAGTCTGTGGACGGACCAATGTATTGCACTTTATGTAGTATTTCAGCACAATCTGGAGGTCGCCGCTCTGTCTCTGCGTGGTCATTGTATAGGGATCTGTACATAGTATTTAGGATGGGAAAGAAATCTTTGTATGAACAATTTCGGAGAACTGAGGCTTAAGTATATATTACTAAATATCATCTAGATTTCAAGAATAAAGTGACAATATAACATCTGGACTGCGGCTTCTGTGTCTTGTAGCCTAGAAATAATCCATCCCTTCCTCTAGAAGTCACTGCATCACTAGCACCCGGCTCCCTCTTTAATCCCCCCACAAAGCGATACATATTGTTCCAGCTGGAAATCCTTATACATTTGGTAAAAGGTCTTTCCTTTGAACATTAGAGGTAAAAATACAAAACAAACCACAAGATGCTACCTGATAGAGCAGATGCATTTGGGGATCTTGTATTCAGTGTACAGACAATCCCTGTGTTACATAAAGGATCGGTTCTTTAGGTTTGTACTTAAGTTGAATTTGTATGCAAGTCAGAATTGTATATTTTATAATTGTAGGTCCATACTAATTTTTTTTTTTTTTTTGCTCGTGACAACTGGATTTTCAAAATTTTGTGCCATCTTGGGAAGAAGGATTATCAATAAAATCTCATTACACCTTACAGCTGATCATTGCAGTCTGGGACTGAAGGAACATCCAGAGGTGACAGGGGGCAGAGAGGCCCGTCTGTAACTCGGGGTCACCTGCAAGTCAGGTGTCCTTAACACAGAGACCACCTGTATTCCTGAAGCAAGACATTGCATAATTGAAATTCAGTGAGGGTGCTGCAGTTTGTCTTGTGGACAGGGAGTCCTTGCTTCATATTTCTGTATAATGCAAGGACTTCTGTGCAGCTCATGGGATTAGACAAGCATCCAAGTCTCTTTCCATGGGCCACACATTTATCTGCAGCCAACTGGGGAGAGAATTGTCCACTTCTACCAATATCAGGAGGGCCCATTTTTTCTGTAGCAGTGATTTATTTACAGCCCTTGGGGAGATTTATCCCATGCTGCCAGCTGTGCCCCCTCTTGGTTCAGAGGTAGCATAAAGGGGATAACAATTACAATGGCTGGCAGCTTCACAAGGTATTAGAATTTTAGATTTCAAGCCCCGGTAAATGTCTCCTCTTGAGATTAAAAAGGAAAACACTTTGGTAAGAGTTTCACAGATGACAGAAATGACTCTGCAGCAAAACAGATTGTAATTCCTAAAGAGACGCAGCAGAGGGCAGCACTCACAGGACTCTGCAGCCACATTCTGGGCATTTTCACGAAACATGGAAGCTGATGCACTGATACCCACATAGCAAACATTTGCTGTGGTTTAGTTGAAGGTGTATGGATTGTGCAAGACTGTTTAAAAACAATGTAAAATAGTGAAGTGACCTGTAAACTCTGTGCAGCGCTACAGAATCTGTGTGAGCTATATGAATAAATGCATTACATGCAGGCACCATCCAATACTCACCTATTAGCGAGGGCAGAAGTCCAGCAGTGCTCCACTTACATGGAGTTATTCAATGCGTCCAATACAACAATTGTCACTCCCCAGGGAAGACATCTTCCTTCTAAATAAGAACTGTCACTAGACTTTTACCAAACCATCCATGCCTGCTGGTAGAGGATTCCCATATACTCCCCATATCACCTAAACTGAGCTGCCAGTGGGGCAGCGTACCTTAAATTATAGCAGTTTTTCTGATATGCAAATTAGTTTTTTTTTGCCAGTGAACCACACCCCCTATTTTGACTGACAGCTCTGTGTCTTGAAATCACTGCCCCACCTCCTTGTTTCTGATTGAGAGGTCTCACTGCCAGGAGATGCTGCTGTGTAGCTAGTACTTGGGGAGCATCAGCCAATATTCAGCTACAAAGACATTTACTTATCTTATAGGAAATACTGTCTCAAATTCCTTTACACCATCATGTCATGTGACCAGAGCAACGTGATCTGGAGGTCCTTCATATTTTTACCTTCTACCCCATATATGTATCTGATCACATGATATCACAGCAGCCGCCATGGGTCTTCTATTCCTCACAATTCTCCATGAGGGTGGTTGTGATTTCATGTGATCAGATAAATACATGGGGGAGATGTTACTGAGTACAGGAATTTAGATGACATCGTCCTAGTCACATGACATGAAGTGCTGAATAGTGAAGAGGCATATGTCATGGGGAGGAGTAGATGGGAGGGGCTGGCCAAGCAGGACACACCCCTTCTGATGCCAGGTAATAACACAAACTTGATCTTATGGGGATGGAAGGGAAACAATTTTTAGCTAAAAGAAGGGTGTCAGTTGTTTAATAAGACTAAAGGAACCTGTCAGTGTGGTCACCTGCATATGTGGCGACAGGTTCCTGAGTGTTTTGCACAACTCAATCCAGCACAGAAAGTGCCAAACACCCATCTTCTGTTTATTTTTATAACATCCCATTGTAGATTTTACTGGTGAGTGCATTAAAAAAAGCCAATGGGCTGTGTGATTGAAACGAAGAACGTGGAGGAAGGGGGCAATGGTTTATCCTGGTGCAGGAAGGCAAATCCCCCCCCCCCCCCCATATGCAGCATCATGTAGGGAAGGTGAGTGCGGGAGCCTCCAGCATTGATGACAGAACTACACGTCACACACAGACAGGTTTAGGTCATATATTTAAGCACATTTACAGATAATTGTAAAAACCAGTCCAGTGGCTTCATCTTCACTGGTATCTGAATCGTGTGTCATGTCCAGCACCGAGCCCACATGGAGGGAGAATAGTTACCAGGTTATGGGTCGTCCTAAAAGAGAAAACAAAACCACAGGGTGAGCAGCGGCCACAAAAATCATCACCTGACAAAAACAAGCAGCAAGTACATGCCGAGAAGATGGAGGATGTCGTGACTGCAATCTCCAAATCTCAGAGCGCCATTTAATGTCTAATCAGCCTTCTGCTCAAATCTCCTGCCTCCCCCTGCAGACCACCATTTAGATTTGAAGCCCCCCATAGATAGAAGTCTGAAATAATGTTATGGACATGATGGGGGAGATGTATCTGTCTATATAAGAATACAGGCGGTCCCCTACTTAAGAACACCCGACCACTAGTTACCAACGGACCTCTGGATGTGGCTAATATACTGTAGTCACAGGCTACAATAAACAGCTAAATGTTATTAAATATGTCTGTAGTTAAGATTTATTTTTAATCCTGGTCCTTATGACAACCCAACATTTTTTATTTATTTATTTTTTTTTTTAAATCCAATTGTCAAGAGACCGAAAAAAAATTTGGTTGGGGTTACAGTTAAATATACAGTACCGACTTGCATACAAATTCAACTTAAAAACAAACCTATAGACCCCGTCTTGTATGTAACCCGGGGACTGCCTGTACTTTGGTAATTTGCACCTGAAAGTCCATGTGTCATATTTGAGAGATTTATACAATTTTTGGAGAGTTTGAAGAAAACGAGGCCTAAACTAAGAGGAGGTGCAGAGTGCAACTCAGTCTTCTGCCAGTCTCATCCAGCATCAGACACGAGTATTAATCAGTATTTTATGCTTATTGTCTGCACCGACCTAATGACACACTAATGCACCTTCCCCAATGAAAGTTTAAAATATACATAATCTATAGGACAAAAAAATTATAATACAGCAGCTGGAAAAAAATTGACATGTGACATTACTATATAAAGAAGCCCCTGCATGTAATTTACCTTTGAGCTTTATACCTTCTCAGCCTCCTAGTAAAATGAGCCATTACAAACAGGAAAATCTCTAGAAAGGTATTTACGAGCAGCGCAGTGATAGGGCAGCATCCATGTAGAGGGTCTCACACACATCAATGATTAAGTCCTTTATCTTATTCTACTTGGGGCAGAACATAAAGTGCTTTTTGGCTCACCTGAAATTTGGTCTCATTGGCCTTTGGGGCCCACACCCTGGAATACCCCGGCGTCCCTCATTGCCTCGAACTCCTTCACTGCATCGTAGTTCTTGTAGAAGTTGGCATATGACCTTTTCCTTGGTTCTGCCACACCAAACTATAAACCAATGGATTCAGAGAGGTTAGAGGTGAACGCACAGCAAGCGGCAAACAAGCAAGAAGAGTCCAGGGGGTCCAGAAGCGCTGAGTTTTACAACGCCAACACAGGATGGTACAGCAGAGCACACAGTGCCCATGGTCCTACAATCTGTATGAAAAGACCCAAGTTACTCCTTGTGGCTGCTGTCTTCTTACACAATGTCATAATGAACACCCCTCCCCTCTAACCAATGGCTGTAGTAGTAATCTTGTTTGAGTTTTCACAAAGAAGAGGGCGAGGGAGTGGTAAGCGCAGCCTCCAGGACACTTCTCCATCACCTTATAGCAAAAAACAATCTAAAGGCACAAGAACTGACTACAAACTGATCTCTGCATCTGGTTGGTGAGGATGGGTTATGCTATAAGTCTTGTATTCACGTGTGCAGCCCCTGTATATGTGCCGTATGTGGCTCAATCTCCCGGGGATGCAGACAGGACCCGATTCCCTGCATTATATAGAACAGCGCGCTGGAACTATATTAGACTATTACAGTTCCGGTGCGACTGTTGGGCCGACAGAGGGAACGTCCGTACATTTTTTGTAAATGTCAAGGTCATTGTATAGTCCTATGTGACTACATCCTTACACAAGTTATAGCAGAAATTGTAGGCTTACTTCATAAACGTATTCTAAACCACAGAATAAAAAAAAAAATGTAATTGAGGTTATTGTAAGAGGCATTGATCGAAAATTAGAGAACACTTTCAGGTACAAGTTATTGGTGTCATTAAAGCGCCTGGTGCCAAATTCATTAATTATCTGACAAACCCCATGCATAATCAAAGTGACAGGTTGTCCACATGAAGACCACATGGGTGACCATAGCAGCCATAGCAAGAGAAGTTGGTCATCCCAAATCTAATTTCTAGAATATTGCATTTTTACAACATCACAAACCCTACTCATCCCCAAAGCAAAAAAAAAAAAATTGCAAGGGAGGACAGGATAATGCAGAGAATCTCCATGGGTAATTGTTTCAACACTGCAGCTGGAATTGCTCACCAGGTCAGCACAGAACGTAAGGATCCATCTTGAAATCCATCAAATGTTGATTAATGGAGATTACATTATTTATGGGGGGAGGAAAAATTGTTCTCGAATTTGGAATGATTCTGCAGCTATTGTGTTACCTTATACGCTGCAACGACGCTCAATGAGAAGACGAAGGCTCCGATGATGTGGAACCTCAGGCGCTTGGCCAGGAGGCCCCTCATCTGAGGTTTGGACAGAAGAGCTTGAGACATGATGAGCCGTTATATATCTGCAGGGAGAGAGAAAATATCAGTTGCACCGTAACATCCCACCCCCATAATAACTGCATTACTTCAGAGAACCCCCACAATAATTAGGGGCACCTGCACATGGTCCAGATTTGAAGGTATTCAGAGATTTTACAATGTAAAAAAGGAGAAATGATCCGTGGTTTCCTTTCAATACAAGGAGAGAAATTCCCTGAACCTGCAGTGAATCCACATGAAACAGATGATAATCTCTGCAGATCAGGCCCAGGAATCCTGCACGGCCAATGACCGAATGTAGATATTACTCACAATGAAGTTCAGCAGCAGCTGAGGCGTATAGAACAGGGCTGACCCAGCCAGGTAATAGAGGGTGGGTCGGCTAGATGTATCGGGCGCTGACCATCAGTAAGGGGAGTATCAACAGCAGCGAATCACTGACTCAACTCCAACAGAAAAGTAGTTTTCAAAAATGAATATTCCATTTAATAGTAATTATAAAACATACAATGGAAAACTAAAATCAAGGTAATATCAAATTCATTCTAAAACTTTTCAGGTCGGACGACCGTTTCTCAAAGCTAGGAGGTAATGCCACTTATGGATGACTGGGGGGTAGTAGTACACTGCCCCTTCCCCATGTCACACACTTTCTATACTGCTGTAATAACCCCTTAGATGCCATAATCCAACCAAAACTAACATCAGGATCCCAATAGCAGAGCTGCTGCGCACAGAGCAGAGATGGCTGTAGGAGGGGGCAATAAGACCCTGGAACATCTGCTGTATAATACGGGGTTCATAACAGGGGGAGGGCCCAATGGCGACCCCCATGACATTACAGAGGTCACCTCTACACATGCAGGAGGTCAGGTCCTGTTCACACCTGCGTTTAGAGCCTGCGGTTTACAGGGTCAGAGGAAGTATAACTGGATCCCTGACACGTCCCCGCCCATTACCGATCCGTAATACGTTATTATAGGAGTTTGCAGGCTGCAGGTGTGAACTGACCCATAGCAGAGAGCAGGACGTGCCTGACAGCAGGGAGCACTAGCGCGCAGTATGGCGGCACACACTATGTAGGGGGATAGCGGCCGCACACAGGGAGTGAGGAGGCCTGCACGGAGCCGGCGGTGCGGTCTCCCCCGGTGACCTCTGCTCCGGGACCCGCACAGCATTTCCAGTGCGGTACCGTATACACCAGGTCCCGGCTCACAGCGCAGTAGCCTCCCCGGGACTCACTCACCTCCGCAGCGGGCGCTGTGTCCTTCCCGAATGAGGAGAGACCGGGCGGAAATAGGGACAGATAACTCCGCCTCTTCCACTACCACCGGTGCCGAGGAGGGACAAACCAGTGTAAACGCGCTCTCTGTATACGTGCTCGTCCTCATGCTGCCTGATAGACGCGCGGTGTACGGGGAGGTCACGTGGTAGTGGCATGTACTGCGGGCACTACTTCCCCATCATCATCGTATGAATGTTTATATCTGTGTCACATATGAAGATGGGAGTGGTAGTGCATCAGTTATATATCTGTATATAGCTGCAGTCTCTATACTGGAGGTGTCCTATAACCTCCAGGTGTCCTTTTACAGGGACCTGAAGAAAATAGAAGTGGATTTTTTTTTCAAGGAGTCTGGATGAAAAACAAAGAGGAATATAGAAAATAAAACACAAAACCAGAACCTGCTGCTTGGTTCTGACCCGGGAGCCTATCAGAGGTGTGACCTGTAATGATTGGGCCCTATAGCAAATTTTCCCGAAAAAGAACTTTTTTTTGTTAACATCAATTTAATTAGTCAAATTGCTTCAGCTGTTGCATTGCGTTTTGAAACCCATTCGTAAAACGTCACGAGTGAGCGCAACCTCATAGCAAACTAATGCCCCCCACATAGTGTAATTCCCCCATCCTATGGCCACCCCCCTGAGCTCAGCAACATATCACACCCCTTCTTTATTTTACCCTCCCTTTATATTTGGTCCCCACCTTTATTTATCTCCCCATACTTATAATACCTAAGCCCAGGGGCGTAACTACAGCAACAAAAGGTATAATAAAGCAGCTGTCACCTACAAGCCTGGAGCTGAAGACCCCCAACCACGAGAAGAACATCTTCCACTCCTACTCACTCAGTAAAGGAATAATGGCCAAGTGGCCAATAGCTCCTTATTGTCCTGCATATTGCATCGTTTATGTCTTGGAGTTCATCAACAAGCACAAAAATAAAATCCCAGCAAATAAAATCCTTGACTTGTACACAAAGCCTCCAGAATATCTGCTTTATTATGCCTTTGGGTGAGTAGGAGTAGAAGATGTTCTCCTCCTCTTCCGCTCCAGGCTTGTAGATGTCACCTGCTCTATATTCATCGGTCTGCGGCTGTCTCAGTCACCAGCAATAGGGGGAGACACGTTAGAGGCTTTTGCACTATAGACCAGGGTGGGCTAGTGCCCCTCTACCCCGCAGTAGGATACGGGTGACCTCTTCTACACCTGATAACAAATATACAAAATCCCATATAGCCAGAGAGAATAGTAACAGTAGTAACACACAATATTACTACTGCAGCAGACAGTAATTTTCTATGTGCCCTACTGTACTCAATGATGCTATGGTAAAACTAGGGGACAGTAGACTGATCAGGATGTTTCCCCCTATATCTGCAGGGGTCCCCATTATAATGAGAACAGAAGTCCAGTTCTCACTAATTGAGAATGGATGACATTGTTGGCCATTAGTGTGAAGGTAAGTTGGAATTATGGACTTCTAATAAAATGTCATAGTATAGACATAAGCATAGATGAAACTTTGTTGGTGGTTGTACTTCTCATTGGTAACTGGATGTAAAGAGGATATGACTACATTCACACACAATAATCCTTGTGCTTAGAAGGAATCAGAGTCTCATTTGCTAATTTCCTGTATATATACAGTATATAGATGGGTTCAACTAGTTCACCACAATATCAGAGGATCCTTAGATGGGCTTGGGCTCCATATTTTGTCCAGCAGGTAAATCCCCAGGGGGGGAGCCTGATCCGCAGTTGTCCCCAGCCCCCCCACTATCTACATGTATGATGTATACAGTATGCTCCACACAAATATATAGAACCTGATCAATAAACTGGGTACTAACCTCCAAATATAAGATGTATGAATGTAATTAGTTACAGAGGTGACCAATCTAAACCCAGAGAAATGCCACCACCGGCCTCGTACTAAAGATGGTAGGTCCAAAATCCTCCATTACCTGTAGATATACACTTAACCCCAAAAATAAATGTTACTACAGGGCCCTCAACACTCAGTTCAACATTGGTTGGACCAAGCATTGCCAAATTTTACAGATTTGCACTTCTAAGATCAGTGGGACCCATTTCAAATCTTTTACATTTCGATGTTGCACTGTGTTCTATCCGAAGGATTAAAGTGGTGAATACTAGAATCCAAGCCATGGCAAAGTATGAAGACATTGAGTCATTTAATTGTTACTTTGGGTTGTATTTAGTTGATTTTTTTTTATCGAATTAGGAAAATCTGTTCTCATGTCTCTACATGTGCGCCATTTCATAGGACAAACAGTTCTGGCAGTGAACATTGATGTCAGCAAATAGAGATTTATTGCTTTTTTAGGGCAATCTCCAGCTATGTATTTGGAGATTTGGGTGTAAGGACGTCACTTTGTCCCCACTGAGAAGTATTAACATTAAACAGGGTATTTATGATTGTACTATGCCAAAAGTCGTGCTAGGTGTAAAATAGATTCTAGAAATGAGAACAGACAGAAGTCAGCACAAAATGCAACATCCCCCACGGGGTCTAGTCTTTTTGGGCTCGGCCTGGCTAAGGTCATGGTAGCTGGGAACAGGAGAAACAGGCTTCTTCCACACCGGTCAGGTATCCGGTAGGTAAGGAGATGCTGCGGATGGACGATAATTCTGCCTTGGGCCCTCCTGATGTAGGTGTAGGGATCCCTGGGTGGATAGTAAATGGGGCGCTATTGATGTTATGTAGCTTTAAAGAGGACCTGTCACCCAAAGCAGCTAAGCAGCTCCTAGTGCTTGAACAAACGCCGCAGTGTTAGAGTGATAGCGTTACCGGAAACCTCCAGTAACGCTATCTAACACTGCGGCGGGGTACAGTGTAATTGTCGGACAACTCGCAAAGTTGTCCGACGTATTCATGAGGGGGCGGGGTTGGGGCATGGCTAGGGGCGGTGACTGCCGCCTGGCGCACGGCAGTTACTGCCGGCCTATGGAGCAAGCAGGGCGGTCCAGGGAAGAGGCAGCGCCTCGGACCGCATCCTCATGAATACATTGGACCACTTTGCAAGCGGTCCGATGATTACATTGTACCCCGCCGCAGTGTTTGATAGGAGGTTTCTGGTAACATCAATCTAAGACTGCGGCGTTTGTTCAATTACTAGGAGCTGCTTACTTAAGTAAGCAGCTCCTAGTGCCGAAAATTTGGGTGACAGGTCCTCTTTAAGCAGGGATCACACGGAGACAAGGGATGTGTCATGTGTGCTCCTCTGTGTGCCCCGGTCTCGTCACTCACCTCTCCCGGCCCCTGCTGTTCCCCGGACTGCCGGCTCCTGACGAAAGTTTAAAGGGCAAGCGCACCGCTAATTGTTGCACTGGCAGAACACCTCACCTTTAAGAATCCTGCCTCTTCCTGTGTCCCCTGTCGGATCTTTGTGCCTCACAGCCTAAGAGAAAGCTTCCTGGTGATTATCTGCGTTCCTGTGTATTCCTGCGTTCCTGTGTATTCCTGCGTTCCTGTGTATTCCTGCATTCCTGTGTGTCTCCGCTCCTGAGTCCTGTGTTGCCGTGTTACCCGAGTTCCTCCGTGTTGCTGTGTTCCGTGTGCCTGTGTTCCCGTTCCCACCTGCCTGGACCTCCCATTGCTGACCCTGGATTTGGACTTGACATTGCATCTCTGCCGCCTGCCCTGACCCCGAGCCTGGACCTGACTGTCTTCTGCTAAGGTACCTCGGCTGCCACCGCGTGCTAGTCGCACCTGGGAACGAACTGGTGGTATCCGGCCGCAGCAAGTCCAACCCGCTTTGAGCCGGGCTCTGGTGAAAACCAGGTGCCACTTGGATTCCGGTCCCAGGTGTCGGCTAGTTCCATCTCCCGCGGTGGTCCAGAGGATCCACTGATCCTGACAGGATGTCAACCATAAACTTACAGTTCCTTTATCCCAGAACACGGCAATAGCAGAAGACAACAGTTTATGTGGTTCAAGGTCACTGGTTGGATGATGTTCCGCAAAGACTGCTCTCAGCCAGGGTAATGGAGTGGGAGAGAATTATGCACACCAGAGGCGTGCATAATTATGTGCCGATTGAGTGCAAAGCAGATAGACAGAGACGCTCTAGAGCCTAAGCCTAATTTGGATAGTTTTATAAATCGGTGGAATTGTTGAGAAATGAAAGGAACAGCCTGTATTGGAATGAAAGAGCTAACCTGTAGGTGAGCACAGCTTATAACATCAATATGCAAATGTTGATTTCCTTTAACATGCATTGAAGGGATTCTACCAAGTGTTATAACCTAATGGCAGCATGCACTGTGACTTGTAACATGATTTTTAAAAATTTCTATTCATTTTCTGATTTCCAGAATATCCCCCGAATATCCATATGCTAATGAGAAACTTGGTGCACTAAGGTAGTGCCATCAGCACTCCAGTGTTGCTCCATGCTTCTCACCATGCAAAGCTCTTGCTTATCTCATGGAGAGCATAGTGGACCAGGACAAAACCCAGGTGCACCAACCTCCTCATTAGCATATGGATTAAAATGGGGATTTCACAGAAATGGCATAATGGACAGAAATGATAAAGAGAATTTTGAAAACAAAGTATATTTGTCTACAACATGCTGGCAGCAGATTATATTGCTTGGGAAGGTGGAGACTCCCTTTAACTGTGTTGTGTTATAAATTGACTGATCACTAGACTTGCATCTATATAGTAATGGAGGTTTAAAGAGGTCCAGATTTACACCACATTTGGAATCCGAACAGAACAGATTCACTACTATTTCTATCATACTGTATATTTTTTGCTCTGAGATAAACTAATGGGTGGAGTCTAAAGGATTTTATTTTATAATTACCTATAAATATTGAAAGTAATGCCCAGGTCAATGTAACCTCTCGTAGCAACCACTAGCACCTGCAGATTACTGTTTTGCCACATTTTAAGATGAGTACCTGATTGTACCCCTCAAAAAGAGAAGAGGGAGGGCAAGACTATAGGCATTGGAAACAAAGTATATAAATCTGTCTTGGTACAATACTTACAATAAAACATGCATAATTTAATATTCATGACTTCTCAGATTAAGTACCTAACGGATACAGTACATCAATGGTGATACAGAGAAAAGACAGTCAGACCCGGACAGACGGTAAGAAAATCTAAAAAAGTAAAATAGTGGCCTTCCCCCAGATGAAGGCTCAGTCCGAGCCAAAACGTGCATCGGGGACGCAGTCATCCCGGACATTGGAGCCTTTTAGGAGGACGAATGAAGATGGAGTTTGTCCAGCACTCGATCAAATCCATAAGGTATTTCAATTAAAAGCAACTTTTATTGTATCATCTTAAAAACATGAAAGATGCCATGACAAAAAATCCAAGAAAAAACTGACGCGTTTCAGATCTATGCGATCCTTAATTGTAGTTAATGGGTCTGTTGGGACATTCCTGGGGGCTTGAGGGGCATTACTGGGGCCGTGAGGACATTACTGGGGAGATGTGTGGGGCACATTACTGGGGTCTGTGTCAGGACATTACTGGGAGCTGTGTTGGGGATATTACTGGGGGCCTGTGAGAGATATAACTGGGGGGGCTGTCAGTGGCACATTACTTGGGGGCTGTGTTGGGGATATTACTGGAGGTTATGAGGACATTATTTAGTGGGGGCTGTGGGGACATTACTGGGGGCTGTTGAGGAAACATATCTTTGGGCTTTGGAGGACATTACCGGTGACTGTGGGGACATTACTGGGGGGCAGTGTTGGGGATATTACTGGGGGACTGTGGGTGGGACCTTACTGGGGGCTGTGGGGAAAAAACTGTAGGGTATGAGAACATTATTTAGTGGCGGCTGTGAGGACATCGCTAGGGATCTGTGTATGGGGACATTATTGGGGGGCTGTCGGGGATATTACAGGGGGCTGTGGGAGATATTACAGAGGGCTGTGGGAGATATTACAGGGTACTGTGGGGAAAAAACTGAAAGCTGAGTGAGGGCATTACTGGCCGAAGTGGAGGAATTTCTTAAGGCATCTTTACACGTGGCATTAGCATTGCATTTACAACACATATGAGTTTCCAGTGAAACACATACGATCAGTAACGATCTTCCGGTGTCTTGTATTGTTTCAATGCCATGCACATGCCACAACGAAGGGGATCAAGATGTCGGGACAATAAAGAACATGAGATTTCGGTTTGGTGAATTCCACAGGGAGGAGACATGGTGAAGGCAGGACCTAATGGAGAAGATCACATCACCTGCAGTCACAGTCACAAGTAAGATAGTTATTTCTCCGGTGTTTCTGTAGCTGTATATAAGTACAGCTGTTATTGGCACAACCAAATGTGAGGGGGTTACTTACAGGAGTGGGCATTACCAAAAGTGCGATACACATGCATTGGGGCCTGTGCCCTGGATCTTTTACCCCCCTAAGAGGTTTTTCAGGAATCAGGCCCCAAAAGCATGGTAATTACTAGCGAACCGCCAGGAATTGAGATTATTTCTCCCCTTACCCAACCTCATGGACATGGAGGGGCATAAAGGGGTCTGGCCAGCGGCTGAGAGGACTGGCACGGGGTGTTGCTGCCCTGTGTCTGCACACTCACTATAGCAGGCGTAGAATTGTATACATCAGATACATATGAAAGTGTCCCCCATAGATTACAATGACTATCCCAATACACATACTGTACACCTATCTGTCCCAGCTAAAGGGATGAGGGGAAATATTAAGTGTAGCTCCAGCTCTGGAATGAAGTCCTGCTTTATAGTTTACATCTATTAATTGAATATAAATGAACCTTCCTAAACAAGAGATATACAGAGTACAAGTGAGTCATTCCCCGCTGATGAGACGGATGGAGGATGGCGATGACCTGTACTGTACAATCCCAGTGTTTATTTTATTATATGATGGAGCAATATAGTTAGGGACGTGATCTCATGTGTGTATAGGTTACATATGAGGGAACTCATGCGCTGTGCGACCTGTAACACATTGAGGAGCACTGGTGCTGAAAACTTCTTTCATCATTACGAGTTGATGTAATAGTAAAGTGTTTCCAGCCTGTAGTATAAATGCTGATTTCTGTGCTTTGATGTATTTGGGTGGTGAAACCAGAGATCTGCAGAGTTACCTGTACTTTATAGAGCAGTCTGTTCCTGCTTTTATGTGTTCTTGAACTTCATAGTTTATGCGGTTGAAAAAAGACACTTGTCCATCAAGTTCAACCAAGGAAGGGAAGGGATTGGATGAGGAAGGGATTTATGGGAAACAATTATATATAACATATAATAACATCAATGTTAATTAGATGTAAAAAGGCATCTAGACCCTTCTTGAATCTCTCTGCTGTCCCTGCTGTGACCAGCGCCTGAGGCAGGCTACTCCACAGATTGACAGTTCTCATAGTAAAAAAAGCCCTGTCACCTCTGGTGTTTAAAGTTTTTCCTTAAAAGAAACCTACCATCAGAAATCTACCCACTAAGGAAGATCTGATGGTAGGCAGCTAGTAACATGCTAAGACCTAAGCTATTTTAACCTAAACCTAAAATACTACCTAAACTACACTTTATCTAACTAACATGCTAATTATCGGCAGAGTGGAGAGGCTACTCCACGCCCCAGTAGCCTCTGCTAATAGGATATTATAGGAATACATAAAAATAGATTGGTATTGTTATTATAGATTAGCATGTTACTAGCCACCTATCATCAGATATACCCTAATAGGTAGGTTTCTGATGGTAGGTTTCCTTTAAAAGTGCATCATCTATGCAACCGTGTTCAGGCAAAGACCTCTATTAGGTTTCCATCCTGATCAATGAAAAGATCCAAAATTATAGTGTGTTTGATAAGAAAAAAGTATATACTATATACTATTCTTATTCTATCACCAAAAAATTAGAATATGATAACAATATATATTTAAATGCAAAGCGCTGGGCAGGTTTTAGGAAACCAAATAAGTAGATATAGAAGGCACTGAATGACTTCTACCTTTGCCCTTTGTATGATCTTTGACTATGACAGACATGACAAATCTGCCATCTGATTGGACACTAATACATTTTATTTACAAATTCCAAGTATTTTGCCTGTTTAGTTCGGTTTTTGGGGATACGTATTCATTCTTATGTAGGGCCATAGGGATTAATGTACCCTATACTTAACATTCACTCTCCATTAGCCCAACATTAGATATTGGGGCACTGGTTAGAAGAAAGAGTGGTTTGAGGCAGTCCTATACCTATGCTGGGCTACAGGTACTGTAAACACAATGTCAGTCCAATAAAATTTCCCCAAAAATAAATCTTTCAATTGATTTATGTGATCTCATTCCCCAAAGGGTTTTAGAAGGAAGTAAGGGCCATGGAGGTGCACACAGAACCTGGACTCAAGGTTATCCATGATTCCTTCTCTTCGTCATACTTAAGTAATTTAAGAACATGAAGAACATCATCTTATTAATCAGGGATAACAATGCCATCAATTCAAGCCTTTTGTACTCGGAAACCTGTTACTAATAAGGCAGTAGATGAACTATGGTGAGAACAAGATGTAATAAAGAGATGGAAACTATGAATCAGTAAAGGGAAAGATCTATTCCCAGGGTCTTGGGTCTGTATCTAAGTATTCAACGATCTTCCCATCGTGTAACTTACTAAATTGTTATTTGTCCTCCCAGAAATCATCTTATGGGAGTCATTTCTAGTAGGAACATCATCAATGCATTCAAGAAATAGATGAGATAATTAACTGAATTTACGAAACGTGGAAGTTCTGCTCCGAGACACGTTATTACATTGTGATTTATTCCTATAGACCAGTGATGGCGAACCTTTTAGGGACCAAGTGCCGAAATTACAAGCAAAAGCCACATGCCAAATGCCAATTTAAAGTAACAGGTTTCAAACATATTGGCGCCCTGAGGACACCAATACAGGAGAAAGAAGGAAAAATTTGTATTATTATTGTAGTTTCCCTCCAAGTCCCCTTAACAGGATGAATCAGGTCCAGAGAAGGGGCTACAATGATAATCCAGATCTGTCACACCTCCTTGATTCAAGTCTTGAATCCTGAATGGTGACCTTTGTGCTGGGTGATGGCCTGGGTGCCCAACGAGAGGGCTCCGAGTGCTACCACTGGCACCCGTGCCATAGGTTCGCCACCACTTCTATAGACCAATCTAAGAGGAGGCCGAATGATATTGAATAAGTTCAAGCTGCGGTTGTGTGTCTGAACAATTGTAAGTCTTTTGGTTCCTTGAAATAGTTGAATTTGCTTAATAATTGACCAACCTTAGCTCAGTGGTCTCCAATATGTGACTCTCCGGCTATTGTCACGCTTTGGATTATGGATCCCAAATAAGAGACACAAATGCCAAAAACAACGATGGGCCTTAAGACAATGAGACCAACTAACTTTTTGTTGGAATGGTTCCCCAAAAACTACGGTGACAACAGGATCTGCCACAGTAGGAATAAGATGAACTTTGTATGGATCCCGATATAAGTACAGCATTTTCTGATATTGTGGCCACTCCTTGTAGCTGCTCTATGCTCTCGCTAATTCATCGAGGTAAAAATGTAGAACTTTACTCTTTTGGCTTTAAATGTCCTTATATAATAAATGTATAATATAACAACTATGGGGCTCATTTACTAAGGGTCCGAATTGCTCACTTTCGTGGGGTTTCCTGAATATTTCCGTTTTGCGCCAAATTGCCCCGGGCTTTTGGCGCACCGGCGCCGGCTTTCACGCAACAGAAATCCTGGGACGTGGCCGACAGACAACCCGACGGATTCGGAAAAACCACAGAATTTAAAAAAGAATTTCTGTCGCAAGATCAGCACTCACATGCATCGGGAAGAAGCAGGTGAACTCCGGCGGACCTCGGTGCAGCAGCGACACCTGATGGATATCGGGCGCACGGTCCTTAGTGAATCCCGGCAGAACCCGAATCCTCGTCGAAGAATGCTCATCGGGATCGCGACTGGACCGGGTAAGTAAATGTGCTCCATAATGTGCTGTTTTGGATCATATTGGATATTTACATCTCACTCCACGGTCAACCAATAAATTTTACTGAGAAGGAGTATTGTTCTACGAAATTCATCACAATTTTAGAGACACAAGACACAAAGGATTTATAAAGTAAAGGATCGAACATTTGAATCTCAACGTTAATCTTGTATATGCGGTTCAGTCATCGAGGAATACTAGTTTAATGAAATGATGATGGCCATGATTGAGTATAATTTACAGTCCCAGGAGGAACATCTAGAATGCGATATATATGATATTATCGTCTTGCAGCTGATGAAATTCTTGGTGCCAGTACAGACTGGTGTGATGAGCCGACCGTCCTGCCAGTTTTTTTAGAGTCATCAGTTTTCACACTGAAGATTGAGGAGTCATCTAAGTAATAAAATAAACAATACAGAATATTATTCACATATCACAAGTGACCTCACAAATCCCATAGGACAGTGGTGGCGAACCTATGGCACGGGTGCAGGAGGTGGTCCTCCCAGTAGGTACCCAGACTGTCGCCCCAGCACACCAGGCAGGACTCAAGGCCTTCTCAGGTCCAGGCAGCCCAGGACTAGGACAGTCAGCTCTAAGAGTCACATCCTGGGCTACCAGGACAAGGTTGGATTATCATTGGATCTTTGGTCCAGCGATTGTTCCTGTTCCACAGGCCGTGGGGGGAAGCTACAATGATAATCCAAATGACCCCAGAAATAAGTTGCTGCTTAAACTGCTGTGTTTGTAATAAATAAGTTGGATTTGATTGTAGTTTAGGCACTCGGTCTGGGAAAGGTTCACCATGACTGGTCTAGGAATCTGTTGCTAATTTATTCCCTCACTATCCAAGACTGTATCTTCTTCATTGGAGTAGACCACCTTGATATGTTAATCCATTTAGTGCTCTAGACACCCAGAGATTCTAACATTAGCCACTTCACTGCCTGAGACCACCAGGAATGATACTAATACCTATCAGGCATACATTGACCTCATCCCTGCCCTAGACCACCAGAGATATTTAGGTGCAAGGGGTTGTACCACCTATTTTAGTCATCCCCTATCCACGGGAGGGAGGATAACAAGCTGATCGGTGAAGTTCACACTACTGGGACTCCCACCAATCAAAGAATGAAACCCTCAGCAATACGGAGAACGGAGGTCCAGTTCTCCCCAGTGGCATGATTTGTACGTGACTGGCTGCTCCTCCCATTAGTAATAACAGCATGCCCCATTCAATGGAATGAGCGTCTCTGAATTTGCGCAGCACAAGCGCTTGGTTATCCCTGGTGTCTGGTACTCTCATTGTCAGTGAATGTGAGTGCTGGACATAGCTGAGTGCTGTGCTTGCCAATTTCTGGCATTACCGTAGTAATAAATGGGAGTGCTGGAGGTAGTGGAGCGCTGTGCTTGGCAATTTTGATAATCTCATACAACTGACAATCTCATTAGTTAGTGATCCCCTTTATCGTGATCATTGGAAGTCCCTCACTGATCAGCTTGTTATCCCCTACCCTGTGTGGTACAGCCCTCTTTAGGCTCAATCCAATCTTAGGACATCAACTTTAAGCCAATTCTGGTATATGCACCTGAAAAAATACTTGACTTTGATTTCTTTTCCAAGTCTTGCTGCATTGCTAGAAGCATCCTCTCCTGCTCAAGAGCCTCCAAGTATTTTGAGTAACTCCAAGACACCTATGTGAACAGTAATATTAGATCATTAGTTATGATATAGATATACACACATGTTATGTCATGCAAACCAATCATCACAAGTTTAAAGCCAAAAAGTAATTTACTATATCCAGTTAGTGCCAGACTGTGCCAGTCAAAATATACAACGGGGTCACCTCCAACACCTGGGGCCACCACCCACATCCGGGGGTCACCGCCCACACCTAGGGCCACCACCTATATCTGAGGTTCACCACCCACATCTGAGGGTCACCACTCACATCCGAGGGTAACCACCCACATCCGGGGGTCAACACCCACATCCGGGGGTCAACACCCACATCCGGGGGTCACCACCGACATGCCTATGGACTCGGTAGATCAGGTGTATAAAGGAAGTGTGAGCTGTAGGCTCTGCCACTATCTAATTACCCCAAAATGTACACTGGCATAGAATGGCCGGGGCACCGCAGATGCAAAAACAGTGTCTTTGCAATGAAAACATTACACGTAATTTGGTGACATAATAAGCAGCGGTTAATTATGCTCAATTTAGTAACGTTTCCTGTTTTGTCAGATTAATAGCTGCCGTTTTTCCTTCCAATGTGATTAGTTCAGATCCAAAATTAAAGGTCTGTAGAGTCATGGCTGTAGGCGTTGTGTGCTATGAATCTCCTGGCAAAAATGTGTTTCACCAATTTATTCTTACATTTTACTATTTATTTTTACATTGCATATACTGAACCACTATAATAATTTATTTCATGGAAATCTACCATCAAAACCCATCTTGATAAACCAGGGACACTTACTCATAGATCCAGACACCGTGACTGTGATAATCTTCTTATATTTGTTATCCATTCCTTCTATAATCAACCTTTAAAATTATGCTAATGATGGGGTGGTACCAGAGCCCCTCAGTGCTATATCTGTCATCTCTGTCTCCCCCTCCCCTCTGCACTTCCCCCTCCTTCTGCCTGCTGTAATCTCATTGCAGCAGAGAAAGTTTCAGCACACAATGACAGCGGGGAAGTGCTCGTACACAGTGTAACGGCCGATGAAGCTACAGGTTCATAGGTTGTTACACTGTCTCTCCCTCTCCCTGCTCCAGCAGCACTTCCTCCTGCCTGATGTAGTCTCACTACAGCAGAGGGGGTTTTCAGGGGAGTGTTTCTTGCACAATGTAACAGCCTGTGAATCTGCAATACAGAGGGGTCCAGGAGCTGTTCTTGCTGATTAGCATCATCTTAAAAGTTGATCTTAGAGGGAAGGAGATTACCACAGTCCCGGTGCCTGGATCTATGAGTAAGTGTCCCTGGTTTATCATGGGGGATTTTGATGGTAGATTTCATTTAATAAAAGGCCCAAAAGAAAACCCCATTTGTGTGGTCTAGGCAAAACTAATTCTATATTCTATTTTCTATTCTATTCTATATTCTATTCTATATATGTATCAGACTTCTTTACTCACCTAATGGACCATGCCATAGTAGGATGCACAGCTCTCCAGGAGTCAATGAGGAAGCTGCTGGCTAGTGACTACTTCCATGGATCATCACTTATGATCGATGATTAATATACATGTGGAATAAAGTCTACTCACATTTCTGCTACGACCAAATGTGTTGCGGCCAGAAAAGGACTCGTCGCTGTAAGTGCTGTCGTTATCGTTATAGATGTCTGAGTAGGTGCCCTTTCTCTTCATGGCGTCTTGTTGCTGCTGCTGTAAATGTAGAATATAGCTGTGATGTGAACAAAGGGTTAACATGCAGAAATTTGATCCATAAAGCTATATGCGGTTAATAAAATGTGTAGCACCACTGCTGAAGATGCATCTATTATAGCAAACCTTACTTCTTCTTCCAAATGCCCCGGATTGATCATCTGTAGAATTGCACAGTGTAACAGCCTGTGAATCTAAAGCATTGGGAGGGCGCTGTGGTGGCACCCCCAGGAGCCCTACTGGTTTCATAGCATAATTTTAAAAGTTGATTTTAGAAGGTAGGAGGCCATGGATAACAAATATAAGAAGATTACCACAGTCACGGTGCCTGGATCTATGAGTAAGTGTCCCTGGTTTATAATATTGATTTTGATGGTAGATTTAATTTACGTAAAGGGATTAGGATAGATTTACTTGTGAAGATGTGTTAGAGACTTTGGGACTTAGTGGGAAAAGGGAGAAGCTTAGAAGAAAGGTATTGGCTCCCAATGTAACACCTCGTGCCCAAAAATGAGCCATCATCTTTGCAACATTTATCATCTCCAGGAACGGATTAAGACCACCATGGGCCCAGGGCTGTATGAATATTATAGCCCCGACTAGTCTGGAAATCACTTCCTACATATGTACTAGAATCAGCTTCTTGGGGAATGGAGGTTGTGTCCCATCTCCTGCTTTCAATCTCCGGTTTCAGGACCTTAGGAGAATTTTCAAAGGTCCTAAAATGACTCTTGTGTACATGAATATTGATAGCAGGAACGGATGTACAAGGATTTCGTGGGTGCAGGACCTTCAGGGTAGAAAATTTGGTGGGTGGTTTGGATGGCCATGGGCCCCCTAGAAGGGTCCACCCAATCCGCCTATATTATAATCCACTAATGATCATAGACTGTCTAATCCAGGCTTACAATTTACTAACAGACAGTATTATAAAATGTGCTTCTAAGTTTCGTAAATGGAATCAACAAGTGACATTAAAAATATTGTGGAACCGATTGAAGTAAATATTCGAAAAAAAAGCTGAAAATATAATGTCCTACATTTAAATAGAAGCATAAAACTAACAGCTGTATATATCGTCGTGTTAGCAATCCAAAACTGACCCTTAAAGGGTTATTCCCATTTCAGCGTGTAATTAATACTCCAGCGCAGTGTATTTTATGAGCAGCGTATGAAATAAATTCCTCCCTATATCCCTTAGTAAAGTTAGTTGAATTCTTAGTAGCTAAAAACATCTTGTTTGTGATTTAAAAGGGGTGTTCCCACTTCAGCAAATTCATGTTATTAATTGTATGATGAAAAATGATACAACTTTGCAGTATATTTTCTGTATCAATTCTCTACGGTTTTCTAGATCTCTGCTTGCTGTCCTTCTATAGAAAGCTTCATCATTAATTTCCAGTGGTCATAAATCTGACCATGGTCACACAGGTGCACGGCTCGTTATAGCATATGATACTAACGACCCGTGCACCTGTGTGACCATTGGCAGATTTCTGTCCACTGGAAGTAAACTATTAAGCTTTCTATAGAATAACAGAAAGCAGAGGTCTAGAAAACCTGGATGAATAGTACATAGTAGATACAAAAAGTATATTGTTACAAACAATAACATGAATTTGCCAAAGTGGGAACACCCCTTTAAATCACAAACAAGATGTTTTTAGCTACTGAGAATTAAACAAACTCCACTAAGAGATTTAGGGAGGAATTTATTTTATACGCTGCACGTAATATACAGTGCGCTGGAGTAAGATGCGCCAAATGTATAGGAGTTACTCACACTGGCGAGCCTCTCTTGTTCCCTCATTTTCTGTTTCATCACTTCTGCTTTCTTTGCCTTTTTCCGCTCCAGTAGAGGTACAATCTTCTCGTCTGTCAGGCGGTTTCGGAATTCGCAGAACTCGGGCCAAAACTTGAACATTACGCTGAAGATTGTCAACTAAATGTACAGATACATTCACTTATAAATTTTACACAATTATGTAGAAGGACAATAAGATATTAAACTCGTCAGCCGACTACGTAACGATGGCTCTGGTGGGTAAGTACGACTATGTCATGGCGGCTCTGGTGGGTCAACACGACTATGTAACGATGGCTCTGGTGGGTCAGCCCGACTATGTAACGATGGCTCTGGTGGGTCAGCCCGACTACGTAACGATGGCTCTGGTGGGTCAGCCCGACTACGTAACGATGGCTCTGGTGGGTCAGTCCGACTACGTAACGATGGCTCTGGTGGGTCAGCCCGACTACGTAACGACGGCTCTGGTGGGTCACTCCCACTATGTAACAACGGCTCTGGTGGGTCACTCCCACTATGTAACAACGGCTCTGGTGGGTCACTCCCACTATGTAACAATGGCTCTGGTGGGTCACTCCCACTATGTAACAATGGCTCTGGTGGGTCACTCCCACTATGTAACAATGGCTCTGGTGGATCTGTCCCGATACCAGTATGGAGTTACTATGTGTTTGTACGGGTTTGCTTTGCAAAAAAACATAAAGTGAATGTTTTGGATTTACTGGGTTTTCTACATTAGATTGTGATTGTCTCAACTAATGTATCAAATTAACACAAGCTGCTGCCTGCCTCAGGTTTTTCTAAGAATTAAAATATGCTAAAAATATTCAGGTGTGGATAGAGGAGACTAAATTCAGTTATTATCCATTGTGCACAATGAAATACATCGACATACAAATAATGGTGTGGTTTTAGTTTAAATAGATTGGGACACATTTACTTAGCCAGTCCGGAGGAGATCCCAAAAGTTCATTGTCCGACGACAATGCATTGTGCAGCGATTCACTTACAATCTGCACCCGACTTGCTGAATGTGTCGCTTCCCCGATCAGGTCTGCAGGAGTTCACCATCTTCCTCCTGGTGCATCTAAGTGCTTGCGACACAATTTTTAAGTTAAATCCCACGGTTTGTCTGAGTCCGTCGCATCGTCCGACGGCCCGCTCCCCCGAATTTGTGTCGCATGAAACACAAATGGCACCAGGATTGTGTTTTTAGGTGCCACAGGACAGGAGATATCCACTGCTAAAGTTATAATCTGTATATAAAACTCACATTAATGATTCCAACTTTAAAAGAGGTTCTTTGAAACCTAGAAACAAACCATAAAGGGGAGATTCTCTTCTCTAATATGACACCAGAACTGTGTTTCTGGGTTCATAAGATATAGCTGTCTGAATAGGCTATCATGGCATCGGCACGGGATGTGTACAGTTAGGACGTATATGGATGTATGAGAGTGGTGAAGGGCTTAAGTCCCTAGATATGTTTCATATGTATCAAATACAAATGTGAACATAGCCTATTCATCATAATTCAAACTAGTAAATTTTAAATACTACCCTACTTATGGGATAACTACGGCTTTTGGGATTTATCTAGTTAAAGAGTGATATCCCCAAAGATCATCTGGCCAGGGTTCCACACTGTGGGATGAATGTGTTTATGTCTTTATAATGAATGTTTATATCTATGCATTCAGCGGACCTGTGCTTCCCGGAACACATATGGTCCTAGGTCCCGGCGTCGCTCTATAATCTTCTCGGCCTGCTCCGGAGGAATGTCTATCTGCAGAGCTGGGGGGATGGACGAGTTGATGAAACAGTTGATGATGGCCGTGATCTTGTTCTGAATTGTAGACTCATCACAGTGAGAGTGGCACAATTCCTGCCGGACAAGTACAAAAAAAGCCCCAACATTATATTGAATGGGTTAGAACAGTTTGCCACTAGTTATAGCTAATGCAATATAGCTAATAACAATCTAAAGATTCTTAATCGCAATAGGCTTTAGGAACTATTCATAGGCTTTCCCTCATACTCAGTTTGCAGCTTTGTGTCTTAAAAGTGTTGTCTGGAGGTTTAAAATCATGGCTGCTCTCCTATACACACAGCGCCACACCTGGCTGTGGTTTGTGGAGGTATTGCAGCTCAGCTTTGGTCATCTCTCCGCAGCTATGCTGACACAAACCATGGTCAGGTGTGGCGCTGTTTGTAGAAGGAAGTAGCCATATTTTTTTACCTCTGGACAACCCCTTTGATAACGTGGCTGTAGTCCACCATAAACAAGTACTAGCTGTCAGCCAAATGAGCTCTATACTAGCCTGCGTTCACACATTCTTGTACATTTCAAAGCCAAAAGCAGGTGTGGATCATAATGTGTGAGAACATATCATTAAGAGGTTCTACTCATCCTCTTTTTTCTCACTCCACTTAGTGTAGGTCTTGGTTTCCTTAGGCCCAACAGAGAAAATCAATTTAGGGGCCCACTCTTCATTATCCCCCAGAAAATATTCTCTAGCAGTCTCTGGGGTTCAGTACTGAGTTGAGCCAGGGCCCACCGGAGGATCCTCTGGTACTCTGGTGGGCCAGTCCGACACTGACTCCACTCCTGGTTTGAACATCGAAACCTGAAAAACTGAGCGTGTGAATGCACCCTCACATGGTCACATGATCAACTTTCCACGTGTTTTCATTGGGGAGATGGGAGGAAAACTACTGCAGACAACTCCGACAACAGCAATTCTCACTGGGGAAAAAAACCTCAGCCATGTTGAAGTTCCATATGCCCAATCCTCTTTTATACCTGAAGAACTGATGGCAGCTGAACATGAAATACACATCATATGGTCAGCCGTCCCACTAAAATTGGTGGACATGGAGACCTTGGTGGATGTCTACTTACAGGCATTGTTGCTTGCCATGACTAGCCTACTACAATCCTATGTGATGTCTATGATAACAAAACACTTGCTTCCATCTTGCCTTATATTTTTGCACTTCTTGCCAGAACAGCAGGCCGTTTTCAAAGAAATCTCCCTTTAAAGATATAAACCGCTGGAATTGGTTCGCTGTGATGGGATTTAGTAATGCTTTGCGGAAAGCTATGATTTCTTTGGAGGAAGAAATCCACTTGCTGTCTAATTGCTGCAAAAATAAAAATAAAGAATTATTCCTTACACAGAATACAGGCTCTGTCTTATGCACAAGTAGTGCAGAATAACCACAAGGGCCCAGATTTATCATAAGTAGGCAGGGGCGTAACTTGAGGTGGTGCAGAGGGTGCGGTCGCAACGGGGCCCAATGAGGCTTAGGAGGCCCATAAGGTGTAATTTTCGCATATGAGAAGACTAGTACTGTAATCCATACATTATAGTCGGGGATCTGGCACAGACTTTGCATCAAACTGCACATAAAAATCGGCATTTGCATTGAGCAGGCAGGGGGGATGGTGAGGAGCAAAGGACATATGCAAGAGGAGACTGAGACACAGGCACACAGGGCTACAGTAGTTTTTTTCCCTGGGACTCACCGCAAACTGCGGGCAGGGAGCCAGATAATGGGAAATAAAGTTTTATAAAGTAGTGGCAGTATTTGAATGCTGACAAAGGCATTTTAAAAATCAGCAAAGCAAAGGCTATTGGAACCTGCCACCGGCTAAAAATCTAATTTCTGGTGACAGGTTCCTTTTAAGCCTCAACATTTGGTGTAAATCATCACAAAAAAATCCCTGTTTTGTGAATATTTGACACCAGGAAACTAAATTGAAAAGTTTGATAAATGTGCCCCAAAATAGGTAGATGAAGAAAAAAAGGTCATTTACCTTCCAAACTCCTAATTTCTTCTTATTTGTTTGGAATATGACATCTTCTGCCACATCTTTCATCTGCGACTGGAGACAAAACACATAAACCACATAAACACTTACAACTTGCGCCTCTATTGTTCCCTGTTAGCAGGGATTTCTAGTTACTAAATCCTTTCATTAGATCAATTGCAGGAATATATGCTGGATTTTTTTTTTATATAAAGATCTTAAAGGAACCTATCAGGGCGATTTAGGACACTAAACCAACTACAGCTCCTTAAGGACCCAAAGAGGAATGTTATGTCAGAAAACAATGGATTGCATGCCGCACCAGAAGTGGATTAAAATTGTCGTTCTTTATTCACTGATCCATTAAAAAGTATACAAAAACACTTGTCAATGGCAGTGTATCCTAGGTTAACACTGGGTTTAAAGTAGTGAAAAACCTACGCGTTTCAGGCTTACAAAAACGCCCTTACTCATGGCTAATCTAGCCACATGGAGTAGCCGGAGTTGAGGCTACACGGCCTGGTTACTCCACACCCCAGTAGCCTCTTTGATCCTCCTACCAGATATCTTCAGAGCGTAGCTACAAGGAGCTGTGCGCACTTCCCTGCGAAGCCAGAGTTCTGCGCATGCACAGTAGCTCCTGCTTTGGAGCATGCGCAGAACTCTGGCTTCACAGACAAGTGCGCACAGCTCATTGTAGTGCACCTACCATAATAGGTAGATCTGTGGTGGTAGGTTTCCTTTAAAGGGGTTGAAACATGGCTGCTTTCATTTAAAAACACTGCCACACCTAACCATGGTCTGTGCTGGTATTGCAGGTCTATGGAAATGAATAGAGCTTAGTTGCAATACCACACACTACCCATGTTCTGGAGAGGAGCCATATTTTTTAACCTCTGAACAACCCCTTTAAAATGATTCACAATGGTTCTCACTTTACGTTTCTGGCGTTCTCTAAATTCCTCAGTTGATAGAAACATGGGTAGCCATTTCTTCTCAATCCTCGCCCGGACATATTTCTGTATCTCGGTAACAACTGTGGGAGGCAGGCGATCGTGAAGAAGCTTTCCCCAGCCTCCTGCCAGCATCATGACCTGCAAAATATTAGCATTTTTATAACAGATACTTCCATATGTTTAATTTTTTTGACAAATATGTACATTCATTTTTACTTATTTAACATAAGGGGGATTTTAGTGGTTTTGTGTAACACGCCCAGAGGTCTAGAGGAGCATTTCCCTACTCTTTGGCTGCTTGGGGGGCAGCTTGGTGGTGTTGCGGGATTGTAGACCACCATCTTCATCCAGGAAAACCCTTCCTACCTATGAGTCCCATAGGTCTTTTACAGAAAAATTCTTGTTGGTAACTGTAAAGTAAAAAAGAGTATTACTGCTACTTCCTCTTGTCTCACCTGTTCCTGCTGATCTCTTGTAGCGGGGCTGTTAGGCCCAAAGAAATATTTTTTATTTAAATATTTATTCTTTATATCCTTGGACGTTTCTAGCCTTTCATCCTTCTTTCTATGCGAACCCCTCCGTAGGTGTTCCAGATCCAACCAGCACTTGAGATCAATACTACAAAAGTAATAAAGTGCGGTGAACAATGTGAAAAAGAATGAAAAAAACTTGTGCTGTATACATGAAAGTGAGAAAATCAGTACTGAGACGGGAGGGGTTACAGTAAATACAAATGTCAAGAATTATGGGGCTCATTTACTAAGGGTCGTGCGCTGCAGTTTAGTCAGACTTTATGGGGCAGATTTACTTACCCGGTCCATTCGCGATCCAGCGGCACATTCTCTGCGGTTGATTCGGGTCCGGCCGGGATTCATTAAAGTAGTTCCTCCGACGTCCACCAGGTGGCGCTGCTGCGCTGAAGTTCCCCGAGGCCTGCTGGAATGCACTGAAGTACACCGGCCTATTCCTAGTGAAGGTAAGTGTGAGTCCTGCAACACTTTTATTTTTTTTTAATGCGGCGGTTTTTCCGAATCCGTCGGGTTTTCGTTCGGCCACGCCCCCCCGATTTCGTTGTGTGCATGCCAGCACTGATGCGCCACAATCCGATCGCGTGCACCAAAATCCCGGGGCAATACAGGGAAAATCGGCGCAAATCGGAAATATTCGGGTAAAACGTCGGGAAAACGTGAATGACCCCCTATGTCTTTTCCGGGGGTTGCACAGTTAACAGGTGTCTGCGTTGGGATTGTGTCGCACCCAATCGGTTTTTGGCGCCTCTGCGCTGGCTTCCAGGCGACCTGGCGGCGTCCTGTCGGACGATCTGACTGATTCCGACTGAGCGCGAGATTTAACTTTCAAATTGTGTCGCAAGACATGCACTTACATGCACCAGGAAGAAGAAGATGAACTCTGTCAAATTTAGAGGATCAGTGAGATTCTGCCAATGGTGGATGCAATGATGGTTCTTTTGAAATGGGTTTTAGAGTATCTTAAAGAAGACCTGTCACTCTCCTGACTTGACCGATAGCCATAGACGGACAGCGGCGGCTTTCTTTGTCCTGCCTTGTTTTAGTTTAGCTTTACATTTGCAGAGACAGACTAGAATATTGTATCGCTGATGTGTGATTATTTGAATACCTAGAATATTTGAGGTGCCGTGTGCTGAATATCAACAAGAATTACCGGTATACCATATCCAGCACAAATGCAAGAACCGGCGGCCCAACAAACTCAATAGTCTACCGGTAGATCCACCTGTTTACATGTGAGCCAGGCCGAGCCTGCTGTTAGGGCATTACTAATGGGAATACAATAACTTACATTAGGTTGGTACAAATGAAGATGTTGTTCATGTTTATTGATTACCTGTGGCTGGGACTGCTACCGGTGATGTAGCTGACGTTGTAGGATGCACTTGTGCACCAAAAAGTTATAATACATTCAGAGAGTGATACATTCCCCACTGCCCTAGAGTTGGAGTGCTAGGCAGGAGCATAAATAGTAATAATAATTCTTTATATAGCACACACAGATTACGCAGCACTGCACAGAGCTTGCCAAATCGTTCCACAAATATTATTATAGGTGTCTAATGCAACTAATCCATGAAATTGTTTGTGGCTCCTACATAATACCTGTATTGGTGTGCACAGGACACCAATATCAGAGTAGGTGTAATGTCCCGCAAGACGGGTCATCACTAAATTCAGCACCTTTAAGTGTATATCACCTTTAGGGCAGTGATTTCCCCCTGGCATTCATCTAACTAATACTATGCTATTCATTAATTTGCTGCCATCTATTGCCCAGAAGGAATGTTTACATGTCTGCCACTAAGGAGTTAACGTGCTATCTATTTATGTTTTGTCTGAAGTTAATGTAACTTCCTGCAGAATCCAAGGCTTGTGATTGGTTGGAAGACTCAGAATATTCCAGAACTGTGTGGACAGATCAAGTCTATAAATTCAGGCCCTTTCCATGGCTTTGAGTCAGTCTCACTGATTCCTTCAGAAAGATTATGTGCATCTGGATTGTTGCCCAGGCAGAAGAGCCAACCTGGCTCCTGATTCTAGCCTTCTGACCACTGGATCATGGTTAGGAACTCCTAAGTTCCTGCTCTACAATGGAATCAATGCCACAGTTAACCAATCCACCGCCTTGTGTGCGCCTGTAGGAAGGATTGTTTACAGCTTGTTACCTGCTGATATTCTTGACTGTGTGCCAGTCCAGAATAGAAACCGTGAGGTTTTTTTTGCAGAGATTCCCATTGTGATCCCTGGCATACCACTGAGATCACGGACCTTGCCTTCACCATCTGCCCAGGGATCCATTTCCACACACACCAGGAATGCCCCAGGGGTATCCTTTTTCTAAATTGCAGCCTCGCCCTCTTCTTGCATCTGCCTGCTGGCCCTGATATGTGGACGAGGCCTGTTCCTGTGGACCAAGCCACCGTGACATACTTTGGCGCTAGGCCACAACTACAGCCAGCCATTCCAGTCCCTAGGAATCCAGCTGCCCCCAAAACTGCGGTTAGTGCCTAGTGGGGACAACATTGCACAGGGAGAAATAGACTCTTTAGCTCCAACATTTGGAGACTTAGTTGTGCATTATAGAAGCTCCAGTTGTAACTTTGCTTGGGGCCCATCTAAAATAAGCAGTTTGTCATATTTAGAAGCTCATTGCAAACATATCAATCCAGCTGCTATTGTCTCAAAGGAATAGGTCAACAGGGTATTGCATTTTACGTCTTCTGGTATAACCTTAAGGTATGTCCAAGAGAACTTTTGAAGGCCTGAATAAGGGATATTGCAGATCAATGTCTAATGAATATAAATTGCATTACGGTGCTCTGTTCTCAAATACATTGGAAGTATTTGGACCTATCAATTCATGAAAAATGTTGCATACCAACATATATAAATAAGGTATCTTATAAGCGTCCAATATAAAAATGCAGCCCAGTCCTATGTAAGCTCACGTGGGACCAGGCTTGGCAGCAGGGACACTACAAAGGAACGGCTGCCAATTAAAAATCCTGGCACTGATGCTATAACATTGCTGTGTCTGCTAGGGGCAGATGTTTTTATTCTGTATGACAATGATATAATGGGTTATGGGGAATTAGCAAACTCATTGCTAAATTCTTATGGAGCAATATAATTGTATCTGATTCTCCATCCATCCCACGCTTCAGCAATTCTAATTTACCTGGCACTTTGGTATGACAAGGTTCATGTCATAACACACATTAAGAACGTGAGAATGATTTATGGGTCTCTGTAAACTGGCAAAACTGCAAGGAAAACAAATGCCTATAACAAAAGAAATACATTACTAATATGTAAACTAGGATTGGGACTTGAGATTAATATCCATTGCTGGTCTCTAGTGAAGGAACAATGTGAGGACAAATAATATGTGAACTTATCACAATGAAACACAGATTATAGGACAGGGTTATTGTGAAAAGGTTTTTCTAGGTCACTGATTTTATAGGGTTTAGATTAGTGGAGGTCTGACACCCCACAACCCCAAGGAACTGCTTCTAGCAGTAGAAGTAACATCTATCCGGTGGACAGATGGTGGAGAACAAGATCCAAGCCTGAGGCTTTATTATTGTCTTTGTGTTGTGAGGTGTTACAGCCCTGTACCTTGCAAAATGATCTTCTAGAAAGGAGCGGAAGTGCTCCAGCTCCATCCTGTGCCGGAGTAACATGTCAAGGTTGTAATTCCTGTACTCTTCTGGAACCAGCTCCCATAGATTGGGCTCTTTAGGTAGGTCAGGAGGTGGGACAAAGATGTTCATATTGATCTGGTTCTGGAATAAGAAAGTTTATATTTTACTGTTTAAAGAAAAATTAAAATATATATTAAAAATAATGCACAGCTCTAAAATATGCAGGGTGAAATACATTAGAGGCTTCAAGAAAGCGAGGCAGAACTTTTAATAGATGTATAATGGTAATTTACCTAATGTCCTGACCCCTACACTTACACACACATTACAAAAAGACATGAGGTAAAGTGGCCAACCCCTTTAAACACAAATCTATCGGACCCTTGATTGGTCTCATTTCATGTACATTGGACAAACATTGGGAATCTGATTCCGCCAACATGTTATATTCCCTGGTGTGTATAACCACCACCTCCTTTTGTTTCCTTCTCTTTGGCTTACACTCTTCTGGGTCCTTAGGCGGTGCCTTTGTACCCATTTCACTAGTTTTACAAAGTTGGCTGTTCTGTGTCCTAACCTCAGATTTGCTGTGTGACTCCAACTGAACTCAACAGATTTATGTATAGCGATTCTTGGTGATGACCCTTGCTTGACCTGAATGTTAACCAAAGCGCTCTGCCCTGACCTTGGCCTGTCTACAGCTATTCACTACCTGAGCACCTGGTGCCTCGCACCAGCGGATCCTGACCGATGTGGGTCAGCTGTCATCTGTGCCAGGATTACTGAAAGATAGCAAACTTATCATGGTATAGACCAGATCCCATAATGGGATAACATGGTGAAAATTGTTATGGTGTTTGAACTTTATTAAAAGAGGGCTGTGGAGTTTTAGGGGTGGACATTTGGTGAAAGCTCATTTTGATCTTTTCCATAACCCCCTTTCTGCTATGTCCGCCACTTAGAATTATTAAGAAATATCACACAGGGCAGACTCACTTTGTATTAACCCCTCTATGCAAATGACAATGGGTTTTTCATGGGGTGGACATCAGTTTAGTTAAAAATTGGTCACAAATAGCACACAAATACACATTATTATGATTTATAATATCATGTGTATCAAGTGTTTTATTCACAACATCTTAGCTCAGAGAACAAGTTACGGATTATATTATGTATGACTAGGTTTCTCTGGGAGTCCGAGTCCTGGTCATACCAAATGTGTCCAGAACTGCCGCTGCCATAAAGTGATGACGTGCTGATAGATGAGGTGTTTTGTTCTGCTGATTAATCACTCTTCTTGGAATATTTAATCTGATTGTATTAGAAAGGCTTATAGAGTTTTGGATTTGGTGGCACAGTCACTGCTCTGATATTACGTGTGCCTGGAGCCGTCCAATCCTGACATCTGCACTAAGGATTCAGGAGATTTATCTGTGTTTTTCACATAGCAAGTATTTTAATGGACCTAATAAATGTAATATGTAATATACAATAAAAGAGAATAAAATTATTTGTGGGATGGCATTTAAAGGAGCCATTTTGGGGGGGGGGGTGTTTAATTTTTACCCTGGTTTTCTTTTTTTATCGGTTAATGACTAAAACAAAGATTTTGTTCCAGTTTTTTTGAATCCCCGCAATGTGGTTAAAAAGGCCCTGCTCCAGAGAGAGATACCTAATTATTTCTTTCCTCCTTCACATCATATACATTATACACCACTTGGTCCTTGTCAGGCTCCAGGGGTAGTGGACCCACTGGACCACAATGGACGATGACATAAGCCGACACCTGGGACCGGAATCTAAGTGCCATCCGGTTTTCACCATGTTGCTCCAGGGGCACGACTTTGTCCAAGGCGAGGTACAAAAACGTCAGGCAGAATTGTGGTCGGGGACAGGCAGGAGGTCGAGACAGGCAGCAGAGGATCAACATTGTTCTGTGTATAGAGCTCTATGGAGGCTTCTTTTCTACTTAGCAAACTGTAGTTCCTAGTATTTAATGCAATGTATTGAGAATGCAGTGAAACTGTCGGAAAAACTGTATTTGCGCCATTTTCTTGTGACCTCTGTTTTTACGGCTTTCACTGTGCGCTCCAAATGAGACCTCCCATATATTCTTTTGGTCAGTACAATGAAATTGGTATCAAATTTATTTATTTTTTACATATTTGCATTTCTTATTAGTGAGGCAAACTACACTGAGTACAGTTTGTCTTACTACGGCGCATGCTCTTCAATAATCTGAATAATATAATATAATATAATATTTATTTGCTATTTTGGGGGGGGGGAGAATAGGGTACTTGAACTCAGTGGGTCTGATCTTGCATACAATTAACTGCAATACTACTAAATTGCAATGTAGTGTGATTTTATTGCATCTACCTCTGCCAGGGTCTGATTCAGAAAACTCAATGACAGACCTATCTCTCCAAGACTGCCAGCTTTCATAGTAACAATTCACCACCCCCGATGACACCTTTGGCGAGAAAGGGGCTGCAGTCCAAGCCAATTTGGCAGCACACATGCGCCGCTGGCTTTTACATACCATGGGTGTTTGCTTTATAATGTCTGTGATCCCTTTCCATACATCCTTAAAACTGGGAACCTATCACCAGTTTTGGGACCCTAAATCAACTACAGGTCCTGTGGTTTAGGTTCCCAAAATGGCCTTTATGAACTCTCAGGGTGGGGGCGATAAAAAAAATAAACATATATTTACTTTTGTTGGGCACACCGGAGACGCCCCGGCTTTATTGCATGTGCACTCACTGTACCCACAGCGCATGCGCAAAGACGCTGGGATGTGCTACTCTGGCTTCAATGCTGCACTGTGCAGGCATCGAAAGCTCCAGAACAGGTAAGTATTAATGTTTGGTTTTTGTTCTGCACCCACCTTGCAACTCATGCATGGTGATTTGGGACACTAAAGAATGTGGGTGGTATAGTGTCCCAAATCGCCCCGACAGGTTCCCTTCAACGGCACATGTTGTTAAGGTGTTAATACAAACTGGTACTTTAGTAACCTAGTGGATTCAGAAGTTTCCTGCAAAGAATAGGGATCACAGAGGGCCTCCCCTGTTCCCTATCTTTATCTGCACCCCATTCATAGATTTTTGCTTAGTGGCTGTCCAAATCTCAATGTAGAACATATGCATGCCAAGTTCAATTTTCCCATTTTGTGAAATATTTTAAATAAAAAATTAAATATATTTTTCTCCTACATATAAAAATTTGGAGAACATTGCCCCAAAACGAGTGCAGTAAAGCTATTCTCTTACTTCATCTTTCTTGGACGCCTTCTCCTGTTGCAAAGCCTGTAGTTTTCGATAGTTAGCTGACTCCAGCTGTCGTGATTCTTCAACCAGCTCTACCTAATAAAAGGAATAAAACAAAGTAAAGAAGAAATGCTGCCGACCTCTCTGCCAGTGCTGGGGTTACACTGACAAACGAATGAGAAGACCATCTGTCCATTGTTGTGACAAAGAAATCCTGATGTGTGTATAGTGATAAATCTGTCATCGCTCCTCTAACAGCAGTTATTTTACTCGGAATATTGTGGGATGTGATGTGGAGCAGCTGACTATCCCAAATATAATTCCTGACTGTAATAAAGAGAGAAAGGACTATATTCTATTATATGACCTACCTACCTGACAGATAATCTAGCAAAGCCACCTCCTCCAGAAAACTATTACTAATTATCCTCTCATGCTGCGTCAATTTTCTGGAGTGCTCTTCCGTGGATAATTAGATGGTTTCGAGCTGATTTCCAACTCATTATTTGGTGGTGGTTCAACATTTGGGACACTCCCATCAATCAGCAACCAACACAAAATTGAAGCAGAAGAAGAACATCTTTCCCTTTTTATTGGTTTGGCCTGGTAAATGCAGCTCAACTCAAATAAAAAGGAGCTAATCTGAAAAAGCACAACTCAGCCACTACACAGACACCGGTGCTGTACTTTCATCTCTGTTCTCATTGACGTCTCTGATGCATTTGGAATCAGCTGACCGGTGGATTAGGCATTAATGAATATGGATAATACCCAACCTGTAACATTCCCAAATTTGACTCCTGTATTTTTTTATAGAATCTGATCTCCTCATTTAACACTATCCCCCAACTCCGGATACCCAAATGTAAATTGCACACAATTACAATATGGCTACATTTTAGCATGAATATTACAACCCAGACTTATTCTGTTCAACCAATTACACAATTAATAACCTATATTCTTCCAGGTTTGGTTCTGTAGGAACACAGAGTGAGGTGTAATTAAAACATAAACATTTTTCTGTATTACCTGCACGTGGACACTTGCTTTCTCTAGCCATTGTCCATTACAGAACATGTGTCATTGGCATGTAGGGTCCACTAACACATCAACTAACACACTGACAGAAGAAGAGACTTCCCAAGGTAAGAATAGGCCCTGCTCTAAGGACATGGGCCAAGGAAATGAGCCATAGAAATGAATTTGTTCATGTGCTATCCATTGACTCCATGGGCAGCACATTGACATAACCATTGGCCGTGTGCAGGGAGCTTTACTTTGTGAAAGTAGTCATATGGTTTCTCATTTTTGAGCATGGGACTTCGTAATGCCCACCTATAGTACTGTACATTTTCCCCTATTGTTCAGCCCCTGTCAAAAAGACTAACATGTTATACAAAATACCTTCCCATAGGCCTGTCTGTCTAACTCAGTCATCTGTATCCAGGCGGAGAGTAGAATCACGAGGACGTATTCTTCAGCAGAGTCGAATAAATCCTCAAAAGGTGGATCAAGTTTCTGGTAAATCTCTTTCCTTATGGTCTGCTCAACACCAATGTCCATGGAAGCTGAAGGAGCAAGGTAAGTGCCAAAAATGAGCTGGAGGAGAGAATCAAACTGAGGTCAATAAATCATTTTTTGACTTTAATGTGGGATTAGAATTTCACTAAAAGAGAGAACTTGACAGAAGATAGATGCATCATGTACCCGGCCTGTACACTTAAATTTGTGGAAAAAAACTCAAATTCTTGAACAGATGTGTGCAACCTGCGGTTCTGCGAGCGCTGGGAGGCATGGTCAGGCTTGTAACTCCACAGCAGATTGAATGACAGGTTGTCTATGTCCACTCCTGAAATTGGCCAGGTTTCACCAGAAATGAAAAACAGACCATTCTTAAACACTTTACGTCAACAAGGAAACTAAAATTTAAAATCACACCTAAGCATTTAACAAGCATTGCAGAAATCCATAGCACGCAGAATGTTCATGTAGGGTATCACAATTTTTTCACCATTATATGGCATGCGTTCTTCAGGAGTAATGGACTGGATTTTGGACCTGCTGTGCCACCTAAATCATTGGCTTTAGGCATTTCCAAAGATGTCAAGATACCTTATCTGAGCACTATAGAGCTGGGAACCCAAATGCTCAGGCACCTACCTTCCATGGAAAGTGCCTTTTATCACCAACAGGTGCTGGGAATTGGGCAGGAAAAGGAATACAGGAGCAAACTGTCCCTTTAAATGTTTGCTGACTGTTATGGTCTACAGGACAAATTAGAAAAAGGATGCGCACGCCTTCCAGCTCTATAGAAGCACCAAAGTATGTAAGTGACCTAGCAGCCATGACTGCCCGGATGTGGGGCTTGTCAGCAGTCTGATACCAGTGACACTGCAGCAGGCTCTATGTCTAATTTTCAGTTGTCCCTGTACTAGTGAGCGGAGACTTGGTGCTATTATGTCCCCCATAGACTGCACACAACAAGTAGTGGAGAATCTGCTCCATAACCCTTTCTCTTAGGCCTCATGCACATGACGGCAGAGGCCGTTAGCTAGCCGCACAAACTACAGCTAGTGCTCGGCCCCTAAGCCTTCTATTAGGCATGTTCACTGCGTGGTAACCACCATAAACATGCCAATGATGTCGGCCCAGACGGGGTACATGGCCTGTTGTTCGCGGCATACATGCACTAACAGTGGTAAGCATGAGGCCTTAGAGGAAATCCAGGATAAAGGACTGTAAACCAAGCACACTTACACTGGTATGTGTCCCCTCTGGCAGCATCCACTCATTTTTAGCTTCTTAAGCCCTTGTTTTAATGAGAAAAAAAAAGTCTGATGTCAGTGGAGCCCAGAGCCCCTCAGACTCATTTGCATCATTTTTAATACCTTTTTCGCACAAAAACAAGGTCTTAAAAAGCTAAAAGAAGAGCAGATCCTGCCAAAGGGGGCACACACCAGCGTGTAAGTGTGCTCGGTTTACAATCCTTCATTCAGGTGGTTGATTTCCTTGCATCAAACCAGGTTATTTAAGGCATTAGGGAATGAGGTGCTGACCAGTAGCGCTATAAATAAATCACCTGGAATGAAATACCAAACGTATTGTTATGCAAAGCTTTATATACTGGCAGCATATTTACAATATCTTGTAATATAGTTGTATTGTAGTATATTGTATGAATAATAAGATCCACTAGTGGTCAAGCACCCTAGGGATCCTGAAATAATTGTAAAAATAAAATATTTAAAAACTAAAAGAAAAAAAAAAAAAAAAAGTCATATAACAAAATGACATATAAAAACATAAACATATTCAGAGTTCCTGCATTCTAAAATGCAGATCTATCCAAATATAAATGTTATCATCCCGTCCAAGAGATGAGCCACATTTGTCATAGGGAAGAGCTCACTGCAAAAGTGAACCAAACGACTGGAAAATGTGTTAGTTTATGGCAACCCTGGTTCCTTTTCAAGGATACTCCAGTTTACAATTTATTTACTTAAAGGGGTATTCCAGGAATCAGCATAATTCATATACAAGTGGGCACTCAAAATATAAGCTAATGTGTAATTAGTTGTTATTTAAAAATTTGCTCCCCTTAGCAGAAAATGCTGGTGACATAGACTGTAATGAAGAATTAAAATGCTACTGGCCCTTTAGTCAGTCCGTTAAGAAGATGGCTGCTGGTCACATGTCCACATCACATGTCCTGCACCTGCCTGGGCAGGTCATGTGATCACCACTACGTTTGGCTGTAGTCGGTTGGTTGCAGTGCATTCAGTATGGCTGGTGTTGTGGTGATGGCAGTTACATATCATTACTATGGTAACAGAGCAAGAAAACCTGTTAGATCATCACTGGGAGCAGAGCATAAGAGGGAGGAGGAGTTACTGAGAACTAAAGGATCATGGAACTTGTAGTTTCCAGTGGCGGCCATCTTAGTGATAACTCCACCTACTTTAGAGAGGCCATAAATTTTGTAAATCATAAAATCATATTATTTAGGCTCCGTTTGGTGACTAATGATATTGAGTATTGTTGTATTCATTTATTTATATCATCAAGGGTTTTTGTGGCAGACGTTCATATTCCCGGAATACCCCTTTAAAGTTTGAATTCCTACACGACCTTCCTTATTCACTTCTGTTTCACAAATATCCACAAATACTACAGAGTGGATTTTCTGCTATTGAACAGGGATCTATGTTCACTGTTTATATATTACATGGTCCTGAGTGACAGCTGATATATTGTTATGTGTATGTTAACTCCTTTCTACTCATCTATGTTCTTAGATTTTGTCATACTTGCCAAACTTTAATAAAAATATTTTGAATATAAATGTCTATAATAATCCCATCCCTATAATGCCCTACCAGAAAAACAAGTTGATTTTTGTTTTACCATTTTTCCACCCATACATATTATCATAATGGGGCACATTTACGTAACCGTTCACTGAAAGTGCATTGTCTGGCGATAATGCACTGTGCCACGACTCACTAAGATTGTGCGCCAGATATCCTGCATGTGTCGCTTTCCTGCTCAGGTCCGCCGGAGTTCACCATGTTTTTAGTGGTGCATATAAGTGCTTGGGCTTGTGACACAATTTGAATGTTAAATCCAACGCTCATTCCGAATAAGTCGGATCATCTGACGGCCCGCCCCCTAAGTTGTGTCACATGGAAGCCAGCGCAGCTGCACCAAAAAAGGATCTCGTGTGCCAAAATCCCAGCACAGAAAGGCATAAAAACTTAAGTCCACTAAAAATGGTGCATCTGCTTTTCTGCCAATTCCACCACATTTGGATTTTTTTCCAGCTTCCCAGTTGACACAGAATACTAAACAAAGGCACCAGGAAGTACAATTTATCCCACAGAGAACAAATAAGGCTTTGTAAAGAGAAAAATCTAAAAGCTATATGTGGAAAGAGGGGAGTGAAGAAGGGAAATGCAAAAACCCAGAATCTGGTCCTGTACAAGAGGGGACTTCTGAGAATCCATGAATGCTGAAACTCCTTGCTCAAATTAGTGCTGTCAAACTGACACTCACGCCCCTGCCCTGGCTCCTTGGGATGGTGCGGGCGAGAGTTGTTTGACTTTTCCTTTGAAATTTATCTTCAAACCTGTTTTGTTGTAGCAAGTACCATGCCTCGAAACATCAGAACTTTTTTGATACTTTCATATTCAGAACGGTTCAAGATTGGGTATCTGTCATTTTCGGTACTGAATGACTTCTGCGGTTCTACAGTCGCTTAGTAGCTGTCTGCAGGGAAATCCTATCTGTAGGGTTAGCAGCAGAGCAGGGAAAACCTCATCAGGGTAATATCACCAATTGTCCATATATCTCCCAGGGCTTCCCCAGACACACGGTTCTAAATTATTCAATTAAATAATTTTTTTCCTAGGCCAGGGTTCACAACCTCCACACTCCACCATTGCCATAGAGATACAAAGCCTCTGTCCAATAGACTATGGACTTACTGGTTGTCAATGGGAGGGTTTTATCTAACCAAGAGCTTCACTAGAGCTTCCATAGAGTTACACAAAGCACTAAACTTAAAACACTGTTGTATAGAGATGGGACATCTCTGTATATATGTCACTATATGTCATTTCATTATCCTTTTTTTTAAAAGCATGTAATTAGTAGAGTGAAATTGAATTAATACAATTGTACAAGACACAAAATAAATAGAGATGAGCGAGTATACTCGTCCGAGCTTGATGCTCGTTCGAGTATTAAGGTACTCGAAATGGCTCGTTGCTCGGAAGAGTATTTCCCCTGCTCGAGATCGAGCATTTAATTAAATTAATTTCATTAATTAACAAACACAGTGAATAACAGTGAAGAATAGAATAAAAACAGTGAACACAGGATTATTTAAGTGAAAAACACAGTGAAGAACACAGTGAAGAATAGATTACAGATGTTCGGCACATCCGCGTACTTGTCGGGAGATACGCATGGAACGGTGCGAACAAAATACTATGTGAAGAACAATATATATGTGTGAAGAACACATTGAAGAACACGGTGAGCAGGACGGAGACACCGGGGAGCAGCACAGAGACACCGGGGGAGAAGCAGCACGGAGACATCGGGCAGCACGGAGACATCGGGCAGCACGGACACATTGGGCAGCACGGAGACATCGGCGCAGGGGCAGAACGATGACACTGGGGCAGCACGGAGACACTGGGGCAGCACGGAGACATCGGGCAGCACGGAGACATCGGGCAGCACGGAGACGTCGGGCAGCACGGTGACATCGGGCAGCACGGAGACATTGGGGCAGGGGCAGAACGGAGACACTGGGGCAGCACGGAGACACTGGGGCAGCACGGAGACACTGGGGCAGCACGGACACATCGGGGCAGGGGCAGAACGGAGACACCGGGGCAGCACGGAGACACCGGGGAGCAGCAGCACGGAGACACCGGGGAGCAGCAGCACGGAGACACCGGGGAGCAGCAGCACAGAGACACCGGGGAGCAGCAGCACGGATCCCGGGACAGCGTATCTCCCGACAAGTAAGCAGATGTTCTTGGAAATATCATACCAGTATTGAGTACGCTGATACTTCTAAATCCCTTTCCGAGTTGTCCTTACCTAATTTCCCGGCCTACTCTACATGGTAGATGAGAACTGGTTGATGTTTCCTTCCTAAGCCAAAGTGAGAACACAGAAACAAAGACTGGACAGTACAAACATAGAAGAGTAGTCAACAGATATGGGCTGGCAAAACAGACGGTCAGAAAACAGCCAAAGGGTCAAGGAATACAAAAATACAGAATTCAAACTAAACACCAGTAAGCTCCAAATAAAACTTACAGCAAGCACAGGATAACCTTATATGAGATGTCAGAGCCTCAGTCCAGAAGTTGATTGGACCAATTCCCTGAGATCCAGACAAAGCAAACCAGGAAGGAGAAATAATCTGTCCATCTGAGCAAAATAACTGTTGTCAACCCAGAGCAAAATCAACAGGAGACAAATGGGTGTGGTGGAATTCAATTAAGTCATCCATGAATTAATAAAGCTGCCTTCAGACTAGTAAGGGCAAAATATAACATAAAAACAAAATTACACTCCTCAGCCACAGATGTTGCAGGAACACTAAAAAATTGTGAAGTTGTATGTTGGGTATTGTATTGTTTATTTGCCTAGTATAAATGCACAATACAGACTTATGAGAAAAGATGCTTCCATTGGGAATGCAGATTTTTAACAAAACAGACATGTCAGGAGTGATGACAAATAGTTTTTTATAATGATTTTTTTAATTGAATCCTTATATAGTCAGTTGTAGGTGAATATCAAATTCTCCAGGAGTCCATTTTGCATCCCAGGAACAGGTGGTTCCACAAGAAATTTTCAGGATATAAATATGTTATTGTAACAAATGTTTAGCTACTGGTAATATTCCAAAAAATGATGTGCTCTTTCCATATGAAAACTGCCAGAAACACCAGAAATGTGTCAAAAGCCACAAAATCAATGAAACTGGAACCATTTCTAGAGACCTCAGAACATCTCTGTAGGCTTGTGTTCTGGGCCTGGATGGGAGGCTGGTGATGTGCCTGTGATATCTAAGGCCATTGTAATTATTTTTCTCACAGAAATCAGTCATGACACCGTGTTATGCCAGAGGCGAGTGCAGATATTGTGAACGTTCTGCTCGTAGCCGCTTTGGTGTGGAATCAGATTAACGCTTATTTCTGTTCCAAAGAAAACACATCTTGTATTTGCAAAGGGCTTAAAAAGCTATCTAAGGAACAAAAGTACAGATCCAGGCCAAACGCGCTGATTTGTCTGTGAACGTTCTCATTTGTGTAAATGCCATGGGGTCTGTTTAGGATTCCTTTACTTGTTTTAGAGGTCACATTATGTACAATGATGTCCAGTGCCGTAGTAATGTGTGATATAGAGGTCTGCTGTCACCCAGAGGTGGAGGGAAGAATCAGCTGCCTCTTGTACACGGCTTTATTCAGTTCTATAGGTTTCATAACTGTAACATTTATATTCTTTTATTTAATTTTTTATTTTTAAGCAGCCACTATAGGTCTTCTAATGCCCTCTATACAATTGGAGACTATTGTTGTATAAGGGAATCTTGCTCTACTATGAGCTACAATGTGATGCACCTAAATTAAGAGCATCTATCGTCCTCTGAATGGCCGAAGGCTTACTATAGGAGATGCCATAGATTTCAGCCAAATTAATGACATAAATTGCAGTTATCTTACCAGGTCATAAGAGGCCATGCTCCCTCCCATGTCCTACTGTTTCAAAGGAGATCAGTCTTCACAATCCATCATGATAAACCTGGGCAACTTACTCATAGATTCAGACATCAAGATTTTGGTAATCTTCTTATCCGTTTTATCTATGGCCTCCTTCCTCCTAATAATTAACTTTTAAAATTATGCTAATGCATCAGACGGGCTCTGGGGGGTGTTACCTGAGCCTCTTCAGGCTGTAGCTTCAATGGCTGTTACACTGTCCAGGAGTATGTCCCCCCCCCCCACCCAACCTCCTTGGCTCTACTACCTCTACCTTCTGTAGTCTCATACCACAGGAAACGACGAGGGAGAAAAGGAGACATGTTTCTGCACAGTTTAACAGTCTGTGAGGCTACAGTACTGAGTGGCTCAGGTAATGCCCCCAGAGCCCTTCTGGCCCATTAGCTTAATTTTAAAAGTTGATTTTAGAAGGAAGGAGGCCATGGATAACAACTATAAACAGATTACCACAGTCATTGGGATCGCTTTGCAATGCACTTTTTTTGGACTATGCCCCTTCTTCAATGTTTAAATGGCTTGCATGGCTTCCATGCGACACAATTTAGGGGGCGTGCTGTCGGTCGGTCCGACTGATTCGGAGTGTGGTATTTAACTTTTAAATTGCGTTGCAAGCCCACGCACTTACATGCACCACTAAAAAGATGGTGAACTCTGTCGGACCTGAGCGGGGAAGGACACATGCCGGATATCGGGCGCACAATCTTAGTCCGTGATCTTAGATGGACAATGCACTTTCCGTGAACTCCGGTGACCCTGTAAGTAAATGTGCCCGATTGTGCCAGTATCTATGAGTAAGTGCCCTTGGTTTATCATGATGGATTTTGAAGGTAACCATCATTTCAATTGATTTTTTTCTATTAATTAAGAAACAGGCTCCAAATTGCCCCTTAGTTACTTCCACGTTGCTAAGGCAAATCTGTCCACCAGATGTGTTTGTCACACCGATGAGTGTTAACCCTTTCTGCTCTTTCCCTGGCTGCAGTATGCGATGAGTAGTAGTATGATCAAGCTGAGAGTGAAGAGGTTAATCCTCCCTTTTTTACCAACTAAGCAAATATGTTCACCACATCTCCTTTCCCAACACACAAAATAAAAAATTATCAAAATGACAGTTCTACTTTTATGAAAAATAAAAGGGGCACAAAAATTTACTACACATTGGGGGTCATTTACTAAGGGCCCGATTCGCGGTTTCCCGACGTGTTACCCGAATATTTCCGATTTGCGCCGATTGTACCTGAATTGCCCCGGGATTGTGGCGCACGCGATCGGATTGTGGCGCATCAGCGCCAGCATGCGCGCAACGGAAATCGGGGGGCGTGGCCGAACGAAAACCCGACGTATTCGGAAAAACCGCCGCATTTAAAAACCGAAAAAGGGTCGCTTGGGGAGCGCTTACCTTCACCTGGTCCGAGGTGGTGCATTCCGGCGTGATGAGATGAATTTCAGCGCAGCAGCGCCACCTGGTGGACGGCGGAAGAACTGCCTTCATAAATCCCGGCCGGACCCGAATCCAGAGCAGAGAACGTGCCGCTGGATCGCGAATGGACCGGGTAAGTAAATCTGCCCCATTGTATGTTAAGAAATATTCAAAAAAATTTTCATAAAATATCTTTGTACAGTCAGTTGTATGCCATGTCCAAGCAGTCCAATATATAAAGCTGAGTGTATCTATGTATGTCCGCTATATATATGTCGCATTTACAATAACTAAAAGTTTCACAGCCGCATCCTGTGATTCAGGAAATATCATAATGGCAAGGTTTGAGTGGAAAATTTTCACTCGCAATTTCCAATTTATTTGCCAAAATATACAGTTTGAGAGAGACATTCGTTGTGTATGACTCTCTGAAGAGAATTCCTGAGGTAGGGCGGATTGAGGAACTTGAGACAGAACACTTGGAGTAAACTTAAGAAGCTGTCTATAGAAGCAAAGCAAGCAGAGATCTAGAAAACAGTGAGGAACTGATACAAGTACATTGGAAAATTTTTGACCTTAAATACGCATCCTCTTTTTCCTTCTTTATGTATACATTGGAAAATTGTATAACTTTTCCTTACACAAATGATATACCGTAAATTAATTGCTGAAAGTGGACAAACCCTTTAACAATAGTTATTTACTATCCCGGGTACTACAGCTAGTTAATAATAAAACTAAATATATATTTCAGGGTAAGAAGGGTGTTTGCGTTTCATGAAATTGCTATTAGATAATGTACATGCAAAATATCAAAACCCAGGCTTTGTACACCCAGAAAACTTGTCCTGTCCTGAAATATAACATTACAGGCAGTCCCTGACTTAAGAACACCCAACTTACAGACGACCCCTAGTTACAAACGGACCTCTGGATGTTGGTAACTTACTGTTATTTAGTCCCAGTCTACAATAAACAGCTGTAACAGTTATTAAAGGTGTTTGCAGTTAAACTTTATTGTTAATCCTGGTTCTTATGGCAACCCAAATTTTTTAAAATCCAATTGTCAGAGAGACCAAAAAATTTTTTGGCTGGGGTGACAATTATAAAATATACAGTTTTAGAATTACATACATATTCAACTTAAGAACAAACCTACAGAACCTATCTTGTATGTAACCCGGGGACTGCCTGTATATGAAGTATACAGTATATCAGTTCCATCAGTAGGGCAAGGCCGTTATGATAGGATGGAAATCTAATTAATAAACAAATACCGTAGTTACATTTTCCTTGAAACCTTTGGATGCTGATGTTTTCAATGATTTGTGATAAAGGCACAAACTCAGTTTCTAATAATCCTGTACAGAGATTCGGGAGATTTGATAGGGGTATACATCATATGTTTTGGGTTCAGACAAGGGTCCATCTCACTAATAAAGACAATATTCCCTAAGCGGAATTCATGAGAATCACAAAATATGAAGAACATTATGCAATGTGTTCATACTCGGCACATAACATCTCGTTCCTAAGATTTACCACTTACTTGGGAATGTCTGCGTAGTTTAAAAGGTTGTAGAGTCTCTTGGTAGAACAAGTGATGATAGGACTGTAGATCAAACCAGAAGTGGACACCGTTCTCCCACAGCTGAAGTCAAATAATAAAAACATATTTAGCTATTGAGATAACATCATGAAAACTGTGTATCTGGTGGTTGCTCTAATGTCTACAGAAATCCTACAAGCTATCTGGCAAGAATTCGCAAATCCAAATTGTTGTCATTCTTTTAAATAACTTTTTGGTTTGGTCCAGGATTAAAAAAAGACTCTTTCTAGAAAAAACACCATTCTTGTTCCCATTGAAAAAGAGAAAATTAGCATTTTTGTGACAACAATTCATCACTTTCTATTCTTTGCTTTGACAGCTGTGTTATGATGGGTGAACTGGGCCTCATGGAAACCAGGATTCAGAGCTTCATTGAAGATTCCATGTAAGGCTGGTCAGTAACATAAACCCTGACCTTCTTCTTGCTTTTGGTGTCATAAATCTAATATAAAAAATGGTGTGTATTTATGTGTGTTCATTAATGGAATCTGTACCATCACTTTTTACGATCACGAAATGTAGACATCATAGACTATGTTTTGAGTGGATATGTTCATCCCATGCTTTCCAATTGTTTGCCTAAAAGTACGTTTTGAGAGACACGTTGACTGTGTGTGACTGGCTGAAGAAAATTCCTGAGGGAGGGTGGGATAAGGGAGCTGAGTGAGATGTTGGCTGTGTGTGGCTTGCTGAAGATAAATTAGTTCCATTATTCTCCACTCCCTCAGAAATTAAAGACTTATTGGCTGTGTGTGACTCGCTGAAGAGAATTCCTGAGGGAGGGGGAATGAAGGAGACTTATGATTACGAACTGAGGAAACCACAGATCAGACTCGCACACATACATACATACATGGTGTGATAATTTTGGAAACAGGATGTGAATTGCACTACTTTTTAATAGCAGTTTTTTCAATGCTATTTTAAAATGCTTATTCAGGGGATTAAATTTACCGACAGGTGCTCTTTAAGTGTATACTCATTCTGTGGGGATGTGTATACTGTAGAATAAAGAAAATAATGCCCCACTCGTGGGACATCTGGAGCGACAGAGGAGCTGAGTAAAGCTTTATTTTTTCAAAAAGCCCTCCCCATCCCACCTGATACATTTTTTTATTAGGTGGACAACCCCTTTAAGTTTACTCCTCAACTTCATATATTTACTAGGGGTAGATCCTGGCATTGCCCGGGATAGTAAATAACTGCACTTAGCCGTAACAAAATATAATTTGTTAACAAAAATTGTTATATCTATCTAACAATCTTTGTGGCTATCTCTGTCTGTCTCAAACTCTTCCTGTCTGTGTCTCTGTCACTCATTGACTCTCCGTCTGTCTTTCTCTCACTCACTCTCCCTGTCTTTCTCTCCCTCACTCACTCTCCCTGTCTGTCTCTCACCCACAAACTCTCCCTGCCTCTCACTCACTCACTTACTCTCCCTGCCTGTCTCTCACTCCCCCTGCCTGTCTCTCTGTCACTCATTCACTTTCTTTGCCTGTCTCTCACTCTCCCTGCCTGTGTCTCTGTCACTCACTCACTCACTCATTCTCCCTGCCTATCTCTCTGTCTCTATCCCTATGCTTCTAACCTCAAACATAAGCTTTCATACTCATTGCTTAAAGTAATCAATCAAAGCCCAGAGCTCATAATAATGACTTGTGGCAAAATAGCAACCAATCATGGCTCAGCTTCCAACTGCCACAGCAGCAGCAGACAATGGATCCTCTATATCAGTGGTGGCGAACCTGTGGCACGGGTGCCAGAGGTGGCACTCAGAGACCTTTCTGTGGGCACTCAGGCCATCACCACAGGACAGAGTTCACCAAACAGGACCAAATCGTCCTGCAGTCCCAGGCAACTTATGAGATGCTGCTCTCAGCGCTATTTTAAAGCGACACTTCATTATAATAATAATTCTTTATTTCTATAGCGCACACAGATTACGCAGTGCTGAACAGAACTTGCCAAAGCAGTCCCTGTCCCCATGGGGCTCACAATCTTATCATCCTACCAGTATATTTTGGAGGGTGGGAGGAAACTGGAGGACCCGGAGGAGAGAACATACAAACTCTTGGCTGTTTGGAACTGCAGGAAAAATGAGGTGGTGTTGACAGAACTGCATTATCTTTGGAGGTCAACCTGCTGGACCCACCATTCTGCCTCTACAGAGAGACCCTCTTTCTTTCAACTGTATTAGTGGCCTTAGGCGGCCGATACAATTGAAAGATGTGGAAGAACACGTGGCAATAAGTTACTGCTTAAAATTCCACGTTGGCACTTCACAGTAAATAAGTGGATTTTGGTTGTAGTTTGGGCACTCGGTCTCTAAAAGGTTCGCCATCACTGCTCTATATGGTGGTCAATAAGGGTATTTTGGAAAGCACAGGCGAAATTTTTGAATCCAGAGATAGACTATTACTTTCCCTGAGTCACAGAGAGTGGCTGTGCAAAATTTGGTGATTGTAAGTAGATTCCTTTAGTGGACATACATACACACAGCTTTATATATTAGATAAAACTATGAGACTAAGGCTATATTCACACTGCCGTTGCCCGCCCGTACCGTACCGTAGCGGGCAACGGCAGTGTACGGGGAGAGGAGGAGGAGGTGAGCGCAGCTCACCCCCGCCCCTCTCCATAGCAACCTATAGCGCACGGCCCCGTATTACGGGAAAAGATAGGACATGTCCTATCTTTTTCCCGGGTACGGAACGGTACGGTGCCGCACGTGTGCTGCACCGTACCGCTCCCGTAGGGTGCCGTGCGCTCATAGGAGTGTATGGGGGACGTATATCGGCCGTATATACGTCGGCCGTATATACGTCCCCCATACGTTCGTGTGAATGTAGCCTAAACCCTATTGTTAGATATTGCTATAAGACCATGTAACAATCCCTCTGACATTCAGAGAACCACACCGGGCACAACAAAACTAAACCCCTTCAATAGTATTTAGCGGACAGCTAAACATATGTACTCTTGGTTTAGGATGGGGACACTTCTACTAGCAGCTTATGTTCTGTGAGAATAACATCAATGCTTATGGAAACATATAACAAATCCATCACAAACTCTTGTGATGGATGTTGCTCCATTTGGATCACCCCTCATCAGGAGGGATTTTTTTTTTCTGCTGAGGGAAAATTAGTTTAATGTTTTAACTTTTTTTTTTGCTTTATTTTTTAATCTTCTGGAATAATTGAAAGAATGAACTTATATAGTTTACCCTCCTTTCATCCCTCATATCCCTTGGTTGACCTTGACAGACATTAGTCTTTGTTAAACCATACTTTATAAAGTTAAGAATAAGGGACACAGTGGATACCTTACACTTGGAGCAGAGCTTAGATCACAACATTCAGACCGATACAGAAAATGTTGTCATTTTCATGATTTATCATTCTCTTGGGCAAAGTTCTATGGACCATTTCTGTATGAGGGAACACAGTGTTCTAGACCAAGATACTCACATAGCAGTACATTTTCATAATACCCAATTAATAAGATATTAGTTGTAGGATCTTCTTAAGCATACCTTGTTCTCTGACTGCTCACAGAATGATGTGAAGAAATATCCGGCCCGAGAGTCCAGATGCAGAGCATGCAACATTTTCTCCATCTTGGAGCTCTTCAGTACATTGTCACTTATATCTGCACTCTGAAAGCGAGAGGTACACCACAATTTATACATTTTGATAGCGTTTACCAATTTAGCAAAATTCGTCAATTTGCCCATCCATGTTAAAAGGCAATCAAAGCCCAATCCTGGCAATGTCTTATGGATATTACACTATTTAGGAAATTTAAAGTGCAGCCACTACATTGAACCACCACATTCCTCTTATGTTACAAACAACTTTCAGTGTTCCGAGGAGGCAACTGATTTGTTGAAGGGCGTTCCGTAACCAAGAACCAAAAAAAACAAGTTTCATTCCATTGTGTGAAAATTAAGTTTTTTTCTTCCGGTGTTTACAGAAGAAACTATCCCAGTGTCATCTCTGAGACACCGGTTCCTGTCTGATGTGCCCTGCAAGCTTGGAGCAGAGAAAAGATAAGTCTACTGTGACCACCAATACTTTTGCTCAAACCATCAGAGACTGGAAGATTGGCGCAACACTTGATTTTTTACTCAGTAATGTCTTGTTTATATATGTAGCCTATAATTTTTTTTTTAATCCCTGGAAAACCCTTTCAACTCATTGGCCGAAGTGACACTTTATAGACCCCTAAGACTCCTGCACCTGGGTGCAAGTACACAGCCTGCTGCCTCTCAAGGTATGCCCCGATGAGAATCTCATTTAAAGAAAATTTACCACTTATTTAGAGGTAGATTAACCTTTAACGCTGCTGGGTAGAGCCCAGATATGTTATTTTGCAGACACATAGAGATAGCTCCTCTCCTAGGTTGGCCCTGCCCCCTCCTCCGAGTCATCTCAGAGCTCCGGCATTGGAAGGACTGCTGCGGGGAAACAATGGAAAGCTAGGCAATAAAGTTATTTATTGTTTAATACCCAGGAATAGGGGAAGACGGGGCCACAATATGAAGGAGGAGAGGTTGGAAGGCAGGAGTACAGAAAGCTAGGGCATTATAAGTATGGGAGTTAAATAAAAGTGGGGGAACCAAAGTAAAGGGAGGACAAAATAAAAGAGGGGGTATTGTATTTTGCGGAATTGCATTAGGGGGTATTATGTAGGTCTTTATGGTGACTGGCTGCAGGAAGGGGGTATTGTACTATGTGGGGGTTATTAGGGTCTCTATATTATACTATGTATGAGCATGGGAAAAGGGTATGGCTTAGGAAAAAATGGATGGACTTTTTCTCCAGCCCAAAAGTTGGGAGATATGGGCATGTCTTTCATTTTTCCTAGAAACTGTTGAATTAAAAAAAAATACTTTATAAAAATGTTAATGGAATGAGAATGAGAATCATGATCGCTCATATAGCCGACTCTTCACAAAGTCTTGGGCATGCGCAGTTGTGATTCTCATTACATAGTGCGCCAGGGAAGGGAGGGAGTAATTAAATGTGTATATAGATGTATTACTAGGGGGGTGGAAGCTGTGTACATAGATGTATTACTGGGGGGCTGGAGTCTAAATGTGGCCCCTACCACATTTTGAGCCCAGCCCCCCCCCCCCAGCCTTGATCCAGCCCTGATGAGGCAGATACATATATAAATACACTCTACAAAAGTTTTAAAAATAACCTGTGCTGTACTATATATCCCAAACAATAAAGTGCTTCTTTATCCACATTTACTCAACATTGCTGCTCCTCTTAGCCTTGCAAATTCAGCGTAACCCCTTGTAAATAATATTTAGAGCATCATCTCCATCTAGCGGGAACATTTGGCAGGATAGTCACGAGTTGTCCTCTAGCCCTGTACCGTTCTTCTGGAGATGTGATACCTCCCCTGCTCAGATTGCTTATTTTCTGTGGGGCATACTCTAATTTTCTACAAAATGAAGTCACTCGGAAGATATTAACACTAAAAGCAAACCTGCAAACAATCTTAACCTCCCTGACGTCTCTGTACTTCTGGGTGAAAATACTTAAGTGCAAAAAATTTGTAATGTAAATTAATTTTTTTCTTCCTGGAAGGCCTAAATCCAGATTAAGAAACTGATGGAATAAAATTTTACTTGGGGGGATGGATTATTTGTACTGGCAAAGAGTTTATTTGTAGTACATTCAAGTAATCCTATGAGGTCATGGGTTTAACACTGCTGTTTGTGTTGAAAAGTCTCAGCACAGTTGTCAAGGGGACAAGTCCATGGCACGAGACCAGAGTAGCAGCATATGCTCGTAAGACATGGAATCACACCAAGGATCATGAGCGACTATTTGACCTGGGCTGGAACACCCACCCTGGCAGAGTTTTCACAATCTCGAGAAGACAGTCATCACTTCCCCAGATCCCCATAATCCATCTTTAAGCAGTTGGGATTTATAGCAAGCTGTATAAGCCTCCAAGTATTCACACACAATCCTCTTACAATTACTATTTGTCGATGGAACTATAGCCTCATATTCTAAGAATGCTCAATCGATACCAGAACTTTCTTTTGGTGTATATACATAACATTACGGATCACACTCCTACCCAAAAATCAGTTTATACTTGTCTTGGAACTTTCATTTACACTATTTTAAGGCTGCATGTCATCAATGTCCCACGGGCCATTCCTACAGCAATATTTTATTCTTGGAACAGCAAAAACAATAAAATCCTCAAGTTTTTCTCTTGTGTTGTGTTGGGCAGTGAACCAACTGATCTCAGGCCATTTAACAGTATAGTAGAAAACTATACAAAACTGACAAAAAGTTGGAGCTAAAGAGAAAGTGTGTGTTCACGTATAACAAGTTTTGTTCAGATATGTTAGATCTACCATGGATAAACCTGGGACGCTTACTCAAAGATCCAGGCACTGTGACTGTGGTAATATTCTTACCATATATACTCGCGTATAAGCCGACCCGAGTATAAGTCGAGACTTATATATAGCTTTCCAGCCCCTGTAGTATATAGCCAGCCAGCCCCTGTAGTATATAGCCAGCCAGTCCCCTGTAGTATATAACCTGCCAGAACCCTGTATTATATTGCCTGCCAGCCCCTCTAGTATATAGCCTGCCAGCCCCTCTAGTGCATAGCCTGCTAGCCCTCTAGTATATAGCCTGCCAACCCCTGGAGTATATAGACTACCAGCCCCTGTAGTATATAGCCTGCCAGCAGCTGTAGTATATAGCCTGCCAGCCGCTGTAGTGTATAGCCTGCCAGCCCCCTAGTATATAGCATGTAGACCTTGCCCCCAATATAATGCCTGTGTGAGAAAAAAAAAGTGCACCCTCCTTCTGACGCCCCCCTCCTTGTCCCAGTCTGTTGCAGGCACCATCATGTCAGCAGCTCGCACACATTAGAATGTCAGTGAGCGGCTGATGTCTAAAAGGGATATGCCCTTTTAGACAATTTTGGTAAACATGCCCCAGTATTTTTATGTCAAACCGTGAATGAAATATACAGAGTGAAAGTGTAATAAAAGATATTTTACTCTTCTGTTTAAAATATGTAGCAAAATATAGCTGTGTATTCCATTATTCCTTATTTTAATTTATTTTTTTTACTCCTTGGGGCTTGAACCCTAGGGGTTAGATTGCTTATACAACATGCTGCAATACAACTATATTTTTAATAAAGTTGGCTGAATTACAGGCCTGGGAAACTTGGGAGGGCTACTGTCAGGGGGGTAGTGGACCCACTGAAGCACCACAGACGATGACGTAAGCCGACACCTGGAGAGCGGAGTCCAAGTGGCACCCAGTTTTTACTAGAGATACCACCAGGTCGCTCCACAGGCACAACTTTGCTCACAGTGGTGGCCAAGGCAAAGTACAGATAGTAAGGCAGAGACAGAGCCTTGGTTGGTCCGGAAGTCCAGACAGGTGACACAGGATAGGAGTCAGGAACAAGGCGGAAGGTCAGGGCTGGCGGGAGAGGAGCGAAGTCAATCGAGGTCACAATGGGAAATCACTATAAACATGCAGGGTAACAATAGGAAAACTTTCTCAAAGGCACAAGGCACAAAGATCTGGCAGGGGAGACATGAAAAGGCTGGCAATTTATCAGGGCAGGCGGCCGACCAGCTCCAATTATCGGCGTGCTGGCCCTTTAAATCTTACAGAGCCGGCAAACGCGTGCACTAGGAGGCGGGGACTGCCACTGGAGTGAGGGAAGGTAAGTGAGGCTGCAGACAGGAGCCAGGGGCGCAGGGAGGTACATGGGTTGCAGGGGCACCCGTGACACATACTGGATAATGTTGAGACCAGGGCCCTGTGGGGGACATACAATTACTTCTAGAATACGATTTACTTTTATTTTATTGTTATTTTAAAAAATATATTATTCGCACTTCTGCCTTTTAAAGCATTCTTGCTTTGCAGATTTTTTCCAAACCTGCATAAGTTACTGTACATACTTAATACAAACATAAACCCCCTTCCTACATGAAAAATACAATGTAAATAAACAAATGCTACATGTCACATTCAGGTTGAGTTGAGTATTACCAAACATGTATGTAAAAACATCCATATAAAAAAGACATAACTAAATGTGCACTTACTGATAGGACCTCCTGTTCCACACCACTGCAGTAAGACTTTGATCCTGTTCTTTCCTTTACCATATTTGCATGTACAGTTGTTGGTCTCGAGCTCAAGGGTCTCATTTGTGACCTAAAAAATATATTTATATCAAAATATCTCCCATAACTTTCTATATTTTTTTTTCTAAATGCTGAGGTCCACAAGATATAGCCTTTTGAAGTGCGCTCCCTGCCATGACATCTATACACTATATGATATCTGTACAGGATGTGAGCAGGATGTTTCTATACAGTATATAGTGTACTATAGTAGCATGTTATAGAGCATTAAGAGATGAGCAGATTGTACACAGTGTCCTATCTGCAGGCAGCATGTTATAGAGCATTAGGAACTGAGCAGATTGTACACAGTGTCCTATCTGCAGGCAGCATGTTATAGAGCGGGAGGAGCTGAGCAGATTGTACATAGTGTCCTATTTGTAGGCAGCATGTTATAGAGCATTAGGAACTGAGCAGATTGTACACAGTGTCCTATCTGCAGGCAGCATGTTATAGAGCAATAGGAGCTAAGCGGATTGTACATAGTGTCCTATTTGTAGGCAGCATGTTATAGAGCAATAGGATCTAAGCAGATTGTATATTTTTTGATTGAAAAGATTTAAGATAACCTAGGTGGCGTAACTTGAAGCTCATGGGCCCCAGTAAAAAGTCTGTGACAGGTCCCTGACTATAATTTATGGTTTATAGTACTAGTCATCTCATATAGGAAGGGTAGACCTTATGGGTCCCCAAAGCCTCTTGAGCCCGGTTGTGACCCACCCTCAGCACCCCCTTAAATTATGCCCCTGGATAACCTGTAATTATTACACTTCTCTGTCTTTCTGTTGAAAAGTATAGTGGAGAGTGACTGATAGCCCCCCATGTTTAAGCGTGCATAGTGATAAGACCACCTTCTTGACTTCTCAGCGTAATAAGAGCAGAGAAATAAATAATTAAAAAAAAGAGGAGGAAGGGTGACCCCAACTCTCCAAAGAGATCCACGGCGTACGGGCTATAACACGGGGAAAGATAGGACATGCCCTATCTTTTTACCAAGTACGGAGTGGTACGGGCGGAGCGGCACACGTGTGCGGCACTGTACATACGTCCCCGATACGGAAGTGTCCATGGGGCCTTATACTGAGTTGTTTCTAATAAAACTATTTACCAATCCTCTGACTCTATAATGATAAGTCATCTCAGTGACATGTGGATCCATGTTTCCATGTATGATGCTGTTAACCATTACTGTGGGTCAGTATTTTACCGGTTGTTATTGTCCTGTGTTGCGCTGCCAGGTAAACTTCTTATCAGTCTTTTCTGTGGCAATAACTTTGCTGATATTAGTCTTCCAGACACCACAGGAGTGGAGACACTTTTAATAATTTTTGGACATGTTTGCATCTTTTCGTTTACCTGGAAAAATATACAATTACCAGAAATCAAAAATATTTTTTCACTGTGAATGACAGCATATTGTACATTGTCTAATTTCATTCCTGGCCATAAAATGGCTGCAGGGGGAGGGTCATGTGATCCCTAACTGTCCATGAGCAATCTCCTTTCAGGACCTTAATATAATATTCATGAATACTATCTAAAGTACCTGGCAAGGCTATTTCTCACAGATAGAAATGAGCATACCCAAACTTTAGGATTGGTGTTCTCTGTTCAGCATCTCCACCAACCTGGATATGTTTCCTGATGGGCTGAAGAGCAGCCACTCCCGTAGCTAGGCCTGGCTGTGATTGGCTAGATGGACTCCTGGTGGAAACACCTGACCAATCACAGCCATGCCTAGCAGCATTAAGCTGCCTATTTGGCTGCTCTGCAGCCCATCAAGTGTAACAGCCCGGTGGATGGGTTGTTTAGGAACTTTTATGCTTCAGATATCTCCAAGATTAAGGTGATCCCAAGAGAAAAAGAGGTGTTTATTCACCCAAGGTGCAGGTGCGAGATAAGATGAATCCTACATTCTGAGTGGTTTCTAAATAAAGTTACCTTTAATAATATTGCCTTTAATGATATGATAATTCCTTAGTATGGAGCCATAACTGTTATTGCGATGCACACTATCAGCCTGGGAAGGGAGTGTTTACATGTTAGCCATTGAGAAGTTGTGTTTCAGGCTTGGTCAATCCTGTTTGCCCAGAGGTCCCTGATTGGATGTCTGGATACTCCTCCCCAAGTTGAAGTTTATATCAAACTCCCTGTGCCCGGAAGGTTCCAGACTAGTCCAGATCTTAGAGGAACTATGATGTGTTTGTGAATGCTGTCTAGACACATGGCCTGCACACTTCACGCCTCCTGCAGCTCTGATCCCTAAGAAAGCCTAGGATTACTGCTAAAACAGCTTCTTATTTCTCCATCCCAAAGCTACTAAAACTAGAATGTGAGTGTCCTTTTCCAGACATTATCCATCTAGCTACCTTGGACCTGGACAGATTGGACTTCAACCTCATGAACACTGCCATCGCTGTGTTCATGTTCTGGAATAAAGGAACTGTGAGTTGATGTTCTACATGTCTTGTCTATGTTTGATCCCTGGCTGCCGCTAACATTACAGGCCTCCCCTCTACCATCTACCTGGGAAACCCTTACACACGCACACACCAGTAGGGCCCCTGTGAGAACTACTTTCAAAGGCTTCCCTCTTTTTTTGCAATCTACTTGCCGGACCTGCCTGGCGTGGACGGGGCCTGTTCCACCTAAACCAAGCGACCATGAACAAGTCAGTGCTAGGCTGCCCTAATGCCAGCCACTCAGGTACCAGGGGAATCCAGCTGCCCCGATGCCCTTAGGCCAGGCCCCAGTGGGGGATGTTGCACAAGGAACATGTCCAGGTTAGTTGGAGCTGCCAAACGGAGAACAACAAACCTAAAGTTCGGGTCTCCTTGTCTCTACTCTGTGCATAAATGAATGTCCACAAACTGCACTGACATGAAACATGTTGTATAGAAGACTGGGGCAAAATTCTCATGAATGTGAGTGATTTTACAAAGTTGTAATAATATGTTTGGGGCACTTACCGTGGAAATAGAAGTGGCAATTTTTGGCATGCAAGACTTTGGTCTGAGTGGTAACATAGTTATGGTCTCTGCAAACGGGTCAACTTCTTTCTTTGGTCTCAGCTGTCGATCATAATGCAATTTAAGATCAGCATCAACCTTTTTAGCGGATCCTGAATCGGACAAACAAAATCTAGGGCCCCTAAAAAATAAATTTAGATATTTCAGCTCTTGACTCAACACACATATACAAAGGTGTAGAGGAGAAGCAGTCATTTCGTGTTCTTACCAGTACAGGAGCAGTGGTTTGGCTATTTCAGTCTGGACATTTTGTAGATGATTTTCACGCCATTGCTTCGTATCGAGAAGGTTCAGTCTTGCGAGGACCTCTGCCTGAAGGTATTGCTCACCAGTTACCATCATATACAGTTTTTTCATCTTGTTAAGATGGCTTGAAAGGATAAAACACAGTCAATGCCTTTGTATAATATGGAGTGGTGTAATGCATTATTACTATCATAATTAAAGTTCTCTGCTTTGGACAATATCTACTTGTCAGAAGGTTCCCTCATCAAATTATCAAATCACAAAGTATCCTTTACATAGCAATCTGTGGGGTTATCTGATTTAGCTGAATACCCCTGGTACCTAAGTGGTAGGCTTAAGTGTGGCCTAGCGCTAGATATGTCATGGTCGCTTGTTCCAAATGGAACAGGCCTTATCTACCACAGGCAGGTCCAGCGAGGGGATGAAGATACAGGAGAGGCTGCAATATGATGAAGGTTTCCGCTTGGTGCACTCCTGGTGCATGTGTGATGTAGAGATCCCCGGGGAAATGATAGAGCGGAGGCCCATGATGTTAGTGGCAGCCAGGGATTACACGTGTAGACAACATGTGGAATATCGAGACTAAGACTTCAACATAGCAACGGTAACTGGCTAGAGGTGGAGGGCCTATCTGCCAACGTGCGAGGTAGCTGGTTGGATGCAGTCTGGTAAAGAAGGCGTACAGGCTGATTCAAGCTACTTTGGTAGCAATCTTAGGGCAAACCCTGTATAAGTGCAGTGCTGCAGCAGGTAGGCCTGTCTCCACAGTTAGGAGACAGAAGCAGCAGCAGGCTGCAGTCCTTGTATTATGTAGCAAGGATCAATAGGAGGGAATGTAAGTAAGCTTCCCACTATTTTTGGCTCAAGGCATCCACTAATTAGAAACCTTGAGGCAAAGTGGGATTGACATTGCTCACACAACAATTGTAATTGATTAACCCTCCCTTCCAAGGCAAATGTTATTACACCAGCAGTACCAGTAATGACCAGTAGGTGGAGGGTATTCATATATCATTAGAAGGAATTAATATATCATTAAAGGGGTATTCCAAAGAAGACAAGTTTCTTGAATCTACTAAGGATAACAAAATAACACTTTCTCTAATTCACTGTTATTAACACAAATACAGAATTTCACAGATATAAGTCCAACCTGTCTCTATCAGTCCTGCTGTACACAATTTTGGTTGCCCCTGTACCCTGGATCTTTAGGGTCGGGTGGACATATTAGTCTCCTGTCTGACACTAGACTGAGCTGCTCTCTGCCTCTAGCCCACACCCTTGCATTCCAGGACTGAGTAATATTGTAAAGTAAGGGGTTAAAAATGATCACTACGGGATTGAAATTTGTGAATTTTCTTTCATGGGAAAACCCCTTTAAGGCAACTTCATGCAGGAACACATAGAATATAGGATACAGTTTACTGTATTTCACCTACATAACTAAGGATCACTTGAAGTGTAATGGTTCGTAAAGGACTGGTCCAGCGGGCCATTACACATGTGCTTGGATCCTAATGTCAAACTTGCAAAGTTTCAACAAACTTGAATTTGATGCTTTTTATTATCTAAACCCATAATTGTTAGGGCCCCCCAGACCTGAATCACAAACCGGACACAACTGCGTCACTGGAAATGTGATGACATTTTTAGATCAATGATTCCTGGATTAGTGGCAATTGTATTATTATCAAAAGTGTAATTTATGTTGAAATGTTTCCATAAAAATCTGTTAGACTCACCTCTGTTTTCTTTTCATGTCATTTGTGGATTTTAACCTCTCAATGTCCATCCACAGCAAAAATAGCTTTTCTCCTGACGTCCCCATAATAAAAGATTTGAACTTTTCAAACTCTTTCCGGCTTCGAATCTGGGAAAATTCTGTAGAAACTTTCAGATTGTCCATTTCGTCGCTATCGGATTCAGAGATATCAAGCTCTTCCTCGATGGAGGCTTCAGAGGAGGTGGAAGAAGCTCCTGTACTGGGTGCTCGTTGGATTGTCACTTGAGCCAAGTCAAAAATATCCGCTTTGTCCTTACTTTTCTCCATAGGCTTACCATTCAACTTGGAAACTGCTGTCTTCATAACCTGATCGACGTAATAAAAAGCAAAGTCCTCCATAGTTGGGAAGATTGGGACTTGAGTGTCTTGGGTGTTGTTCAGACTGGTGTCTTCTGGTTTCTGCTCAACATAAAGTCTAATTGGACTTGGTGTTGGGGAAGGAGCAATAGATACAGGATATTCATCCTTCTCCCACATATCCTGAATTGTTTTACTGTTCCTCTGAGATTTAGCGGAGAATAAATTCTTATTATTGTGGACAATACTTGGTTTTTGGTGACCTGAAATGCTCTGCAGAACTGTGTAAAACAATAGAAAAAAGTAATGTTAATTCAGTGGAAGTTCCATATACACTCACCGGCCACTTTATTAGGTACACCTGTCCAGCTGCTCGTTAACACTTAATTTCTAATCAGCCAATCACATGGCGGCAACTCAGTGCATTTAGGCATGTAGACATGGTCAAGACAATCTCCTGCAGTACAAACCGAGCATCAGTATGGGGAAGAAAGGTGATTTGAGGCCTTTGAACGTGGCATGGTTGTGCCAGAAGGGCAGGTCTGAGTATTTCAGAAACTGCTGATCTACTGGGATTTTCACGCACAACCATCTCTAGGGTTTACAGAGAATGGTCCGAAAAAGAAAAAACATCCAGTGAGCGGCAGTTCTGTGGGTGGAAATGCCTTGTTGATGCCAGAGGTCAGAGGAGAATGGGCAGACTGGTTCGAGCTGATAGAAAGGCAACAGTGACTCAAATCGCCACCCGTTACAACCAAGGTAGGCAGAAGAGCATCTCTGAACGCACAGTACGTCGAGCTTTGAGGCAGATGGGCTACAGCAGCAGAAGACCACACCGGGTGCCACTCCTTTCAGCTAAGAACAGGAAACTGAGGCTACAATTTGCACAAGCTCATCGAAATTGGACAGTAGAAGATTGGAAAAACGTTGCCTGGTCTGATGAGTCTCGATTTCTGCTGCGACATTCGGATGGTAGGGTCAGAATTTGGCGTCAACAACATGAAAGCATGGATCCATCCTGCCTTGTATCAACGGTTCAGGCAGGTGGTGGTGGTGTCATGGTGTGGGGAATATTTTCTTGGCACTCTTTGGGCCCCTTGGTACCAAATTGAGCATTGTTACAACGCCACAGGCTACCTGAGTATTGTTGCTGACCATGTCCATCCCTTTATGACCACAATGTACCCTGTAACATCTGATGGCTACTTTCAGCAGGATAATGCGCCATGTCATAAAGCTGGAATCATCTCAGACTGGTTTCTTGAACATGACAATGAGTTCACTGTACTCAAATGGCCTCCAGATCACCAGATCTCAATCCAATAGAGCATCTTTGGGATGTGGTGGAACGGGACATTCGCATCATGGATATGCAGCCGACAAATCTGCGGCATCTGTGTGATGCCATCATGTCAATATGGACCAAAATCTCTGAGGAATGCTCCCAGCACCTTGTTGTATCTATGCCACGAAGAATTGAGGCAGTTCTGAAGGCAGAAGGGGGTCCAACCCGTTACTAGCATGGTGTACCTAATAAAGTGGCCGGTGAGTGTAGAACCCATATAGATAGCAGCAGACTGCCAGATATCTGCCATATATACTGGTTGGCTTTTATCCTGTATTGTGCCATTAGACTTGCCATAGATTCATGCTTGATGTGAAGGGGGCTGCCTTACAAGGTAGCTAAGAGGCACAATTCTGGAAAATCTATTTGAATATTTCCCAGTATCCCCGAATGGAGCATCAATGGCTACAAGTCTCCAAAGGACCTAGAAAGTGGATTTAATTGGAGCTTTTACTTTCTGACCCTAGTCAATAGCCTCTCACTTACTAAAACCAGTTTCCTACACTGCACTGAAGAGATGCAAACACATGGAAACAGTGCTGACTACAGCTGGTAACCTCTTCCTTCTGTAATAGGTATACTGGTCTGGTATCATGTCATTATGTTTTCTGAAAAAGTTATGCTTGATGTTAAGGGGGCTGCCTTACAAGTTAGCTTAGAAGCAATGTTTTCCTTATCCCATCTTGGAAAATGTATTTGCATATTTCCCAGCGGTACACTGTCTAGTGTACACTGTCAGCATCTGTGGATTCGTGCGGGTGTCAGGTTCTGAGTGGGAGGATGCAATGTTTTTTTTACATAAGTGACAAACATTGATTATTACCTTGTCTTGAGTCATCACCCCAGGCGATGGTTCCAGATACGGAATTTGTGGTATTAGGATTAGCACTTTGTTTTGCAATTGTAAACCATTCTTTTGTCTGGGTAAAAGAAGCCTGTAAAATATAAGTATAGAAATGAAAGTAGTGAAAGAATTTGCATATTTTAAAAAATTAAAGGAAATCTACCATTAAAATCCATCATGATAAACCAGAAAAACTTACTCATAGATCCAGGCACCGGGACTGTGGTAATCTTCTTATATCTGTTATACATGGCCTCTTTTCTAAATAAATTAGTAAAATTATTATAATGAGCCAGAAGGGCTATGGGGGCGTTGTGTGGTGTAGCTTCACAGGCTGTCACACTGCACAAGGACCACTTCCCCCTCCCACTGTATAAGATTACAGCAGGCAGAGAGAGGAGGAAGTAGGGGGCATCAAAGCAACCTGTGTAGTCAGAGCACAAAGGGGCTCTAGTAACAACCCCCAAAGCCCTTCTGGAACACTGGCACAGTCAGGTTGCCTGGATCTATGAGTAAGTGTCCCTGGAATATCATGCTTGACTTTGATGGAATATAGTAGGTAGCAAGGAAGTATTTCCAAGCTAAAAATATTGATGACATATTCATAGAATAGGTCATCATTACACGCACCCTCACACATGAGCTTCTCAGCAACTCATACACAGAGAATGGAACAGGAAGTAGAAAGCTCCATTCTCTGTGTAATGGTAAGACCACATTACTACAGATCAGCTCCCATTGATTTGAACTGAGTTGTTCACTTCCTGATCCATTCTCTTTACCTCACTTACTGAGAATGAGTTGAAGTTCTTGTCCACTATCAGCAAATAATTGACATTATTTGTGCAATGAAAAGTTCTGCAATTTTCATACATACTTTCATATATCAATTCCTTTCTGTTTTATAGCTCTGCTTCGGTCATTCTATAAGAAGCTTTATGGTTTACTTCCATTGAATAGAAATCTGTCCCTGGTCATGTGATGTCACACAGGTGCAGGACTTGTTATACCCCTGGTCATGTGATGTCACACAGGTGCACGGCTCATTATATCCCTGGTCATGTGATGTCACACAGGTGCACCGCACGTAATATCCCTGGTCATGTGATGTCACACAGGTGCATGGTTCTTTATATCCCTGGTCATGTGATGTCACACAGTTGCATGCCTCGTTATATTCCTGGTCATGTGATGTCACACAGGTGCATGGCTCTTTATATCCCTGGTCATGTTATGTCACACAGGTGCATGGCTGGTTATATTCCTGGTCATGTGATGTCACACAGGTGCATGGCTCTTTATATCCCTGGTCATGTTATGTCACACAGGTGCATGGCTGGTTATATTCCTGGTCATGTGATGTCACACAGGTGCATGGCTGGTGTGGATCATAATGGGTGAGACAAATAATTGGAAGGTGCTGCTCCTCCTCCTACTTTAACTCCATTCCTGGTTTGGGCATCAAAAACTGCATCTGAAAAACTTAACATGTGACATCACCCTTAGGCCGGCGGCACACGTGGCATTTTGAACCCGTTTTTGAAAATGAACCCTGCATGCAGTTTTTGAAAATGTGTCCATTTTTTCAGATTTTTTTTTTCAGATCATGTCAAAACAGACAGCTTAAAAATGGCCCAAAAACGGGTACAAAACGCCACGTGTGCCGCCTGCCTTACTGTTATACCATTTACAATATAAAACTGCTTTTCATATCATATAATACTGCAATGATAAATCATAAGATGTTGCTACTATATAAACAACCTCCTACATTTTACCTGACCGAGTGTAACATAGAACCTCTTCATTATCTCCTCGTGTTCCGTCTCTGGGGATGGGGAAGCAGCGATGACTCTTTTGAGTGTCCAGGGCTGATACTGTGGATCGATCTCTGAGCTCACTCCTGTGTTACTCACTTTCACCTGGGACAGCAACTTAGCAAGTCTGCGATTAAAAAACACAAAAAAAAGAATTAACCAAATATTAACCGTCCTGTTCCATCATTGTTTTTCCTTTTCATCCTCCCTGCCTTCCAAAAAACAGAAGTTGTAATTTGGCAATTACAAACTTCTTGAAAAGAGGAATGGCTTCTACAATCTCCATACGGGGGAGCTATTTCCTTATAGTCACTCTCAATTGGGGGTGCGTTCACACGTTGCAGTTGTAATCAGCTTTGATGTGGTTTTAGGAGCAGTTTCTTATTGCCTACAGGTGAAAGGCATTATCTGATCAGGTGAATTTGATATTGAAGGGGAAAAATGTTAAATAAATGTGATTCACCTGTTCAATAAATGCATTGAATTAAGTATTAAAATATTAAAATGTATTTAATTTTTAAAAAACGAATAGTTTTTTGACTTTTTTTCCCGAATATTAATTAAAACGGATCAAAACTGATCTGTGTGACCGCAGATCAGTCACACGTGGTGGCACACGTGGCGTTTTGAACCCGTTTTTAGGCCGTTTTTAAGCAGTTTGTTAAAAAAAAAGCATGCATTTTTGACAGTTTTTGTCAAGTTTCAATTATCTTAATTGAGATAATTGGGAAATGCTCAAAAACGGATGCGTTTTTTAACGGACTGCTTAAAAAAACGGCCTTAAAACAGGTTCACAACAACACGTGTGCCACCACCCTCAGGGCGCGTGTTTTGGTTGGGTTTTCATTGCGTTTTGAAACACATTAGAACAGCCAAGATGTGATTTTCCTAAATACATCATTGTTAACAGTTGCGTTTACAAAACGCATTGTAGATGCAATGTTAATGCATGTGTTAACAATGTGTTAACATGTGCGCTTTTCCACACATGTGTTAGCATAGCGTTTAACATGCGTTATTTAAATGCGAGTGTTAACAATAATGTAATTACGGTAGGCAAATCACCTCTCCTCAGCTGTCTTAATGTGTTTCAAACACAATGAAAACGCAACTATAATTGCTTTTTTGGGGTCTATTTACCATGCCATAAAAATAATGTTACTTTTATTCTATGGGGCACCACAATTACGCAAAAAAAAAATCCTCATTTATATGGAGTTTTCTCCTTTTTTTCCCAATTTTACTGAATAAAAACTTGGATAAAATCTTGTTAATTTTTGTATCACCATCTTTTCAGAGGCATAACTTTTTTACTTTTCGGCTGACAAATCTTGGTTCATATGAGCAATTATTAGCAATTATTTTGAAGCACATACCGTATATACTCGTGTATAAGCCGAGTTTTTCAGCACAAAAAATGTGCTGAAAATCCTCAGCTCGGCCTATACACGGGTCAATACACGAGCCCAGTACTAAAAAAAAACAAAACAAAACTTATATACTCACGCATAGTATGACGTCAGCAGCGGCCGTGTTATACTATGCCTCTGCCTGCCGGGAAGAACATGGCCGTGCCCTGCAGGATGTTACAAAAGACAGAAGACGGGCACGGAAGCAAGAAGAGGACCCGCGCTGACATCGGAGGACCCGCGCTGCGCATAGGGGCCGCCGGAGGGTGAGTATATAGGTTTTTTTTTAATACTACTGGGGGCAGGCTGGGCTGGCTGTATACTACTGGGGGCAGGCTGGGCTGGCTGTATACTACTGGGGGCAGGCTGGGCAGTGCTGTATACTACTGGGGGCAGGCTGGGCTGGCTGTATACTACTGGGGGCAGGCTGGGCAGGCTGTACACTACTGGGGGCAGGCTGTACACTACTGGGGGCAGGCTGTACACTACTGGGGGCAGGCTGTATACTACTGGGGGCCGGCTAGGCTGGCCATATACTACTGGGGGCAGGCTGGGCTGGCGTATACTACTGGGGGCCGGCTGGGCTGGCTGTATACCACTGGGGACAGGCTGGGCTGGCTGTATACCACTGGGGGCAGGCTGGGCTGGCTGTATACTACTGGGGGCAGGCTGGGCTGGCTGTATACCACTGGGGGCAGGCTGGGCTGGCTGTATACTACTGGGGGCAGGCTGGGCAGTGCTGTATACTACTGGGGGCAGGCTGGGCTGGCTGTATACTACTGGGGGCAGGCTGGGCTGGCTGTATACTACTGGGGGCCGGCTGGGCTGGCTGTATACTACGGGGGGCTGGCTGGGCTGGCTGTATACTACTGGGGGCAGGCTGGGCTGGCTGTATACTACTGGGGGCCGGCTGGGCTGGCTGTATACTACTGGGGGCAAACTGGGCTGGCTGTGTACTAGTGGGGGCAAACTGGGCTGGCTGTGTACTAGTTGGGGCAGGCTGGGCTAGCTGTATACTACTGGGGGCCGGCTGTATACTACTTGGGGCCGGCTGGGCTGGCTGTATACTACTGGGGGCAGGCTCGGCTGGCTGTATACTACTGGGGGCAGGCTTGGCTGGCTGCATACTAGTGGAGGCAAACTGGGCTGGCTGTATACTACAGGGGGCAGGCTGGGCTGGCTGTATACTAAATTGGCCAGGCTGGGCTGGCTGTATACTACTGGGGGCAAACTGGGCTGGCTGTGTACTAGTGGGGGCAGGCTGGGCTGTCTGTATACTACTGGGGGCAGGCTGGGCTGGCTGTATACTACTGAGGGCAGACTGGGCTGGCTGTATACTACTGGGGGCAGGCTGAGCTTGCTGTATACTACGGGGGCAGGCTAGGCTGGCTGTATACTACAGGGGGCAGGCTAGGCTGGCTGTATACTACAGGGGGCAGGCTGGGCTGGCTGTATACTACTGGGGGCAGGCTGGGCTGGCTGTATACTACTGGGGGCAGGCTGGGCTGGCTGTATAATACAGGGGGCAGGCTGGGCAGGCTGTATACTACTGGGGGCAGCCTGGGCTGGCTGTATACTACTGGGGGCAGGCTGGGCTGGCTGTATACTACTGGGGGCAGGCTGGGCTGGCTGTATACTACAAGGGGCAGGCTGGGCTGACTGTATAATACTGGGGGCTGGCTGTATACTACTGGGGGCAGGCTGGCAATATACTACTGGGGACAGGCTGGCTATATACTACTGGGGACAGGCAGGCTATATACTACTGGGGGCTGGCTGGCTATATACTGGGGGGTCTGTGACCAATGCATTTCCCACCCTCGGCTTATACTCGAGTCAATAGGTTTTCCCAGTTTTTGGTGGTAAAATTAGGGGTCTCGGCTTATACTCGGGTTGGCTTATACTCGAGAATATACGGTCACCTTTTTTAGCGCTTTTTAGAGCCTTTAAGGTTATTAATAAAAAATGTTCTTTTTTTCTGAGCATTTTTCAGGGGTTTTTTTTTTTTACAGCATTCACCGTGCGGTCCAATAACGAGTCCAATAACAATTCTCTTTTATTATACAGATTGTTATGGACGCATCGATAGCAAATGTGGGGAGTAGTTGTGTATTTGTGTTTTTTATACTTTAAGTGTTTGTATGGGAAAGTATTATTTTAGGGACTTAAATTTTATTTTTAGTTATTGTAATGTTTTAAACATTTTTTTTTTAACTTATTTTACTTTATACAAACTTTACTTTATACAAACAAGTCCAAAACACTGCACCACTAATATGTATTCTAGTACAGTGTAAACATGCTGACACATGCGCAGAATGATTACCGTCAGACCCGGAAGGGGTCTAACTGCAGAGGAGACCGGGCAGCCGTGGGGCACTTGGCAGACCTCAGGGCTGCCCTGAAGAGGATCAGAATCCCTGGTAAGCGGCACGGGGGGTCTGATCCCTAGGGGGAAGACCCTGACCGCGGCTTGTAAGGTGTTAACACTTGCGATCAGAGACGGCTCCAATCCTGGGTGTTAGAGCGGCTGTGATATACAGCTGACACCCACTAACTCTGGTGCCGGCTCCGCTTTTGAGCCAGTACCAAAAGCTGTATGTAATAGCACGTCCCAGTGCAAGAAGGGGTTACTGTTACTGTGTTTGCATCCTGTTAACAGTCAGTTCAGTTTTGGGTACAAAACACACACTGTTAATATATGTGTTAGCATTACACTTTGTACACGCAAATGTAAACAGCAATATAATTAGGCAAATCTGTTCTCCTCAAATGTTGTCTATCGTTTCAAAAATCAATGTAAAGGCCATGTGTACACGCAGCCACACACCACATCAAAGCTTATTACCATGCAGTTATAACTGCAACATGTGAACACACCCCAATGGGAAAGTAAAGCCCTCAGATTTGATAATCTAATTAGATAACTTGTAATGACTGATGTTATTCTTTTGCTGCTGATGCCCTGATCAGATTTAGCATTTCAGTTTTTGCTCTCCTCTTTCCAAAAGCCATTTTTCTTTTACTAAGCATTTTTCTTTTGCTTAGCAATTTGAACTTCCCGTTGGTACCGTTTAAGATTCCATGCAATGTAGTGGAATGCTGGAAGAACATTCCACATTTGGTAAATTTGGTGCCAAAAAAAAATCTATCTATATATATTTTATTACATAAAAAAATGTTAATAGTTTGAAAAACATTTTTTTTGCCACATTACCATATTCTGATGCCTATAGATTTTTCATACTTATTTGTACCAGAGCCCCTCTATGCTGCAACTTCAATGGCTATTACACTGTCTCACCCTCCCCCCCTTGCTTCCTCTGCACCTCTCCCCCTCTGCCTGCTGTAATCTCACACAGTAGGAGGGGGAAAGTGCTCCTGCACAGTGTAAGGCCGCAGTCACACGTACCGCTAGGCGTCCGTTCATAATGCAACGCTAGTGCACAGGGGGCGGTCCTTGGCCCGAACGCACATGTGTTTCCAGAGAAACGCATGCGATCGCCTTATCAATCACATGCATTTCCGCGTTATGAACGGATGCCTAGCGGTACCTGTGACCGCGGCCTAAGGGCGGTGGCACGCGTAGCGTTTTGAACCCGTTTTTAAGCAGTCCGTTAAAAAATGCATACGTTTTTTTAAAACAAATCCGTTTTTGACAGTTTTTCTCAATTATCTTAATTGATAATTGAAAAAAACCCTGTCAAAAACGGTAAAAAACTGACGCACTTTCAAAAAACGCATGTATTATTTAACGGACTGCTTAAAAGCTGACTAAAAACAGGTTCAAAACGCTAACCTGTGCCACCACCCTAACAGCTCATTAGCATCATTTTAAAAGTTGATTTTAGAAAGCAAGAGGCCATGGATAACAAATATGAGAAGATTATCGCAGTCACAGGGCCTAGCTCTATAAGTAAGTGTCCCTGGTTTATCATGATGGATTTTGATGGTAGATTTACTTTATCAGAACCGTCCGTTCACAGTTGTTTTCTTAATGAGTAGTCATTACATTCTGAGAAAAAAGAGTTTGCCCAACAAACAATAAACTTACAAATAATAATTTACAATATTCATCCAATTTTACCTAAAGCTATTACTTAGATGTTGACTGGAGATACCCACAGAATGATTGCATGTCCAATGTCCCGCTCAGTGCTGCACTGATTGTAAATAAACTTCTCGGTCCAAGACCTAAATTGTTTGTAAAACTACCAACTTAGTAAGTAAGTTTCCATATAATTAGATGCACAGAGCTTTCTCATAGCCCTGATCCTTCTAAAACGTTCTCTTCCCCTGTTTTATTACTCCCTTGGCTGCACTAAAACTTTATATATCAGTAAGACAATGAGATGTTTTTGGTAACCTTGGATACATTTGGTTTCTAACCATGAAGTATGGTATAAAGTCTATTATGTGTTAGCCACTTCTAGACACTGTGGTATCAAGAACAGTACAGGCATTATAGTCATACGAATGGATTACATTGTTATCAATGGTTAGTGTCCATCAGACTACAAAAACATAACCTTTATTTCAGGATCTTGACCTGATTTATTGGCAAACGTTGTCCAACTTCATTTTCAGCAAATCTATCTGCAGTACCATTTTACAGGCGGTCCCCTACTTAAGAACACCCGACTTACAGATGACCCCTAGTTACAAACGGACCTCTGGATATTAGCAGATCCACAGGCTGTTACACTAAGCAGATCATGTCTCACCCAACCCTCTTTAATATATTCTATTTAGAGAAAACCATTTCTTTCCCTGCAGTTACCCTCACATCAGCCTATCCATATTTAGCAGCTCACACAGAAGTCTATGGAGATGGGAGGGGGAGGCTCTGCTTCCGTCAGCAAGCAAGTGCTTTATTGCCTCACTCTATAGTGGCAGAGATTTATCTTTATAATCAAAGTACAGCCAGAGACCTATTTTATTTATTAATTAACCCTTTCACGACCAGGGTCTTCTTATTCCTGAATGCCCACAGAAATATTTCACCATTTGGAATGACACATTGTAAGATTTTAAGACAGATTTTCAATTTACTGAGAGGTCAGATTACAGCTGCTGTCAGTAGATGTCTGGGGATTGTAGAGGGAGGGGGAGAAGGAATGGGATGCAGGGAAAAAGACAGACACACACAGAGGCTGCTGCTGCTTCTTGTTGGAGATATACTTTAATGGAAAACACATATTAAAGAAGGATTTGATTGCTTTTTATTGTAGCTAATATATACTTTGCTACTAGAGACGCAGTAGCAATATTTGACCTTTCACAGCAGAGCAAAATATACTTGATTTTTATCACACTGATTGAATGTATTGACTGTACCTGTATTCAAAATAACAATCACTCTTCAGAAACGCTGGGAGTCTTTCCTTCTTAATCCATTCCACCCCTTGTTCCCGATTCAAGCACTTAAAAATAGCAAAATTAACAATATATTTATTTTGTTTTGTTTTCTTGTGGATTTCAGCATGCTATATTTTCAAATACCGTATTTTTCGAACTATAATGCACACCAAATTATAAGGCACACCATCAATAAATGCCTGCTAAAACGTCTAGGTTCATATATAAGGCGCACCGGATTATAAGGTGCACCTGATTATAAGGATGAATGACCAGCAGGAGGCAGACCCATGCACAGTTCAAGGCAGCTGTTGTCTGTAAGTACGGTTTATATATAAAGGGCACTGGACTATAAGGCGCATCTTTGATTTCTGAGAAAATCAAAGGATTTTTTGTGCGCCTTAGGCTACATGCACACTGCCGTGTGCCTGCCGCACCGTAGCACAGCGGGCACACGGCAGCACGGGGAGAGGAGGAGGAGGTGAGCGCCGCTCACCCCACCCCTCTCCATAGAAATATATGGGGCACGGCGCCGTAATACGGGAAAAGATAGGACCGTACCGCTCCCGTACCATGCCATGAGCCCATAGAAGTGTATGGGAGACGTATATTGGCCGTATATACGTCGACCGTATATACGTCCCCCATACATGTGTGTGAATGTAGCCTAATAGTCCGAAAAATACGGTATTTGCATTAAAACAATCAATAATATACTGCATACAAAGTATCAAGGTGGTATTCTATAAACCTAAAACACATAAAGGTAACACAATGCACATTACTTACCATAACACTGTAATTGTTGTCAATTCTGACATCAGTAATGGAGGTTTTTTTGAAGCTCCTCCCAGTGACATTTCTAGCTGCGTTATAGATGGGGTCTGGTGATTGGTGATCATGTAAAGCCTTTTTGATTCGCTGTTCCAAGTCATCGGGTACATTACTTATCACTTCAAAAACTCCATAGATTTTGTTGAACTTGATGGCTTCAGCGAATGTCTGCAAGGAAAGTGACACATTAACATTAAAGGAAATTTATCATTAAAATCCATCATGATAAGCCGGGACACTTACTCATAGATCCAGGAACGTGACTGTGGTAATCTTCTTATATTTGTTATCCATGGCCTCCTTCTTTCTAAAATCAACTTTTAACTTTTATGCTAATGAGCAGGGGCGTAACTTGAAGCTGAAGGGCCCTAGTGCAAAGTCTGTGCCAGGCCTCCCGACTATAATGTATGTTTTACATTACTAGTCTTCTCATATTGGAAACTGACACCTTAGGGGCCCCTAAGCCTCCTGGGCCCGGTTGCGATCGCACTCTCTGCACCCCCTCAGGTTACGCCCCTGCTAATGAGCTTGAAGGGGTCCTGTTGGGTGTTATCATAGCCCTTGCTTTATGGGCTGTTACTGCCTCTCCCCCCTTCTCCATCAGCACCTTCCACCTCCCTCTGCCTGATGTAACTTCGCAAAGTGGGAGAGATGAAGTGCTCAGAGTAACAACCTGAGAAGCTACAGCATAGAGGGGCTCTGGTAACTCCCCCAGAGCCCTTCTGGTTTATTAGCATAATTTTTAAAGTTGATTTTAGAAGGAAAGAGAACATGGATAACAAATATAAGAAGATTACCATGGTGCCTGGATCTATGAGTAAGTGTCCCTGGTTTATGCATGAATGTGATTCTAGATTTCCTTTATAAAATTCTGTTCTTTTTACTATTTCAGTTCCACTTTACCACCATGTCAGATGGAAATAAATCACAGGTATCGTTGGGGAGAAAGATAAATAAAATATAACTTTTAATGAATGTACTTTAAAAAGTTCCTCCAACATGTGCGACAGTGTGTACAGGAATCGTGATAACGTACCACACTGTCACAAGTGATAAATAAAAAAGACTTTTCCAGCTCAGAGAGCGCACCCTGTATGTATTGTTAGCAGGTGTAGGTTAGCTCAATGGCCAGTAGGCAGGTAAATCTAGAACGTATAAAGATATAACCGTTGCCCCGTCGTCTATTCTGTGTGCAATAAGGCAACTACGGGGATTATTTCCTGCTCTTAGAAAGTCCTGATGTGCTACAATATCTATTGTCCTAGCTTCTCATCTCTCCACCTCTACGCGTTTCGCCCCTGATGGTGGGGCTCGTCAGGAGAACCGTAGGGGATGAGATTACGTGGAATGAAGGATTGTATTCTACATTCATTCAGGACAGAACATAAAAAAGAAGAAAACGCTGGCGTCCTGATGGTGGGCGCCAGCGTGTGATAGTGGCTACCATCCCCTACGGTTCTCCTGACGAGCCCCACCATCAGGGGCGAAACGCGTAGAGGTGGAGAGATGAGAAGCTAGGACAATAGATATTGTAGCACATCAGGACTTTCTAAGAGCAGGAAATAATCCCCGTAGTTGCCTTATTGCACACAGAATAGACGACGGGGCAACGGTTATATCTTTATACGTTCTAGATTTACCTGCCTACTGGCCATTGAGCTAACCTACACCTGCTAACAATACATACAGGGTGCGCTCTCTGAGCTGGAAAAGTCTTTTTTATTTATCACTTGTGACAGTGTGGTACGTTATCACGATTCCTGTACACACTGTCGCACATGTTGGAGGAACTTTTTAAAGTACATTCATTAAAAGTTATATTTTATTTATCTTTCTCCCCAACGATACCTGTGATTTATTCCCGTACAACTGTATCTTTGGTTGATACCAAACTTAGCTCCTCAGTGACTCCATGTCAGATGGAAAGCAATGTGTGATTACCTACAGTGGCAATGCCCAGTCGTCAATTTTCCCAGAGGTCATACACAACACCAAGTTTTAAGAAAATATTCTCCAGAATAATTATTTCACTGATAATGAATGTATTTATTAATATAGACATATCAGAGACGTGACGGATTACAGAGGTGAGAAAGTAATTGTGTCTGCTGACAAGTCTTAAGCATAACCACAAAAAAAATCTGAATTCCTGCAGCATATTATTATACAGTATAATAGAAACAATCACATAGCATAATGGATTATGAACAGGTTATAGAGTAAAAAATAAATAGGTGCAGATGATTGAGCAATAATGGGATAATGAACAATATATACTTACTGGTAGACTTAAGAATTCATTGAAGTAGTCTACAAGCAAGTCATCTGTTACTAGGAAATCCTCCTATGCAAATACAACAAACCGCATGTGATGAAATACAAAGCACAGAAGTTCGACATATTAACTACTGACTATAGCAAACACTAACAGGGACAAGTATGACAGCAGATATAGCTTTATCTGCTCTGAAACCCATTGTTTGTTACCATGTATATGTCACCTGACCAAGCCATCGTGTATGAATGAAGATCAGCTTGGTTGTATTGCCGTGATTATTAATATTTAATATATACATGTACCGGTATTTTATGAATATATATATATATATATATATATATACATATATATATATATATATATATACCGTATATATATATACCGTATATATATATATATATATATATATACATATATATATATATATATATATATATATATACACATACTCCTTAGCTGTCATGATCACCCAATGGTAACGAAAGACCAGAAAAATGCAGTATATATATATTAAATATACTGCATTTTTCTGGTCTTCTCTGTGATATTGGCAGCACCTTTGGTTACCATTGGGTGATCATGACAGCTAAGGAGTTAGTCAGAGGGAAGGGGGTTCACTCCAATGACCCCTGCAATGCTATCACAGGGTGATGTGGGGTTGCCATGAGTCCCAGAGGCCAGAACATAGCATCTGCCAACTATGAAAACCTATTGGGTCCACCCAAAGGCTGTGTCTAATAGGCTGTGTGCCTGTGTATAACTGACACATATAATACAATGCAATACAAAAGTAGTGGGACATAAAAATAAGTTTTACAAATATTAAAGAATAACAAAAAAAATAAAAGCCCCCAAATAATTGTCCTTTTCTCCATAATCAATTATGAAAAAAAATAAATAATAAAAAAATTACAAAATCACAAAATGGGTAGTGCTGTGTCTCATAATAAGAAGTTTTTATCTACTTGTTGAACACTTCTCCCCTGAGGAGCTAACCACAGCCTAGGACCGATCCACACAAGTCCCACAATTAAAGCATAAAAAAGTTACTCTGACCAAAGCTCCACAGTTTCCTTGTTTGTTCTTTCCAATAAAATATTTCACGAGTCTCCTAATATGATTTTATACCCATACTGTGAGGGGCATGAAAAAAATAAATAAATAAAAACTAGCAAAATATATGTTATAAAAAGTGTTCAAAAGGTGCAATTAGTACTAGTTAAAATAGTATTTGATCCGGCAAAAAACAAGCCTTAATAATACTCTTTTGGTGCAATTAGGAAAAAAATGTATAGCTCTCAGAATGTCTATACAGGCAGTCCCCGAGTTACGTACAAGATAGGGTCCGGAGGTTTGTTCTTAAGTTGAATTTGTATGTAAGTCGAAACTGTATATTTTATAATTGTAGATCCAGACAAAAAAAATTTGGCCCCGGTGACAATTGGAGTTTAAACATTTTTTGCTGTAATGGAAACAAGGATTATCAATAAAGCTTCATGACAGACACATTACAGCTGATCATTGCAGTCTGGGACTATAGTAAAGCATTCAGAGAGCTTCATCAGAGGTCACAGGGGCCTGTCTGTAACTATGGGTTGTCTGTAAGTCGGGTGTCCTTAAGTAGGGGACCGACTGTATATAATATTGACAACAATATAATTTTAGCAGTACAATGTGCTTGGTTTACAATGGCGTTTCTCCACAACACTAAGGGGTTTGTTTTTTTCACTGCTAGACTCTCAGATCAGTATCTAGGGAAATCTAGTAACTTAATGTGTTTACTAGACCAGAAGTTATTCCATGAAATTGCACTAATTATAGGAGAGTGTACGGATTATAGTAGCGTCAACAGAAAATACCATTACAGCTGTCAGGTATACAATGGCAATATACATAGACTATTTCTCATGGCTTCCATTAATCAGCAGTAATTGGAGAAGTATATGATCCCTATGTATTCAGTAATGAGACATGGTAAACACTACCTGGCAACATACACCCTCCAACACCTTATAGGAGAGGGTGATGCCACACATGGCGTTTTTGGTCAGTTTTTAAGCATGCGTTTCAGTCCGTTTAAAAAAGCATCCGTTTGGACCGTTTACCATGCATTTGGCTGCTTACAACCTGTTTATCTATTAAGATAATTGGGAAAACCGGACAAAAACGGATGCGTTTTTAAAAACGGATGCGTTTTTAAAATGCATGCGTATTTAAACGGACTGAAAATGCATGCTTAAAAACGGACCAGGATGAGTGGCATCACCCTAAGGCTAAATTTATTTTTCATGTCTTTGGTATATGCCAGGAAAGCCACAGGTGTATACACTGAGCGTTCCCATAGACATATACGAGTACTGGCAGGCGGGGGCTTCCTTTATGCCTCCTTATCTAAAGTATATGTAGTATGATGTGGTAGAAACAGGATGGTAAGACAGAGCATTTACGTTTTTCCATCCTCCTCCATCTTGCTAAGCGATGTATACATCCAGCGGAGGCCAATGGAGGTGATCGGGGACAGATGCAAAGTATTGCATCCATCCCCGACTTTTGTTGAGCATACGTCCACAGTGACGTGACTCTCCAAATAAGGATAGTTAAAGGGTAAAATATTTTGAACATCCGAGGGGAAGTACAGGACAACGTATCCCACTGTATGAGCACACCATGGGAAATGTTGCAGCCCTCTGTTGTAAGTGCCGGGTGTGAATCCTCCAGAGATGTCCTTACAATGCACTGAAAAAAATGTAATGTGAATACAGCCTTATAAACTTGTCCTCACTTCAGCATTCCTACATTGAAGGCAGTTTTTATCTAGCATTGGGGTTTTTCTTTTCTGATGGTAGGTCCATCACAATTTCATGGTTTCCAATGAGGAAAGGACTTGCAGATTCATATTGTCATATGATGAAACTATGTTCCTTTGTATAAAAACCGGAATAACCATTGCAGATTCTAACATGTTGGACTGGAAAAATAGGGTACAATTTGACTGACATTGGTCTGACTGTCCAAAAACTATCACTTTTTTTTTTTTTTTTAAATCACAATCTTTATTTACTTACAAAAACATCTTCCGTTATTATGGGCGGGCCTGATAATAGAAAAACGAGACATTTGATTAGATGTGGACGATTTATACATTTATGATACTTAGTAAAATATTAAGGTTGGAATCACAATTTCAGTTTTCCTGGTCAAATACAGAAGTAGCTGATACATTTTCCTGTGTTTCTACCAATAAAAGGTTAAAATATACGTAATCTGGCGTTGTTTTTAAGGTCCGCGGTTCCGTGATTTCCATGGATGCCTCACAAAGCCATTGATTTCTATGGGTGTCTTCACATGGGCTTGTATTTTCACTGATCCGTTGCCCATGAAAAAAATAATGAAACCTGTCCTATTTTTTTCATGGATGCGGATCACAATAGAAGTCGATGGGTCTGCAGAAAAAACTAATGCAACATCTGGTTTTTTTTCACCAGGTATGATGTTTTCAAAGCAATTTTAAACCTTCAGGGTTTTTTTTTGCGGACACAGAGATACAACGGAGACAAAACAGATGCATCACAGAGATAAACTGAAGAAAAACGGAGACACGACGGAACAGATGCGCAACTGTAACTGAGCACCAGCGCCAATGTGAAAGAGCCCATACACTGTGCTGCACATTTTATCAGCACTGCATGAGTCACCCATAGTAGCATCTCAAGCACTGGGAATGTGCCCCAGAGATTTTGGTCCAGGACCCACATATTTGTAGATAATACCAACTACAACTGTATCTTCATTGTGCCAACCTGTTCCGGGTATCCTACTGCAGTTTCTTGTAGGCTGCAGGTCTAACTGGGTCCAGGGCCAACAAGAATCTGACACCAACTGAGGTCCCGGGCTATGAAAGCTGTCTCTGGATTGATCTATACTATATGACAGGACAATAATGTAGAACTTTTTATCACTGTTTTTTTTTAAAGAACTTTCTCCCTCAGGTAGGGTATGAATTGTCACTTCTAGAATTTCCTCTTGTAGTGAAATCTTACAAGTTGACCTATAAAGAAATATTCTCCAAAGTCATATGAAATTGAGCAGAGAAGAGTCGTATTTTGTCTGAGATGAGTCAAGTCTAGAGACTGCAAAGAGTATCACTTTATCTTCAGTTCTATAGCACTTGGAAACATGCTGCTGGTGTTATGATCGCACCTTCAGATCAGGCTTGTGGTTTTATGATCTACACAACTAGAGATACAGACAGTTAAAAAGGAGGGAATTGGATTTTATCTGCAGCTCACGTTTCCAATGATGGATTTACAATGACACCAATTGCTTCTTGGTACTACAGAACCACATCCGGCCCCTCTAACAATCTCTGACAATCCCGTCTGACCTCATTAAAAAGTTGAGTTCCCCTCCCCATCATTAAATAACGATGCATTTAGGTCCTCCATATTTGATTGAATCAACATAATGTTTTATTTACATTTTTTTTATGGAGGGATATGTTATATACTGAATACAGTCTATAGGAATTGGGTAGAACTGAGGTAAGTATATGAGTTAGGCCCTCTAAAACCATTCCAATTTCTCATATGGCTCCATGAAAAACTTAAACGCCCACATCTGATCAAAACTGACTCAAAACTTGCAGCCTCCAAACTTGACTCATCTCAGAGAATTTTTCTGCTTTTTTTTTTCTTTTAATAGCCAAAATTTTACATAAAATACAGAATTTTAGAAAGGACGTTCCAGATTCAGACCCATACCTGGTAGTTTAATAGGCTAAAATATGGTATCAGTTTCCATTTAAGAACCAAGAAAAACTCCCTGGACCTGTAGTAATATTGAGTATTGCTGTATTTTCTGTTTTATCGTTTTGGTTTTTGAAGTACTACAAAGCATTGTCACCTACATTTTTACCTACACTTTTCAATCGATAATGATTTAGTCCGGGTTTTGGAGTCTAAGATTGTAGGTTGTATAGTAGAGAAAGGTTTGATATATAATCTCAAAGGTATCATTCACATAAGCCATATCTCTATAAGAGAGCAGTATCTTTTATGGCAAAATCCGGTCAGAGGAAAGCAGAGAGGCTTTTTCCCTGCCATCTTTATATGGGATGTGAAGGATTCAATTGTACCTACAGGAAACATAGTTTAACCACAGTCCTATGTAAAACAGTACTAAATCATACTGCCAAAATATAGTTTTATTAAATCTGAATAATGAGAGAACCAAAATTCTCTGCGCATAAATTACATTAGTGAAATCAATGTAGACAGAGCCCAATCATTGTAGAAAATGTAACACAACATAATATGATACAAATGTATCTGTGATTTATCAGTACAGTATCATCAAAGCCAAGCCCAGGACAATGGACCATTTACAGGGAGTAATTTGTTACGTAGTTGTTGTCATTACTCAGTACATAATGCTTATTATAAGACTAGATGTCAGATTTATATTGAGTTTAGGAACCTTTAGAAGACCCAGACTGATACTAGACCCATCTCTCCTACCAGTTCCCAGCCTCTTGTGCCCCATGGTGAGTGGCAGTGTTCAGTCCTCAGGAGACTTGAGTGACGGCTCTGTGTGCATAGCGAGGGTCCTGACAGGTGAGTGCACCTATGATTGGTAGGAGAAGCATATAACTCCAGGCAGAACAGCTGGTGGCGTGCAGTGCGGGTGCTCGCTCTCTTCTGGGTGTGTGTGTGACTGCACGTTGCTATGGAGTTCCATTGTAATGAATGGTGAAAGCTCTTCTCCTCCCACAGAAGACATTGCTCACTCTCAGCAGGTTTACGCATTGTGTTTGCCCTGTGTGACAACGCTTACTGGGTATGACATTATGGGGCAAGGAACGGTATCGTGCCAACAACTTGTCTATCTTCTTGACAATTGCAGTCAGCGAATTAAAAGCAATAGAATACATATTAGTTCTTGTCTAGAGACATCATTTCTGATCCATAACTTTCTCTTTAGCACTATAAGTATTAAACAGTATAGAACGAAATGTGTTAAGCTACATTCACATGAACGTATGAAACCAGCACACGGCCCCATTCATTTCAATGGGCAATACAGCCATCCATTTACATGGCCATATGCCCCACTGTTCCGTACCGTAAGCGAGCCGCATAAAAACATAGAGCATGTCCTATTATCCACCGTATTTCCGTTACGACCCATTGGAGTCAATGGGAATGTATCAAATAGGGGCCAAATATGTGCTGCGTACGATTGTGCACTGTATGCTGCCGTATATACGTGCAGTATCCAGAACCAGTGGGAGGTGCATTCGGTCAGCCAGCCAATAGTCAGTCATCCATTATTTGACAGCCCACTGTATTTTCTACGGATACGGCGACATACGTGCACATACGGATGAAAATCGTCACATATATATGGATTCATACAGAACGGAAATATAGGACTGGAAAAATCACATGTTCGTGTCAATGCAGCCTTAAGGTACATTTACACAGTCTGGCAGCATACCTGGAGAAAAGTGGTACATGGCCGCACGTCCATTTATAGAGATAGAGCACGTCCATTTACAGCACGGATCGGTGCCACACGTGTCACGCAGTACCGCCACCGGGCCTTCATTGCCGCCGCATATACATTCCCCTAGACAGCCTTGTGAATGCACCCCTGTATTGTAATATGATTCATGAACTGTGAGTGGAATAAACATTGAATTTTCTAAATACATATATTCGTAGCAGTGTTATTATTGATGTGAAATTCCCACCAGATGTTGGTAATAACTAGGGCTTAGCAGACCGGAACCAGCACCAATCACAGTCATTAACTAGAGATGAGTGGACCTGTTCATTTAAATGCTGTTCCTTTGCCAGCACCGATCATGGGTGTTACTGGTGGGTGCTCGGGTCTGCTCATCACTAGTAATAACCCTGGCAAAAAATGTAATTACTGTAAGTTATATGTAATACTGAGCCATGAGTATTCAAGAAACTAACGACACATTTAAGACACCTCTAGTGGGATTTTGGCCCGTTAGTCCTTACATTCTTCAGATGTTCTCTAAGCTCCGACCATAAACTCTTCAATTTTACTTCCTTCTGTAGATTTTGTATTAGCTGCAGGTCAAGTTATTGGCTGGACCATTGTAGAAGCTTTATCTTTTTTCTACAAAACCAGTTGAGAGTTCCCTTAGTTTTGTGTTTGGGATCATTGTCTTGATGAAATGTCCACCCTTGTCTTATCTTCATCATCTTGGTAGGATGACAGCAGATTTGTATCAGGAATTTCTGATCCATTGATCCTTAGTCTTATGAAGAGTGCTGTCTACTGAAATATAAAGTCTCATACCATGATGTTCCCACCTACAAATTTCACTGGTGGTTTGGTGTTTTTTGGGGGGGTGATATGCAGCGTCATGAGCGTAACTACAGTGGTAGCAACCATAGCAGCTGCTATGGGGCCCATAATGTCAAGGGGCCCCGTCATCCAACCTGATACTAAAGAATGGAGGATGTGCAATATTATATACATATTATGCTACACATTGTACATCATAATATGTATATAACATATGTAATGCATATATGCTGTATATGTATCTATGATGTGTATATTCTGTATCTGGAACTGTAATTGTATGTATATGTGATGTGCATGTGTGTATGAGTGTAATATGCAATATTCATATTTTGAAGTGGGAAGGGGGCCCCATTCAGAATTCTGCTATGGGGCCCTGCCACTCCTAGTTACGCCACTGTGCAGCATAGTCTCCAAATTTTGGTGTCGTCTGAGCAGGCTGTATTCTCCCAGTATTTCAAATGTTACTGAGAAAACTAAGTGTGTTTGAACGTGCTTTCTGTGGTGAACGTTCATACAGGTCATGGAGTGCATTACATATTGTTTTCAGTGGAACAATTGTACCTGCCGGTTCCATGTCCTTGGCTCACTTACACCTCCAATACTTTAGAATTCTTCTGTAACCAATGGCAACAAAATGCTTTTCAACATTTAAGACATCTCACTGGTTTTATCCATCATGAGATGTTTTTTGTGTGTGGCACCGTAGTAATGAGACATAATTCTACAAGTCATTATTTGAACCAGTTGTTATTTTTCATTATATGGCCTTATTCACACAAGCATGTGCTCAGCTGTGGTTTTTTCTTAGTTTTTTTATTTTTATAGTGTCCACAGGAGGATTTAGTAAATAGCAGCTTAGGAACTAAACCACCGGATAATAAGGACCTGTAGGTGGTTTAGTGTCCCAAATCGCTCTGACAGGTCCACTTTAAATATGAAAATGTAGTAGGAGAAGCAATGAAACAGTACAGGATTGCCTGGATTTGCCCAGTTCATTCAAAACAATTACATGCTGGAGTTGCTCTTACAAATTTAATGAACCCTCTCGATCCAGCCTGAACGATACTCTAGTGTACATTTATACATTGCACATTGTGTTAATTATTGCATACAATTTCATTCGGTAAGAGAATGTGTCCTCAATACAGCCTGAGGCTGCGTTCAAACGTTCAGGTTTTCAGATGCAGTTTTTGATTTCCAATCTAGGAGTGCAGTGAAAAAGAGAGGGATCAGCTTGTCTCAAAGATATATTCTCATCCATTATTTTCTGTCGACTCCAAGCATTGCAACATAACAGCTGAACTCTGCCACCCCCTTTGATCCCCTTTTCCTGCAAATCCCTTATTTACAAGGACTCCTATAGGTTTCTGGCATCAATTGCTTTCCTGGCAGGGGCAATCATGAACCTGACGCACAGATCTCCCCACCTCACCACTTTCAAAAAGGAGGAGATAAATGAAAACACTGAATTCAAAGCTTTTTACCTAAATGGAGGATAAAGACAGAAAACACTGGTTTGTGACTTTTGATTTTTTAATATATTTTATTCTGTTAGTGTTGAGCATGCACAGTAGTTGCATCCCATGGAAAATGTGCATCCAGCTTATGCCCTGTCCTCTCACTATGTCGATTAGCAGCACAACTCCACACAAATCAGGCAAAATATGTGAAGGTTGTGTAGGCGAATGAGGATTTGCACCAACATTTGCTAGTTCAGAAACCTTTAGGCCACATTCACAATATTCAATATCAGTGGCTGAAGCCAAAGCCAGATGTGGAATTTATAGAGAAAATGTGTTTTCCACAAATCATTAGGTCTTGGGATGTAAAATAACTTTGCCTAGTATCTTTGTTACCTAAATTTAGCAGTTTCTTTGCCATTGCCCTCAGATTATCTGAGTGCTGTACTAGCGGCTTCCTATTCATGTGCTGATAAGACCTGGAGTCTGTAGTATAAACAAATCTACAAATGGTATATATACTCCTGGGAGGGGAGAAGCTGCTGCTCACAGAGGAGGTCATGACAGAGCTCTCTGTGTGTGAAGCAGAGCTGGATGTGTTCCAAGACTGGATACAAATGTATCCTGCATAGAATGGTGAGGTACAAGATCTCCCCGGTTCCCTAGTAATCCCTCCATCCCAGTCTGGAATCCTAAAAAGGACATTCTCTGTACGTCATGCTGCTCCCTTCCCCCACCTTGTCATTGACAGTATCAGCAGTGTGCAGATAAGATATTGCCCTTAGACTTCATGTACTAATGATTTCTACAACTTATTACATGTCCCTTGCTCCTCCATGTGATGGAAGCTGCCAGGCTGTCACCATATGCATCCTGTATGTGCAGTGTTCAGTGGATTTACTTGTGGGAAACTAAATGGAGTTACTGCTAAATTACTTTCAGGAAACACAAAGCATCATGGGATCTGTGGGCAAGCTAACTGGCCTCAGCTTGAGGGCAAAGACTGAGTCTCCACCCACTACCTCTGCAAAGAAAAAAAAAAAAGAAAAAAAAAAAAAAAAAAATCAATTCCAGGACTGTTGCTGGATTAAATGCACTGTGTGGCAGATGCAGTGTGGGGGATATGTTGTGTTCAATGAAGAGATCTCGTACACCAGTGAAATCATACAACTGCAATCCTAGAATATAAAATGCATATTTCACGGTCCTGCTGCTACAAAAAAAAAAAAAAAAAAAAGTGTGGTTCTAGTGATGCTACCTACACATGAAACATGTGCAATATTGGGTCACAAACATCAATTAGCTCAAAATGAAATAACAGTTGATGCTTGATGCTCCCATGTTCATCAATAAGTAATATTCCCTCTTCCTTCTTGTTAAATGTACAGTGTAATGGGAGCCCTTTTATGGCCACAGGCATTATTTACAGCACAGCAGTTTATCATCTTGTACCATAGAGAATGGTGTGAAGTGTCAACGTCTTCAAAAAACAGATTGAGTTACCCCAGTAACTAGATCGTGACTGTGCAAGTAACTGCAAGAGCCATTTCCCTTGATTAGCACAAAGTTATACAGATTAGTTTGGCAGTATATGTTACCTATAGGCTTATTGATATTGTATGCAAGAAGGGGAAAAAAGCAAAAAAACATTTAGATTGATTTATAAAGAACTGCAGAATAGGATGGCGTCATTTGGCGTCACATCTGCGCTTTGGAAACAAGTGTAATTTAATCTAATAGATCACTAGCAAAGTATCCATTGGTTTTATGGGTAACAAATCAGTTAAAAACAAACAGATACCTTGTTTGTCAGTAAGGCTCTATGCACACAGCTGTAATAGGGCCAGTGACGTTGCCACTCATTTTGTGGCCAAATCATGGCCCCTATAGAGGTCAATGGCACCCAATCATGGTGTGGTGAGCATACTGTCTGTCTGACCTGGACACTTGGCTTTCTATGGATAGAGCAAGGGTAAGAAGCGGACAGTGCAAACTGATACAGAGCAGGACAGAGAAAAAGCCTTTTGTTACTTCAGATTTTAAAACCAGTATGTCAATTTGCATCCAACTGTCAGCTAAAAATAATGGAAGCCCTAATGGAAAATGTAAAAACAGATAAGGGGAGAAGCCATAACAAATCCACCGAAATCCATGGGTGGGGTGGGGGTCCTAATTTGGCTGTATCCGCAATCAATGGAAACATTTATCAGGGCTTGTATGACCGTTCTCTGTAGAACTCGGCCTTAAATGCAATTACTAGCAAACCAAAAGCAATTGCGATTTCCCCTTTATGCTAAGGAGGCGTGAAAGGGGGCACATCTGGACCATTCCTGCGCTATAGACTGGAAAATTTTATGACTGAATGTTCACAGGTTTAAGGTTACATTCACACAGCTGTTGGGTGGACGCATATAGGTCGTATATACATCCACAATTGGCCGGTAATGGGCGCACAACAAAGCTGTATGGTGCGGCACGACACGTTCCGTACTCTGGGAAAAGATAGGACATGTCCTAGCTTCACCTGTATTAAGGCGCCGTATGTCTCTATGGAGAGGGCTGGGGGCAAGTGAAATAGATCCACGTCAGCACAGCACCAAAGAAATTGGTTTATTATGTGAACTAAATGAACCAAAGACACATACAGAATACAGTATTATAAAGATGCTCAATGCCGAGATGAATAGATAGCAATCGTAAAAGTAACGTTTAAGGCCTTAAAATTTTATTTAAAAAACAAACAAAAAAAAAAAGGTAACAAATATAAATTAAAATAAGTTACAAAAACATCTGTAGAGATAAAGATTTGTATATACAATATAAAACATTTGATGATTGGAACATTACAAGACAAGTCTAACAATAAGGAATGCAAAACAGCAGCTAAGTGCTATAATTGTAACACGTCTCCAGTATAATACATTTTGTCCTGTTGTGCAGTGATCTCCGAGCCCTATGCACACTTAGCAGGCAATGTAGATGTGCAAAATAGGAAAAGATTAAAAGCATGTAAAAACACTTAAAATCAGTCTTACAAGATTCTGCTGAACAGGAATGTACAAAGAATCAGAGCCTTTTCAGATTGCGCTTGCTCTGGGCACTTCCGGGTAGCACATCTTTTTTGTGCACGCGCTTTCCTGATCCACCACTACACTCCTTAGAGCCATGGAAAGCGCACAAGCAAAGGATACAGAAGTCAAAGCCACAGTCTTTTCTACTGCACTTGCCTCGCTTCTTGACGGGCTGAACCTTTGCAGGGTACTGGCACTGCGGACACGGCTTCAAAGCTTCATCTGTGAATAATGTTTTGGCAATCTGCAGAAGGAGATACTTTATTCTCAAATGGAAAAATTTAATATATTATAAATAAAATCCCAATATTGTAATTGTATAAAGGGGATTAGTCAATGGCAGCCTGCTTCTCCATCTGAGGTATAGTATGGACAACACACACACACACACACACACAACTACCTTCTATACATAGAAAGCAGTCATAGGTGGGTGTGTGAATCGTGCTAGATGCTCATGGTTGTAAGACTCTAGCACTGAAGCTTTAGCAGTTGAGTTGCTGAGCTGTTGTATGAGAAATGCCGACAAAAACTTACAATAAGTTACCAAACATTGGAACCAAGGTCTGTCAGTCCATCAGAATTCAGCATAAAGTAAACTAACCTTAACATATTCTTGGCGTTTACTTGCAGACTGCAGAATTAATGGTGTGTCCTTTGGGGTCAAAAACCCACATGAGGGAGTTGGAGTGTGACAAACCGATTTAGATTGTGCCTGAACAGATTTTAGTGCAGATCTGTTGAGGAGATTCAACCTGGTAGCTGCATCATCAGAGGAGAATATCCACGATTGCTTATTAGAGAAGAAAAAAAAAAAAAAAAAAAAAAAAAAAAAAAAAAAAAAAAAAAAGTGTGTTAGACAATATCTTATGGTTAAGTGCCTGGGTTATGTTTATATACTTAAACTTTACTACATTTTATAGTAATTAATATTCAGCTGCTACATTTATCAGCTTGCCTTAGCACACTGTCACATTTTACGGTCAAATACCAGTCTCACAGGAGTTGCCAAGAACAATGGATCTTAGGGACTGAGACACCACTCAACTATTGAATAATCAAGTGTACATGAGTCTTTAAAGACACTTGTACATTTTATCAGGGAAACAATGCTGCAGTTATACCATATCCTAGGCGCTTGCAACTTAAAGGGGTTATCCTGGTATTAAAAGATACTTATGGCCCGGCTGGGACAGGCTATTTAAAAATAAAGGTGTACTTACCTCATCCGGCACCGCTGACGTCCTGCGCCGCGGTACGTTTGATCCGTGCCCCTGTTTGTTTACAGTGGCACAGAAGCCGTGCGGTCAGCGATGTGGACGGCAGGATGCGCCCCTGTATACAAACCGGTGCACAGATGAGACAGACCATGGCGCGGGACATCACCAGCGCCGGAGATGGTAATTACATGTTTATTATTTTTAAATAGCCCTCCCCAGCCTGGCCCCTAGTAAAATTTTATACCCAGATAACCCCTTTAACCCCATCACGACAACCATAAGTTTCTAAAACATGACAGTTGTAAACTTTTAGGGCCTCCTGAACTCTGGCACATAGAAACAATTCTGGTGCCTTATTAAACCGGAGAATCTCCCCTATAATATGAGGTCTCTTAATGTTGTAGTTGTCAAGTTATGGTAGTTTTCCTTTAAAGGACACCGGTCATCAGGTCTCTGATAGTATTTCTGTCACTACTACCTGTTGGAGCAGCTCACAAGGATCCCATCCCAGCCTTTATCTAGTCATTTCATACATTAATCATTGTAAAATCATAATTTCTTTATTATGTAAATGAGGCTGTCAAATGGTCAGAGGCAGTGATGTCACCCCTGTTACCCCTCCCCTGCTCATGTCTGTGTGTAATGTATAGTAAAGCATAGTTAGTGCATCTGCTGACATGTTGCATCCTCCTAATACAGAGACACAGACATCAGCTACACAAGTGCCTGGCATGTTCTGCTATAACATGGCTTCCTGTAGCTGTTGTATCTCTCCTACATACACACAGGCTGCAGGGGGTGTGGCCACCAGCAAGCACATGTAGCAGCCATCACAGCATTACACAGGCTGTCGGTCAAGCACTGGGGGTGTGTCTGTGCCTCCCACTCATGAATAAGCTGGACAGCTTGAATATGCTAATGACTCATTGGACATTTCACAGGTCATTTGCATACAGCTTTAGGACCTCATTGCTTAGGTTTACAGGCATGTAGAGAGACAACGAAGGGATAGAGGCAATGCTTTCTAATGGCAGATTATGAAAATCTATTTAGATTAGAGGGGTTATTTTGCATGATGGGTTCTCTTTAAAGGGGACCTACCACCACGATTCTACCTATAAAGGTAGAACGGGTGGTAGGTGGATGAATGGGACGTAAGGTTAGCGCTTTTTTAGCTAATCCTTACGTCCCGGCTATTCTTTTGTAAACTTTAATGTCTTTATATGCTAATTTTTTTTAAGCGGCTACTGGGGAGTGGAGTAGCCGGACATGAGGCTACTAATTGCGGCTACTCCACGCCCCAGTAGCCTCGTTCCTCAGGTAATCTTCGCAGTAGCGCCGGTCTCGGAGCTACGTCCGCGCACCCGTAGGCCTGCGTTCTGCACAGAACGCAGGGTATTCGCACGAGGGCGTGCAGCTACGAGGAGCTGCGCGCCGAAGATTACCTGGTAGGCGGTGGAACGAGTAGCCGGACATGAGGCTACTAGTCGCAGCTACTCCACGCCCCAGTAAACGCTTAAAAAAAATTAGCATATAAAGACATTAAAGTTTACAAAAAGGATAGCCGGGACGTAAGGATTAGCCCAAAAAGGGCTATCCTTACGTCCCATTCATCCACCTACCACCCGATCTACCTTTATAGGTAGAATCGTGGTGGTAGGTTCCCTTTAAGAGTTTAAACCAAAAACTCCAGATATTCACCCCTGCTGGGAGTATGGGAGAGTGAGGTGGTATGGGCTTGCAGAATTAGCAGCCAGGAGCGCAGGACATCCACGCGCTCTGGCCTAATTATAAAGGTTTTTTTGTAGGCGAGTACCTATAGTTTGGTTTTTTTTTTTTTATATACAACTTGGTGGTTTTCCTTTAAAGTTGTAAAGTAGTATATGTATTAGAATGGCATGCAGCACTGGTATAGACTTATGATTCTCTGACAAGCACTATTATATGTTAAACCAAACTGTTTCTCCATCACCCAAGATTATTATGCCATCTACTGTGCAATATGCAAATCTTGAAAACTTAAGGGCGCTCCAGATTGACTCTTCCTGAGCCCAACCTGATAACATTGGATCCGAATACTATGGAACCTACAGGGTTAAAGTACCCTGGAGGGTGTGAATGGTTAAAAAAATGTATATATTTTTTATTTATATAAAAATAAATTGTAAAGATCAAAAGTGGAATTAAACTGGACAATACCTCTGCTTCAACTCTTAGCTTCTTCATGAACAATTTTCTTCTTTGATGAGCATCTTTATCTTGAGTCACCATTTCACGCCATTCCCTACTGACTTTCCAAATGCTTTAAAAAAAAAAAAAAAAAATTAAAAAATGTATATAAAATCACTTTAAAACATATATTCAACATAAATTTTACAAATATGTTCAGTACCAAAGAGAAAGCGTTACACTTGAGTAGATCAATAATTAAAGGGCATATCCACACAAAAAAAAAAATTACAATTCTGGACAAAATACATGGAGTTTTCAGTGTGTTAGGAGGGCACAGATCAACCTTGAACACAGCAATTATTAAAGTGGTGGTCCAAGAGTGAAAATTAGGAGGAGGAAAAGAGGGAAAAAAAAAAAAAAAAAAAAAAAAAAAAAAAGGGCAGGTACATCTTTACTTTTCTTAAAAAGCCCGTCCAGCCACAATCCTAATTTTTTGGAAATCAGACAACCCCTTTAATGTGTTAGATTCATACGTTACAGATTCAGAAGGGAAGGGTCCCCATCCACTCTGCTGCGGTGATATATTGCTGCAGGTAGACTGAAGGTTATTCTGCTACAAACCCAGCCCATCTGTCTCTGGCCCCAAAAGCATTATTGAGCTAGCCCAAGAATCATTCTGTGTGTGCGCAATTCTGCTAGAGGATCCTGAGAAAATCAGTCATTCCTCTGATCAGTTAAAGCACTCCCTTAGGTCTCAGGGCTGGTACCTGAAAGAGAACTTTGAATGTACAGTCAAAAAAAAAAAAAAAAAAAAAGCAAGACACCAGGTTTTGGTTACCAACTGCTTACACATACAGCGCTAGCTGTACGTGTGACCGCACCCTAAAGCTTGCCCAAATTTTAGAGAACCAGTTACTAGCTCTTATACCCATTTATAAAAAATAAAAAAAACACTCCAAAGCAAATCTGTCACCAGGAATAGGATTTTTAACTGGAATGGGTTCCAATAGCCTTTTCTATGCAGATTTTAAAAATGCCTCTGCCAGCATTCTGCATAATTTCAGTAGTTTACACAAGTTTAATTCACATTACCTGGAGCCCTGCAAGGAGCGTGTGGCGAGCTCTGCAATCTGTGTCAGTCTTTTCCCCTGTACTCGTCCAGTTTCCATTCCCCTCCCCACGTCCTGCCATGTTCATCAAGCAGGAGGGAGATGACAGGGATCCAGATAATGTAGAATAAACTACAGAAATTATTCAGAATGCTGACAACCACATTTTTAAAGTCAGTGTGGCATAGTCTATTGGAACCCGTCACCTGCTCAAAATCGACATTCCTGGTGACAGGTTCCCTTAAATGTTCAGCTATTGGGCATTTCAGTAGTGTATAGTTATATGGTACCAAAAATATAAGTAAACAGGTCATAGAATCTATGCTAAAAATGGAATGTGTTTTTAATAAAACCATGTAACATTTCAGACTAAGTCCTTTGCCAAACTGAGTTGGAGCTGTAGTCTTGAGCCCCCTTTATAAATTTGACAGGGCTACTCTGAGGTCGCAATAACGCCTCTACACGTGTCATAGACGCGTTTAGAGGCTGATTTACTCCCCCCAAAAAAATCACCAAGCGTATTAATACGCTTGGTGATTTTTCTGTGAGCTGCCGCTTCCAAGCGGTGACAGCACCGGCTCCGATCCTGCAAGATATTCTCTGCAGGATCGCAGCGCTGAGTGGCTGGAGGCTGGACTTCATGCTTCATGTGGGGGCGGAGCCGAGCGAGGGGTGAGATGGAGGAACCGAGCAAGGGGGCGGGGGCGGGGAGGCATATCCGTTGCCGGGGCTGTGCTCCTGATCTGTGTGTGATCGTACACACAGCCAGTAACAGGATCGTGCTGTCTATGTGACAGCCCGATCATGTACTGTGACAGGGGCCTGATTATTATCAGTCTCCTATCACAGCAGCCCCTGTATACAGTGAGAGGCATGCAGGAAAGGTGCTGTATACACCCTCTCTGCATGTCTTTGTATACAGATCCCGGATGACAGTGATCCAATGGGCTCTTACCATTAGATCATTGTTATCTGTGATCTATATTTGAATAAAGCAAGGAACACATTATGTGTTCCTCCCTAAATGTGCCTCTGTAAACAAAACAAAAAAAAAACAAAAAAAAAAAAAAGAGTTGTTCCCAAACCACAGAAAATGATTTAAATAAAATTTCAGCAGCATCAGCCCCAGACCGGTCTGGGGGCCGCCATCAGCCACAGTCCGCTCTGTAGACAATAAGGCTGCATTCACACAAACGTATGCCCGCCAGGCCGTAGCCGTGCAGGCATGCGTTCGGTGCCATGGAGAGGAGGAGGGGGTCACCCCACCCCTCTCCATTGAAATGCATTGGGTACTAGCCGTAACACAGGGAAAGACATGTCATTTTCCCGTGTACGGAGTGGTATCCGTGCGGCCATTGCCATCTATTGGGGACATATGTACAGCCACAAGCTTCCGGCCGTACATACGTCCCCCATATGGTAGTGTGAATGTAGCCTAAGGGTGAGGTTATTGCATACGTTTTCAGACGCATCACAACAGCTGAGAAGAGATTTGCCTAATTACATTGCTGTCAACATTTCGTTACAAAACGCTCACAATAAAATTGCGCTGATGCATGTGTTTTGTTAACACAATATTGACAGCAATGTAATTCGGCAAATCTCTTCTCAGCTGTTCTTATGTGTTTGAAAACGCGATGTATGAACACACCATAAAAATGTTGTGCACCACACGTTTAATACATACTTGCTATTTGAGGGCGCATTCACACGGTGTGTTGCCTTTTTGACGCATTCCAAAGGCTTCAGCCTCGATCACATGTTGAAGTAACATTGCGTTTCCATTGCATATGCTGAAACGCAATGTTACTTCAACATGTGAAGCCTTTGGATATGTCAAAAACACAAAAAAGGAGTGCATGCTCCCTAAAGGGGTTTTCCGGAGAATTCAAATTAGACCAGGGGTAGGGAACCTATGGCTCGGGAGCCAGATATGGCTCTTCTGTTGGCTGCCTCTGGCTCTTAGACAGATCTTTAATAAATAGTGATGGCTGCTGTGTGTCTCTTAGACAGATCTTTAATAAATAGTGATGGCTGCTGTGTGTCTCTTAGACTGATCACTTGACAAAGGAAGCCATGTTACCGCTGCTTACGTCCTTTGTGGCAGCCAGGGTTGAGGTACAGGATCACTAGGCAGTCTTGTGGTCAGGAACAGGCAGACGCTCAAGGCAGGCGGCAATGATGGGAGGTCGGGACGGAGCAAGAGATCGGGACTGGCAGCGAAGGAGCAGAATCAGGAACAGGGAAGGAAACACTGTGGAAAGCTTCCTTATAGGCATGAAGCACTAAGATCGGACGGGGAATGCTGGGAGCTGCCGGTCTTTATAGGAACCCGGGAAGTGGGCAGCGCCAATCAGTGGCACACTGGCCCTCTAAATCTGCAGGTGCCGTCGCACGCAGGCTGGCCAGCCGGGACGGAACGGGAGCCGGAAAGTGGTGAGTTGAGTGAGCTCGGAAAGGGGCGCCGCCCCTGGAGAGGGGCACAGGTGTGCCTGCGATCCGAGACCTAGAGCGCAGGGGAACCCGTGACACTGGGACAACCTATCTACTGGGGAGCATGTGCATATGGTACGGCTCTTATGGTATAACATTTTAAAATATGTGGCGTTCATGGCTCTCTCAGCCAAAAAGGTTCCTGACCCCTGAATTAGACCCTATCCCGTGGATAGGACCTAACTTGAATTTGTGGGAAAACCGTTTTAATCACAGAAAACAGGAGCTGTAACTTTCTTTGTATTAATAGAAGTCTCTTAACACTATATATACGCCTGGGAGTTATACATTTATCAGTGACAATTTCGTACTCCTCCTGGGTTAAAAATACTCCTCAAAATGTGAGAGGAGTATTATTACCCTTCTGGAAAAATGTTAGTGCGACCTCTGGCTACTCTGAATTCTGACATGAAGTTTCAAAATATTGGATACAATCTTAAAACAAAAATGACAACAGCAAAATAAGAAAAAAGAATGATCAGTTTAGCACCAACTGCATAGAACATTTCACAAATTGCCTCTCCCATTTACCTGCAAATACTTTCCACATTCAAGACTTTAAATATAAATGCTATTATATGCTTCAGATTTCGGTATTTTAACTCTGATAAAATATCCAATTGTTCCAAACCCATTTTCCTGCCAATGAGTCTTGTCAGATCATCTTCAAACTCATCAGAACAATCCAGGCTGCCCAGTAGTTCCTGCATTGTGGCCCGTTGAGACCTTTTCCGGGTGCTTCGTACTACCATCTCACGGACTACCCGCAGGGCAGGTGTGCCTGTTAAATCCTCAACCTTTAAGAGAGAATTACTTGTGCCGTCATCAAAACTAAATTCACTTTCCTCGGTTACAGAGTTCCTTGTCACTTTTGCTTTGTATGTGGAACTCAAGATCTGAGCGTCTCTAGATTCCTCCTCAACCTCAGACTGTGAGCCTCGTTCACGCAAGGTTGATAGTCTCCTGCACCGATCCAGTTTGCGCAGCCGATTTTTATTATAGGTGGATCTGGGGGTTTCTTTCTGCTTCTGAATAAGTTCCTGAAAGGAGCCTTCATGATCAGTTAGGGAGTCTTGTGACTTATCTAAGCTAAGTGAATGAAAAGCGCTGTCCTCATTTATAGAACTTTCAAGGTCCGTTCCTGGGGTGTCTGTCGGGGTACACAAGTTAAAACGAAAACTTTCGGCAAGGTTACTGATGGGTGTCTGAAATACTTCTTTAGCATTTAAGGTTAAGTTGCGTGGAGGTGTGGCATGTAATTCAGTAATGTTCTCTTCAATGACACTCAGAACGCTATCATCCGCCGATTCTGTGGAGTGTTGAACTGGAGAAAGGTTTTCTACTTCTGGGAAAGGAACAGAGTCGCCTTTGGAATCATCTAGGGTAGAACTCCTCTGCTGAGCAAAAAGCAGCCTCCACTTCTTACATGACATGCTGGAATCGCTTTCCGTTTTTAAAGTGCTTGTTGCGATTGGCTTGTAGGCAACATCTCTTGGAGAGTCAAACTTGGTGGAAAGGACTTCCTCAAAACTAGGAACTCTTTGAACAGTCATCTTTCTCCTCAACATTTCAGCTGAGCTGTCCGAAGCCCCAAAATCCAAACTTCCACCAGATGTAGCCTTAGAAAGCAGAAGTCTACGGCGCAAAGAGAAATCTTTTTTAGCAACTCGTGGAGTTTCATACATTTCTGGAACGTGACTACCATTCTTTGATCGAGCTCCAGACTCCAGAGAGATCTCACGTATAGGGGAGCACTGTAAAGTAGGATCCACGTTTTCAGAATTTTCATCATCTTGTGATGGACTTCCACTTTCTAGGGACTCGCTGCTACTTTCTTCAGAGTCTGGACTGAAAGCCTTCAGAGATTCATTGTATCCACTATCTTGAGACACATACATGTGGCAGTTTCTGTAGCCGACATGCTTCTTCACTCTGGCTATATAACTAGCTTGATTCACAGCTGGACTGTCAAAAACAGATCTTTTGTACGCCATTTCAGATTTCTTTCTTCTGTAGGTCTGTAAAACAAGTGATAAATGTTATTTTTTGTGAAATCTTATAGCAAATTAGCATTCTAAATACCAGTTTGGGGTTTTGAACATTTTATAGAAGTCACTGAAGCACAGGACAAGTTTTGGGCTGCCTCTGAAATTTCAGGAACTGCTTGCAGTACAAGCAGAATTCAGCAACATAGGCGATCTGAGGGCAATGTGCAGTCCTCTGTTCTGCAAGTCATAGTCAGAGCCCCCCAAAAATCAGAAATATAGACCCTATCCCATGAATAAAAGATAAAGGTCTGCAATAGGAAAACCCCTCTAGGGCCATACATACTCATCACCCTGCAGCAATGCATACGGTATGATCAGTTAGAAGGCTTAGAAAGCTGGAAATGTACATCTCAAGGCTACATGCACACTGCCGTTGCCTGCCGCACTATAGCACGGCGGGTACGTGGCAGCGAACGGGGAGAGGAGGAGATGAGCGCAGCTCACCCCCGCCCCTCTCCATAGGATCATATGGGGCACGGCGCTGTAACACAGGAAAAAGATAGGACATGTAGCAAATTTTTACATCTCAATGACATTTATTATTCCATGCCGTGTACTGGGAAGCTGTAAAAAAAATCCAAATGATATGTCTACTTTATTCTTTGGTTCGGTACGGCCTAAGAAAAGGGGCATGTCCTCGCGCCAAAAAAATTCTGTGCGCAAGAAATACGGCTGACCCGACAGAATGGCGTCCTAATTTTCTGACGTAAACGAAGAGAACTAATAGGAGGTGAGGAGTACGACTAGAGATTCTTCTACTAGGACAGATTTCTCACACAGCACCAGACATATGAATCTGGTGCAGAATAAGACTGTCTAGTCCAACTCTGCACTGTCTAACCTTAGGACACTTTATACATGTGCCCCGACGTGCAAGTTGTTTCACAATCTTCTGACCCTACTAACTTTTTCATACTATGGTGTACGGACCTGTGGTGTCATTTTTTGTGAGATGCTACCATTTTGAGGATTATATGACATTTTGAACACCTCTTATTCCGTTTTTTTATGTCATTTAAAATGGTGTAAAAGTCGCGTTTCAGACACTTTGACAATATTTTCTGTTATGTGGTTCACCTCTGGCAATAGCCGGTTTTATATTTTGATAGATCAGCCATTTTGGGACGCGGCGATAGCTAAACATGTATTGATTTTTACTGTTTACTGTATTTAGTTTTATATCAGTTCTAAGGAAAGAGGGCGATTTGAGTTTCAATATTTTATTTACCATTTCTTAGACCCTCTAGGGTACTTCAACCCTAGATGGTCTGAGCGTTCCCACCGTATACTGCAATACTACTGTAGTGCAATATATGCCTTTTTACACACAGTATGTGGCGTCATTACAATGAGCCACTGGTTCATTGCAGCCACACAGCCTCGGGTCTGACGACTGGCATCAGGGGGAACAGCCATGTCCACAAAGATGGTGGCAGCAGTGCGCTGCAGTCTTTGCCAGCGGCAATCAAAGGATTAACATTCGCAATCTGTGTTAGCGCTGGCCGCAGGTGCTTGCTGTAAACCTCATGTCTGTATAAAGAGGGCACCCCCCCCTTCAGAAAGTTGCTATGCTGAAATCTTTGGAAAAAAAAGTTTGTTTTTTTTAATTTTTTTTTATAAAAGGTCTAGTTGACACAGGACATCCGTGGTAGGAAACCCCTATTTATGAATAAAGGCTCAACCTATGAAAATATAAGAATTACAACCTTCATCTAGAGTAGACTGTAGGGAATAAAATTACTCAAATTAAAGAGATGTGCGATGCAAAAACGAATACCTTATATATATAATAAATCATCTACCCACAAAGACCTTAGAATAAAGGTCACATGATATTCACGCCCTACAAACAGCAAATTATTTTATTAAAATGCTGGAATTCAGAGAGTTTCTAATGAAGAAATTTGGTCATTAACTTACAGACCCCACCACAAAATACAAACTTGTTTCTCAAAAAAACAAGACCGCAACCAGCAACATAGGTTAGGCTGCAGTCACACGTGGAGTTTTGAACCCGTTTTTAAGCAGTCCGTAAACGCATGCGTTTCTGATCAGTTTGAATTAAGATTATTGGTAAAACCTGTCAAAAATTGCATGCGTTTTTTGACGGACTGCTTAAAAATGACCCAAAAACAGACTCAAAATGCCAAATGTGACCACAGCATAAAAGGGGGGGAAAAAAAAAAAAGCTAAAGCTTCTTAAAATAAGGAAATACAAGTCTAAAAGGTTAATAAGATGTACAAGTCTTTGGAGGAGGCCAAAAGAAATAAATAAAGAATTATCATATATACATAGAATACATAGAATAGAGATCCCTTTAGAAATTGGAGTTAGACGCCATGACGCGCTGCACCACATACACAAAATATATTTTGTACTAAAATATACACTGTAGTTTACATATTTGACTAGAAATCTACCAGTACACAAAACACAAACCTAGTGTGAACACTGCTCAAGCAAAAAAAGGTCCTGCACTCTCCCCATCTATTGGTGAACTACAACTCCCAGCATTGCAGTCGTCACTACACAGCAGCATCTCCTCATACATCACCTTCAGTCCCTGGAGGAAGCTCCAGCAGCCATGCTCATAGTTCTCCGCCATTATACACACTACATGAGATAAAACGCACGTCTGCACTGACGGGAAGGAGCTGACAGGTCTGGTGACATGTGAGGGCACAGCTTCGCACTCGTGTATTATTCTACTACCGAGGACATGACAGTTTTCCTATGGCAACTGCTCGCTATGGGAACCGCTATGTGCGCGCCCCCAGCCGCTTTCCCTCACAGACGTTCAAATCGCCCGCCATCCCCAACCGTCACCGCCGGGCGCGTCACAGGGCGGTCCCAGCGGGAGCGCGCGGGGGAGCCGGGAGCGCGCTTGTGGCCGCAACGATTGCTCACAATTCACACCACATCTTTGTCATTTTCTATCTCCCTTTGCAATTATTTATAGAATAGGACTATGTGACGTGCACCCTCTTTAAGGCCCCATACACATTATCACATTGGGGGCTGTTATCCGGACACACAAATTGCACCTAGATCTGCGCCCTCAGAGGAGGTCTAGGACCTGGGTGTTATATCTTTGGACGGATTTGCTGCACTTGCTCAGCCTTCTATGGCGAGTGACCACCCCATCTTTACCTGGCCTGAGGGTAGGTTCACACGTGGCGTTTTGAACCCGTTTTCGGTCCATTTTTATGCAGTTTTTGATCAGTTTTAATTAAGATAATTGGTAAAACCTGTCAAAAATGGATGCGTTTAACGGACTGCTTAAAAACGTGGGCTGGTGCCGGAGCTTATTTTTGTTAGTGTTTTAAACCGCGGTATCGAGGTTTAAAACACTTTTTAAACTGTATAGCCGGCGCAGGCAGGTACGCGCTCAGCGCTTACCATGCCCGCGGCTCTCCTTCACTTCCTATGTAGCCGCGCGCAACCAAGGCCAAATGCACAACCAAGGCCACATTCCCATGTTTTCGTGTTTACAGCACGTCAATAGCCTGAGTTTTTAAAAGTTTATTATTTTGTTGATTGAGCCGTTATAGGGCTTATTTTTGGTGGGATGATTCATAATTTTTATTGGCATCATGATCAACTTTCATGGTGTTTTTATTAGGTTGGATTAATAAAAATCATAATTTTTGCTGTGTTTTTTACAGCGATCAAAATACGGGTTCTGTAATGATTCGATTTTATTGTACAAGTTGTTACAGACATGGCTATACCAAATATGTGTTTGGGCAGAGGTTTTCACTATTTGTGTTTGGGCGTTTTAAGACTGAGTGATGTCACACGTTCAGTTTTTCCGATGCAGATTTTGATGCCCAAACCAGGAATGGAGTAAAAGTAGAAGGAGGAGCAGCACCTTCCAATTATTTGTCTCACCCATTATAATCCACACCAGCTTCTGGCTTCAAAAACGGCATCTGAAAAACTGAACGTGTGCCATCACCCTATAGAGAATTTAGGGGACTTCTATTGTACATTTTTTTTTTTTTTTTTTTTTTTTTTACACTTTTGTCCCCTGCGAGCATTTGATCACTTGTTCAAAATTAATACACTGCCATACTAATGTATGGCGGCATATTAGAACAGTCAGCCCATACACATGCATAGGTTGAGCCTGGCACCTGCAAATGACCTATCAGGCACCCCTGGGATGTCGTGGAGACGCGTTATCACTGGTCGATGGTGATGTGATGCAACAAATGGGTCACATTACACGGTCTATGGACCAACACATTAAACATTTTGGCCCCTTTTGAACATAGTTGAAAACGCAATTCAAATGTTGCAGTGAGGAGTTTTCCCCCATTACATATGCATTTACATGGAAATGTTAGTGATCATTTGATTGGTAAAGCACAACTGCCAGATCAATGCAAACAGTTACTGAATAAATTATTTGAGGCCATGTTCACACATTGCATTTCTACTGAATGCAAAACATAGGGTGCTTTTCAATGATCGCGTGCGTTTTCATGGAAACGCATTTCAGGTGTAGCTGAAAATGCTTGGAATCTGCCATTGCATACATTTTTCTTTTAAATCCACCTTTTTTTTTTCTTTCAATCGAGACTTTTACACCTCTCTTGTATTAATTAGTTTCAACATAAAGCTTCCAGACCTGTATATCCATCGACCTCTAATCACCCGAAGTCTTCTCCAGCAAACAAAACAGGATCAACACCCAACCTTGGTGGATTAAATGAGGAATGAACAGGCTGCTGATACTAATTAGACCAGTCTCACTTTTGTAAGCTTCACAGGTCACATGACAGGACACATGCTACCTTTTTTTTATCTATGGGTATGGGCCAGTTCCTATCTGCGTTTTGGTTTTCGTTTTGCAGGTTTCATTCAAAAGTTGATGGATAATGGATCAGTTTTTTCCATCGATTTCAACAGACTTGTAGTGGTTTTATATCTTCCGTTAGACCTTTAGGCCTCTTGCACACTAGCGTTGCGTTTCACGTGCGTGTGCAATGCGTGAAAAACTGACGTTTTTGCTGCGTTTTTGTTGCATTTTTCCTTGGAGTAATTTGCGTTTTTTTTGCGTTTTCGGCGCATTTTTGACGCGCGATTCAATGGGAGACTCGAGCATATTTCAAAGGGACCATGGTTTGGGATTAAAATGTGTTATTTAATTGAAAAATAATGTCTTCTGATAATTTGCAAACATCGGCGATCTATTCTTCACTGTTCCGCGCGTATATTATCTCCCGACAATTTAGCAGATGTGAAGAACAGTGAAGAATAGAATAAAATCATTGTACACAGTGAACACAGTGACCACAGGATCATTTAAGATAAAAACACAATGCAGAACACAGTGCAGAATAGATTACAGATGTTCGGCACATCTGCTTACTTGTCGGGAGATACGCGCGGAACGGCGCGAACAAAATAGCATGTGAAGAACAATATATATGTGTGTAAAGAACACATTGCAGATGTTTCCATACATCTGCAATGTATTCTTCACACATATATATTGTTCTTCACATGCTATTTTGTTCGCACCGTTCCGCGCGTATCTCCCGACAAGTAAGCAGATGTGCCGAACATCTGTAATCTATTCTGCACTGTGTTCTGCATTGTGTTTTTATCTTAAATGATCCTGTGGTCACTGTGTTCACTGTGTACAATGATTTTATTCTATTCTTCACTGTTCTTCATTGTGTTTTTTTAATTAAATGCTCGATCGCGAGCAGGGGAAATAATGTTATTCTGGTCACCTAGCAACCCTTACGTTTAAAACGCATTGCACTCGCATTGCACTTGCAATGATTGCGAGTGCAATGCGTTCTTGATGCATCTCCATAGACTTGAATGGGGCGTGAAAAACGCGCGTGACCCGCAAAAATAGAGCATGCTGCGATTTTGACGCGCGTGCAAACGAACGCAAGCACGCGCGTTAAAAACCACGCTAATGGAGAAAGACCCATTGAATACAATGGGACAGAGTGCAATGCGAGTTCTGAGCGTCAAATGCACGCGCAGAACTCGCGCGTGAAAAACGCCAGTGGAGAAGGGGCCTTAGACTAATTATTTAAAAGGATAATTGCAATAACAAAAACGGAGGGCTATAAAATAATGAAAAATAGAAACTAACGCCGCGATCACGTTCCGCTAGGGGCGGGCCTCGGCCCAATAGCGAAACGCATACGATTGATAACGCGATCACATGCGTTTCTCTAGAAACGCATATGCGATCGGGCCAAGGCACCCCTGTGTGCTAGAACGTAACACTAGAGGAAGACATCAGTTAATGCAAATGTTAGGGTGATGACACACGTGCCCCTTTGTCTGTGTTTGCGGGCCGTGGGAAGGAGCCGCCGGTGTTTTGCACCCGGTGGGTGCGGCTTTGTCTGCGTTTGCAAACGCAAAGTGGTACCTGTAGCACCAGCCTGAGGGTGAAGACACACATGGCGTTTTTGGGCCGTTTTTACTAAGTGCGTTTTCAGATCGCAAAAAACGCATCCGTTTTTTGAAAACGCATGCGTTTTTTGAAAACGCATGCGTTTTTGTCCGGTTTCCCGAATTTGCTCAGTTTTTTAACGCATGCGTTTTTTACGATCTGAAAACGCACTTAGTAAAAACGGCCCAAAAACGCCATGTGTGTCTTCACCCTTAGGCTGGCGCCACACGTAGCGCTTTGTCTGCGCTTGCAAACGCACACAAAGTCGCGCCCACCGGGGCGGGCCTCGGCCCGATCGCTTCGGCGTTTCTATGGAGAACGAGCCGCCGGTGTTTTGCGTTAATTTAACACGAAACACCGGCGGCTCGTTCCTGGTCACAGGCGTTTCCATAGAAACGCTGATGCGATCGGGCCGAGGCCCACCCCAGACAAAGCGCTACGTGTGGCGCCAGCCTTAGGCTGTGGTCACACGTTCTTAATGCTAGCACACAGGGAGCGGCCCTCGGCCTGATCGCATATCAGTTTCCAGCGAAATGCGTTTTTTTTTCTGGTAAGGTATATGCGATCGGGCTAAGGCTAGCTCCCCTGTGCGCTAGCATTGTATTATGAAGCCAACACTAGCAGAACATGTGACCCCGGCCTTAACCCCAATTTAATTAGGCAAAGCGATCCTCAGATTTTGCATTGCATTGTTAAATGCCACGTGTAAATGAACACTGCATTTCGAAAAGCTCCACATCTAATCACACTCATCGTTTAGTAAATGCAATTTTAACTCAAAATGTGATCAAATGTGGATTCTTTGGATTGTGGAATGTGGCAACCTGACGGCGGATTCCTACGTGGCTTTTTGTTGCGGTTTCAAAGAAACGCATATGCATCGTGGCCAAACCCCAACATGTGAATGACGAAAAAAGTACATAAACTTGGTCTGTCTTCTGGACAAAATACAAAGGGCACCCTACTACGAAAGCTGTAGTTAATCCCATAAACATGTATGTAAATTCTTGAAAACGCTCTTTAAAAGAAATTAATACAAATGACTAAATGAAACACACTCAGATTTAAGATCAAACTTTATTTATAATTGACAACTCCAACCAAATTGCCATAAATACAAAACTCCATCACCTGTAAGAAACACAGTCAGTAATGACTGGTCCGAAGTAAAACCCAAAGCCCTTACAGTAGTTGTTTATACGTAAAACCATTGAATTACAGTTTCTGGTGTGTTATACCCATAAACAAAATGGCTGACGCGGCGTTTCCGCCCAAAACGTTGACGTCGTGAGAGTCCCGTACGGTATACGGCGTTCCCCATTTCCGGCTGCGTCATATCGTTGCGACCTGTGGTGCTGGTTTGCACGTTGCGGTGACGCTGTTCTTGCACTGTCCGGTACGCGGTGTGCGAGCGTTTTGCATATGTCACGTCTTCCATCTGGTCATCGGTGTCTCATCATGAAGCTTCTGTTTCTTGTATTGTAGGTTTAGTATGGAGCCCCAGAAGGACGCCCCTCCACCCAAGCAGCAGCCTATGATCTACATATGTGGAGGTGAGGAGGCACGGACTGGGGTCCTGGTGCTACACATGGGGCTATGTATATATGATTACCGGGGTGATGTCACCCTAGTGCCTATAATTCATGAATGTATGTGTGTAGCCTTATTATGGTTATGGCCATATATATCTCTGCAGTAAGGCCATGTTCACATAAGGCCTTTTTTTGTGTGTGTATATGCTGGTTAGGGATGACTTGAAAGCCCCCATGTTTATATGCTGATTGTACTGACAGGTGGGGATATACATTTTGTCTGTCAAACATCCAAAGGAAATCCAGCACAGTCACAGAGAATGCATTAAAATCCGATAGCTTTTATTTCTTCATATTAAAAACGCTTGACAACACAAAGCAGCACATGGACAAGTCAGACCTACCCGTTTCGTCTAAATCGACTTAATCATGGGACCATGATTAAGTCAATTTAGATGAAATGTGTAGGTCTGACTTGTCCATGTGCTGCTTTGTGTTGTCAAGCGTTTTTAATATGAAGAAATAAAAGCTATCGGATTTTAATGCATTCTCCGTGATTGTGCTGGATTTCCTTTGGATGTTTGCCTTTTCACTGCGTGGAGGGTCCGCACGCTGAACACATCCGTGCATTGGGAGGATTGCATATTTACCGCGAAGGTGAGCTGGCCACACCGTTTGTTTTTTGCTTTACTTTCTGTCTGTCTGACCAGTATACATCACTGTGGGATTAACATAGCAAACTGCACCTTTCCATCCTGCTCCCTCCAGCTGAGCCATATATAGACTTAACAGAGTCCAAATAATGGCTATGGAGGACAGATGCAAAAGTATTGCATCCCTACATCGGCCTCCACCGAGTGTACGCTGTGATGTGCAGGGTCCTAGTTCCTGTACACTGTGGCAGCTGTCTAGGGCGCACACTGTTTGCCGATCTGCCAGCTGATCAAAGAATGAAAGAGGAGGCTGCATGGGGCAGGAGATGTGTCCCGGAGACTTCACCGAGGTTAGAGGCTGTGACTGTAAATAAATGATACGACTCTTGCTTAGAGGCAGAGCCCTTCTCCACACTCTTTGCCTGTAATTTATCTGAATTGACATCCTTCCTGTAGTTTTGTGTACATCTGATGATTGACATTACCTACTGCTGGGTGATTAATTAAATGCAAAAGTACCCTATGGTTACAGGTGTTCACGAGGGATAGGACGTAGAATAGATATATACACAACTGCTGGGAGAAAGTGAACTCCACTACGCACCCACCTCATGAGATAAGCCTTGTTATCACAGACTGGACTGATATCATCTGCTTTTTTTATTGTTGGATGAGGTGACATTTATTTATTACTAGCATTTCAGAGACTGTATGACCTTCTGATCACTTTGAAGGTTTCAAAACGCCATGTGTGGCATCACCCTTAGTCTGTGAGATATTGTAACCCTAATGTTCTGATGGGTCTGATCACTAGTTCAGCTTTGTATGTACTGAAACAGGACATGTATGTAAATGAACATCTCTATCCCTTTGTTTCATTTTATATAAGCTAAGGCTAAGTTCACACCTGTGTCAGTTCTGTTTATGGCAGATTTTCTATTAGTCGCTGAAATATTTGTGCAGGAGCCTGCGTCTTGTGTTTCTGCTATTAATAACAAATACTTAAGACAAAGTCCATTAGAAAGTATGATATGGACAGGGCCTAAAGTAAGAAAAAGAAAAGTATTTTTCCCATCACGTCCTCCATGATGGCCTATATGCTGTGTAAGGACAGGAGGTTGAAAGAAGTTATAGAAAATTAACATCAAAATCCATCCTGATAGAGCAGGGACACTTACTTGTAGATCCAGGCACCGTGACTGTGGTAATCTTCTTATATTTGTTATCCATGGTGTCCTTCCTTCTAATATCAACTTTTATAACTATTAGAATAAAACAAGAGGGCTCTGGGGGAAGTTACCCGAGCCCCTCATTGCTGTAGCTTTACAGGCTGTTACAGTATTAAGTAGAGGGAGGGGTTAGGACGGAGAGATAGACATGGTAACAGCCTGTGAAGCTGCAGCATGGAAGAGCTGTGGTAACACCCGCCCCCTCCAGGACCTCATCGGGCCCATTAGCATAGTTTTAAAGGTCGAGTTTATAAGGAAGGAGGCCATGGATAATAAATATAATACAATTACCACAGTCATGGTGCCTGGATCTAGGAGTAAGTGTCCCTGGTTTATCATGATGGATTTTGATGTAGATTTCCTCTAAATAATATACTGTATAAACCCAGCATTGTTTTGCAGAAACAAATTGGTTTGTGTCAGTAACTAGAGATGAGCAGACATGAGCGGATTCGTGTTCAAGAACATTAGGTTTGATCATCTCTAACACTAATGATTTGTCTAAATTTATCCATTGTAAACTAAAGGACCAACAATTCTGATATAAATGTGGGGGGAACTATACTCATTGCTACAAATCATGGATGACATCCCTTTGGCTTTTTGTTGATTTGTTGTATTTCTCATTTAATCTTATATTTTTCCCCAGAATGTCACACAGAAAATGAAATAAAATCCAGAGATCCCATCAGATGTAGAGAATGTGGATACAGAATTATGTACAAGAAAAGAACAAAGAGATGTATCCTTTTACCACTGCTACCCATGTTGATGACTAATTTGGGTCCTATAGTAAAGTGGGCTATAATGCCATCTAATGTGTAACATTAGAGTTGTATGCTGATTCCCGATGACATATCCAGTCTGTGAAATGCTGAGACCATGAGTCAGCCCCAAGAACAGAACCCAGTATCATAGTAGTCTTTGTTGCTGCGAGTCACTGTCTTCCTGTGGGATTATACATTTATGTTATAAATACGATTTCAGTGCTGTAGAGGAGTTCTACAGGTATCATTGATAACCATGATACTGAGAATCTGTCCTCGGGCATGGAACAGCCTGAGAAATGCAGCTGACATGGTCACCTAAAACCAGGAGTGTCCTGGTACTTGGGGGTCCCAAGTGTGCAGGGTCATTGAAGCCAATCAGTGTAAGCTTGGTGGGGGCAAAATCTAGTACAGGCGGTCCCCTACTTAAGGACACCCGACTTACAGACAACCCATAGTTACAGACGGACCCCCCTGCCCACTGTTACCTCTGGTGAAGCTCTCTGGATGCTTTACTATAGTCCCAGACTGCAATGATCAGCTGTAAGATGTCTGTAATGAAGCTTTATTGATAATTCTTGGTCCAATCACACCAAAAATTTTGAAACTCCAATTGTCACTGGGGCAAAAGAAAAAAAATTGTCTAGAACTTCCATTATAAAATATACAGTTTCGACTTACATACAAATTCAACTTAAGAACAAACCTCCAGACCCTATCTTGTATGTAACCCGGGGACTGCCTGTATATGGAAAACCCCAGGATGATGACCAAGATAAATAAATGTATATTCTTGCACTGTCCCTCCTCTTATAGAGATCACCATATTTTATTGTTGCTTTTCCTTAAACTGTTCTCAGTGGTCGTGTTTGATGCACGCTAAAAAGTCTTCAGCTTTCGACAGCCATGGATCTCCCACCCTCCGCTTGCAATTTTTTTTTTTTTCTATTGGACTCTACCAGATATTGTGGTGTAAATAATGACATGCTTTGTAATAAAATATTAATGTTTGAAGGGATGTGTCCAATTTATTGACTTCTAACATACTGCAAAATTCTGCTTGGAATATCTTTGGGTAAAATTTGAACATCATACAGAACTTGCAGTGTAAAAATAAAATGCCATCTAGTGTCACTCCTGCCTTAAAGGGGCTGCACCAAGTTTTTCCTTGGTGCAGCCAAGGAAAAACTTGGTATTTCACATCCAGTGACTATAACTTTTTGGTCAAGACAATTGGGGGAGGGGGGGGAGGAGTTGTGTTGGTGCATTTAAAGGTATACATGAAGGGACACTTTTTTTTTCCTATTGTCGATTTCAATTGAAATAAAAATCTGTACAGCTTTATGTAGTTTCTGCATAAATTAGAATGTGTGTCCACAGGAAGATGTGGAAGGAATTATCTTCATGAATTGCCTGTATTACGCCATCTGGAGACTATAATATATGTTCAGTTTTCTACTGCACAGACAATCCCTGAAACGTACACTACCAATGAGTCATAGTTCCTATTTACTTGTAGAAATTTCCGTTCTGAGTATTTCGTATTGTTATGCCCAAATCTTTCCACATGGTGGCAGCACCTGGTACTAAATTGAAAGTCACTGAATTCTCAGGTCTCAATTTTCGCCCTTTGGAGCACCTCACTTTAATTGGTTAAATAATATTTCATTTTTCAGGAGTGGGAAAAAAAAAGTTTTGCTGTTCTTCCATTTTTATGTTTGGTTTTCACTCTTCATTTTGGTTTAAAAAGAATTTAAAGGGAACATTTCACCTCCTTTCTATCAGATAAACCTCAGGCAGTACATTGTAGATGACTGTAAAGATGTTTCAGCGTTTCTAATTTGGTTAAAATGACTTTCATTCCTCTTGTCTTCTCTCAAATATCCAATCAGGGAAGCAGGATAGGAAATTGAAATTCCTGTGTATGCGCGATGTGCCTGTCCGTTTTGCAATGGCCTGCGTGTCCATTGTTGCACCATGCATATTGGACCATGGAGGTCTATCTGTTGAGCCAGTCATGGATGTGAGGTGCACCATGCATGGCTGTGAGTTTGAAATTGCTGTGGAGCTGCCAATCATGTACCAATGCTCATGTATGGGTGCCCATATATCATGCAGCCAATGCACATCACGTGGCCTCATCAGAAATTTCTGTTTGTTTAAACATCAAATGAAGGTTCCACTTATAAAGTGTGCCCTGTCTGCACAGTATTTGGGATTGTAAACATGAAGTTGCAGCATCACTATTTTATAAAAAAAAAAATAATAATGTGGCAACTGAAAAACTGAGAGGTCATCGAATATAATGGGTCAGTTCAATATGATTCCAGTCCGTCACTGACATGAAAAACACCCATATGAATGGGCCCTTAGGGTGAAGACACACGTGGCGTTTTTGGGCCGTTTTTAGTTAGTGCGTTTTCAGATAGTTAAAAACGCATGCATTTTTAACGATCTGAAAACGCACTAACTAAAAACGGCCCAAAAACGCCACATGTGTCTTCACCCTTACAGGGGTGATGTCCCAACAACAGTGCCCACCTGCTATAGGCCCAGCCAGAGTCGAGGTGCGTTCACACGTTGCGTTTTGACCTGCGTTTTCATTGCGTTTGAAACGCATATAAAACAGCTGAGGAGGGGTGATTTGCCTAATTACATCACTGTTAACATTTCTGTTTACAAAACGCATCGTAAACGCAATGTTAATGCATGCGTTAACAACGCATTTACAAACGTAAACGGTAATGTAATTAAGCAAATCACCTCATCAGCTGTTGTATATGTGTTTCAAATGCAAGGAAAACGCGACCAAAATTCAACGTGTGAACGCGCCCTGAGGGTGAAGACACACATGGCGTTTTTGGGCCGTTTTTACTAAGTGCGTTTTCAGATAGTTAAAAACGCATGCGTTAAACGCATGCGTTTTTGTCCGTTTTTCCGAAATTGCGCAATGAAAAACTGCCAAAAACGCATGCGTTTTCAAAAAACGCATGCATTTTTTAACGATCTGAAAACGCACTTAGTAAAAACGGCCCAAAAACGCCATGTGTGTCTTCACCCTAAGGCTGGTGCCACACGCACCACTATGTCTGCGTTTGAAAACGCAGGCAAAGCCGCACCCACCGGGAACGAGCCGCCGGTGTTTTGCATTAAATTAACGCAAAACACCAGCGGCTCATTCCCGATCGCAGGCGTTTCCATAGAAACGCAGATGTGATTGGGCTGAGGCCCGCCCCAGTGGGTGCGGCTTTGTCTGCGTTTTTAAAAGCAGACAAAGCTGTGCGTGTGGCAACAGCCTCGCACCCCTTTCACATTTGCGTTGTCGATCACGTCAGAGTCTGATCAGGGTGCAATCACAGTTTGGTCAGTGAAAAACTGACATTTTTCGTCAGTTTGTTCAGTGTCTTTTTCATGCGCGTTTTTTGGTGTTTGCAATGCATTTTTCATGCGCACATAACGCACGTGAAAAAGAGGGATGTGTTCTATCTTTTTCTGAATTGAGTAAAAAATGCTTTGCACTTGCATGCGTCTCAGAGTGCAATGCGTTTTTTGATGCATCTCCATTGACATGTGTCGGGCATTTTTTAACACGCATGACTTTTAAGGCGCATTCACACGTTCCGCTAGCATTGTGTTGGCGTGGCTCAGGCTATCAGGCTTGGGTTATCAATCGCATGCGTTTCACGGAAAACGCATATGCGATCGGCCCGAGCTCCGCCCCCTGTGTGCTAGTTTTGTGTTATGAACGCATTGCAATAGTTGAAGATTGATTTGCCTAATTAAACAGCTGTTAACACTTGTTTGCAAAACACAATCGTTAACACATGCGTTTGTTAACACATGCATTAACAGCTGCTTAATTAGAGAAATCATCTCTTCAGCTGTTGCAATGCGTTTTTTTTAAACGCGACGTGTGACTGCCCCCTAAGGGTGAAGACACACATGGCGTTTTTAGACCGTTTTTGGGCCGTTTTTAGTTAGTGCGTTTTCAGATTGTTAAAAACGCATGCGTTAAAAAACGCATCCGGTTTTTAAAAACGCATGCGTTTTTTGAAAACGGATGCGTTTTTGTCCGTTTTCATTGCGCAATTTCGGGAAAACGGACAAAAACGCATGCGTTTTTAAAAAACGGATGCGTTTTTTAACGATCTGAAAACGCACTTAGTAAAAGCGGCCCAAAAACGGCCCAAAAACGCCATGTGTGTCTTCACCCTAAGAAGAGCACGTTGAGATTTAAATGTTCATGAAAAATTGCAAGTCTGAAAAAACACATTAATAACAATGGGTCAGAGTACAATGCAAGTTCTGCGCATCAAAAGCACACGCGTGAAAGGTGGATGAGACAGCACTGCTCAGTCTGAATACCAACAGAAGACCACGGTAAGAACTAAGGCATGTATAAAATCTTTTTTGTTTTTAATTAAAAAGTGAATGATCCTTCTTAAAACATGGGTAACCAGCACCCAGTGTTTTGCATTAGACACCAGGTGCTGGTTACCGATTACATGCGTTTCACTGGAAACGTACACTCACCGGCCACTTTATTAGGTACACCATGCTAGTAACAGGTTGGACCTCCTTTTACCTTCAGAACTGCCTCAATTCTTCGTGGCATAGATTCAACAAGGTGCTGGAAGCTCCTCAGAGATTTTGGTCCATATTGACATGATGGCATCACACAGTTGCCGCAGATTTGTCGGCTGCACATCCATGATGCGAATCTCCCGTTCCACCACATCCCAAAGATGCTCTATTGGATTGAGATCTGGTGACTGTGGAGGCCATTTGAGTACAGTGAACTCATTGTCATGTTCAAGAAACCAGTCTGAGATGATTCCAGCTTTATGACATGGCGCATTATCCTGCTGAAAGTAGCCATCAGATGTTACAGGGTACATTGTGCTCATAAAGGGATGGACATGGTCAGCAACAATACTCAGGTAGGCTGTGGCGTTGCAACGATGCTCAATTGGTACCAAGGGGCCCAAAGAGTGCCAAGAAAATATTCCCCACACCATGACACCACCACCAGCAGCCTGAACCGTTGATACAAGGCAGGATGGATCCATGCTTTCAGGTTGTTGACGCCAAATTCTGACCCTACCATCCGAATGTCGCAGCAGAAATCGAGACTCATCAGACCAGGCAACGTTTTTCCAATCTTCTACTGTCCAATTTCGATGAGCTTGTGCAAATTGTAGCCTCAGTTTCCTGTTCTTAGCTGAAAGGAGTGGCACCCGGAGTGGTCTTCTGCTGCTGTAGCCCATCTGCCTCAAAGTTTGACGTACTGTGTGTTCAGAGATGCTCTTCTGCCTACCTTGGTTGTAACGGGTGGCGATTTGAGTCACTGTTGCCTTTCTATCAGCTCGAACCAGTCTGCCCATTCTCCTCTGACCTCTGGCATCAAGAAGGCATTTCTGCCCACAGAACTGCCGCTCACTGGATGTTTTTTCTTTTTCGGACCATTCTCTGTAAACCCTAGAGATGGTTGTGCGTGAAAATCCCATTAGATCAGCAGTTTCTGAAATACTCAGACCAGCCCTTCTGGCACCAACAACCATGCCACGTTCAAAGGCCTGATGCTCGGTTTGAACTGCAGGAGATTGTCTTGACCATGTCTACATGCCTAAATGCACTGAGTTGCCGCCATGTGATTGGCTGATTAGAAATTAAGTGTTAACGAGCAGTTGAACAGGTGTACCTAATAAAGTGGTCGGTGAGTGTATATGCGCTCAGGCGGAATCCCGTCCACCAATAAGTGTATATGAAAAAACTAGTGTATGGGATTTAATGAAAATCTCATAAACACATTGCAGAAAAAAAATCTGCAGCTGAAAATGATAAGTTTAACCTTGTTTTTACAAAATTGTGATGTAAACACAATGGAGGAGATGTATCAGTGCAGAGTAGAAGTAGATAGTCTTCTCCTGCGCCAGATTTATCCCTGTGTCTGATGCTGGGTGATTAATCTGTAGAATTGCTCTATCGCCTGCAGCCGCTCAGACCTGAACGGACGCAGACTATAGCAAGTGCGTGGGGCAGGAGTGCCCTGTCCTGGCCCTTACTACTGCTGGGCACACTCCCTTCACACACCTCCATCACGACTTTAACGTGGAAGTGGCGCAAAGTGTGAAATTACTAACAAATAACAAGGAATTACGTTTATTTCACCCTTTACGCCATCTCTGCGCCAGGTGGGTTTGGTGTAAAGGATTTGTATGCCAGAAACCAAGCGCACAAGTCCTGATAAAGGTACAATTATAGTTCTGCCCCTGGACCAATATTCAGCTTGTAAAATACAAGGATTTGGTGATCAGGACTGAACATGTTCATGAGAATACGCCCGCACACCTGCTATTATAATCACACGCTATAATACCATAGTACAAATGACACTGTTTATTGTGGTATAAAAATTATAAAGTGTAAGGTTTGGTCTCAAAATTAAAAAAAAATATCAAAAATATATATTTTTTTCTTCCTCCTCTCGTGTGGTGACATGAAGCCCCTGACTGGCCACAGCTGTGGTATCACTATGGGCAGGACAGCAGTGCTGCTGCCATAGAGGGGCTGCCATTTTCACCTCACTGTCACATATTAGAAAATAATAATAATTAATAATAATAATAAAGGCCTTTTATTTCTTAGAACTTTATAGAAACCATGCTAAGCCTAATGAACACTAGAGGCCAAACTTCTAGGAGGATGACATTACAACCTATTCGCTTTGGTCTACAGGAAAATGGCTGCGGGACAATCAGTCTCTAGGTTTCTTTTAGCTTCTGCGCACTTGTGTTTCCCTCTATCAATCGAGTTTGTTAACGTGTTCTGCTTCGCTATTGGCTCACGCAGAATGGGCGTCGAATCACCATAGTAACGGCGAGCAACCGGCAGGTTTGTGTGTGTTTGTGAAGTGCGGAGAAACTTCCCGGTCAGCAGTATAAACCGGACTGTGCATCGCCCCAGGTACTAGATGGGAATATCCCGTTCTCTGCCCGGCTATTGCTCTGGCTGTGTTGTTATATACATGATATGTGGATTTGTATGCAGTGTTGTACGCCTTAAGTTATACGATGCGGCTTTGGTGCGATTTTTTGTTCTGCTTATTTACCACCAATAAGTAGAGTAAAGAGGCCCCTGCTGGTCACCCCATTAGTTTTGCTAATCATCACCCTGCCTCTGACTGCCATACACTGCCTGATACTGAGATAATTCAGCTCCTATATGTAATTTAGTGATATATGATGCAAGGAGTCCCTTTCATACCTGCAAAACAGCAGCACTGAACCATTAGTCTGCCTGTTTACAAACAGTGTTTACATTATGTTTACATTATGGTTCACATCCTGTTTACACAAACAGAATATTAATGCTGTGTGAATGCGGGCTGATCAGGTTATCAATATGGTGCTGCTGTTCCACAGGGAAGCAGGGACTCCTTACATCATATATTACTATGGTACAAGGAATCCCACCATTGGCTTCATTCATGAAATTTGCCCATTCATTCATGGCATTCGTGTGTTATAACCCTAACCTAACCAAAGAGAGCCCGGTCCAGTCCATAGCAGTGCAGGCCTCTCACTTTAGATGAGGGCAGTGGTGATTGGATGATCTGTGTGTGGCAGATTTGATGTATTATTATCAGCTCAGAGGCCCCTGTACCAGAGTGTAGCATACACCTAATGCATGAGGAAGCGCAGGCCTCGGTTTATAATCCAGGTAGAATTGTATCCAGGACAGGACTGCAGACTGTAGTATTAAGCTTTCACACCAGAAAATTTTACATGAAGTATGGGAAATAAAGTGGAGCCCAATACGTTCACCCCCTTTCCGGAAACTGGTGCGGGCTGTAAAAAACTCCATTATCGCATCTTTTTTCAAATTGAGTAGAAAAGGAAACAAACCAGTGGTTTACCACCTTTTCAACACCAAATGGTACGAATATACCGGGCTGCAAGGACGCCGCCTGCCACATCAATTAAGGGATTGTGCCGATAATTCATAACAAAATATTATGTAGTTACATTTTCATGTTAACAGGACAAGAAACTGTTACTAAATAATAATTTTGTTGTGAATTACCCTTAATTTTTGTGGTCAGACACATCTCAGCCGCGTCCTTGCAGTCGGGTGTATTTGCACCCTAAATGATCCTCAGAGACTTAAAGGAAATCTACCATCAGAATCCATCATGATAAACCAGGGACACTTACTGATAGATCCAGACACCGGGACTGTGGTAATCTTCTAGTATTTATTATCCATGGCCTCCATCATTCTAATATTAACTTTTAAAATTATGCTAATCCGCCAGAAGGGCTCTGGGTTGTGTTCACAGAGCTCATCTGTGCTGCAGCTTCACAGACTCTTATACTGTGCAGTCTCCCTTCTCCCTCAGCATTTCCCCGTGGTCTGCCTGCTGTAATATCACATAGTGGTAGGGGGAAGTGCTGAGGGAGCCGAGGGTAGGGATAAACATGCTCCTGCACCGTGTAATAGCATGGAGGGGCTCTGGTAACACCCTCCAGAGCCCTTCCTTGCTCATTAGCATTATTTTTGTTAAATGTTGCTTTTAAAAGGAAGGAGGTCATGTATGACAAATTAAGAAGATTACCACAGTCACGGTGCCTGGATCTATGAGTAATGTCCCTGGTTTATCATGATGGATTTTGATGCTAAATTTCCTTTAAGAGAAGTTTGCACCTGGAGCCCCTACAAGCATAGATACATTCATCCAGGGGTCTAAAGACCCGTATTCTTGTGACAGTTTATAAATGTCCGAAGGCTGGGACATTTATAAACTGTTCCACCGACAACCATCATTTTCTTATGTGGTTACATATTTTAGCTACACACTTACCTTATGATCTGAATTTCTCATTTCCCGGAATGTAATATTTTCTACTACACACTGGAGCGACACCAAGGGACATGAACAAAGATAACTTTCTATTATGTTGTGAAAAAAAAAATCTTTCTGTTTTTATCAAGCAATGAGTGGCTTCTACCAAGGAACAACCAAAACCTACGACATACCAGTCGACCATCTTGATTACAAGTTCATTGAAGAATGTAAAGACATCAAACATCTTGAAAAGATCTTGAGAATCCTAAGGTAATGCTTTCAGTAACACAAATAAAATATTAGTATAATCTTCTTGATGTTAAAGCGATTAGATTCGCTAATAGATCTTTTTATATAGATGAAGACTCCTTGTATCCTATATCAATATGATGAAAGGCATCCGGCCAGCGCATGGTCCCTGATTCACGGACCACTGTCTGACCCTGTCCTTGTAACTGACCTTGTAGACATGTAATAGTAAAACTTAAGTGTGAAAATATCATAAGATACCATTGTATATTATATTGTACAGGTTGGGAGAGGAAGGACACTTCCCGGATCTGACAACATTTTGTGAAAAGAGAATAGCAGCTTTATCCCCAAACAATCGCGTTCTAAGGAAAGACAAGCCGCCCGCGACCGCTGCTGACTTCTCTTTTGAAGACTGGCAAGAGATTAATAGCGATCTGAAGGTAGGCGTGCTGTGCTATGTTGGATGACACCACAGCCCTCTACTTCATCCAGCTGTCATTGATTTCTAGTTGGACCATAAGACACACAGTCCAGCATATAAAAAACTGAATTTCTTCTAAAAAGTCCTCGTTTCTCATAATCCACAGCTCAGGAGTCCCCTCACGTTGTCTCCCTGATATAGGAAATAACTGATGGCTGGGGACCCCCCAGTGATCACCAGAAGTATGGTACATCAGCATCCTATGTGTTGATATCGATCAAGCAAGGAATGCTGGGAGATGTCAGCTCTCAATTCTCTTTCTGTTTTGAAGTTACAAGTACATGTCAAAAATCTTTCACACAAGCAGTGAAGGGAGCAGAGAAAACCTCTCTTTGCATTTTCCCTGAAGCTGAGTCAAATTGAGGCTGCTCACAGTTTCCATGATGTGTGTTCTCTCATTCAGTAATTTAGCAGTAAATCTAGTGAGATTCCTACAGGTAAATCCACTGAACACTTTATAATGTACATACAGGATGTGTATGGAGACTAGCCTGGTAGCGCTCATCACATGAGAGAGCAGGGAGCATGTAAAAAGTAGTAGAAACCAGCAGTCAATAGTTACCTGAAGTGTATAGTTTACACTATGTGAACATTGACACAGCATGAGATGCAGAGACGGAGAAAGTTGTGCTGAATTACAGACTGGGATCGAAGGACTGATAGGGAACAGGGGAGATCTTGTACCTCACTGTCCTGTGTAGGAGACATGTGCACAGATCTGGACACATTTAGCTACACACAGTGCAGTCGCTTGATCTCCCCCCCTCTCTCCTGTGTGAGCAGTGAGAAGTAGTCCTTCTCCTCTGCGATTCCGTATCTCTAAATAACTTTACAGAATTAAAGGAAAAATCAGCAGAGCCTGGAGACACTGCTACTGCAGAGCCAGGCCAAACTGAGGAGGATAGCAAAGAAACTACTGCACATAGGTAATCAAGCTAATAGGCAAAGTTGTTCTAAATCCCAAGAGCTATTGATTTATTAAAAAAAAGAAAATTGGAGTTGTGCTTTAAGGTCTGCAATAGAGATTTTTTTCTTTTTCAGAATTTTTTAACAGAAGTAAAACTCAAAGAACAACAAGTACCGAACCCTCATCAAGACATGAACAATATGCCACCCGTTCGCAACTGTTCCAATTCTCCTGCACCTGAGAAGGTAGTATTTTCCCTTAAGAGACACATATATTTCATATATACAGGCAGTCCCCGGGTTACATACAAGATAGGGTCTGTAGGTTTGTTCTTAAGTTGAGTTTGTATGTAAGTCGGAACTGTATATTTTATCATTGTAATCCCAGCAAGAACTTTTTTGGTCTCTGTGACAATTGGATTTTAAAAATGTTGGGTTGTCATAAGAATCAGGATTAACACTAAAGCTTCATTACAGACACCTGTGATATCTGTTACAGCTGATTATTGTAGCCCAGGGCTAAAGCACAATAAATTACCAATATCCAGTGGTCCGTTTGTAACTATGGGTCGTATGTAAGTTGAGTGTTCTTAAGTAGGGGACCGCCTGTACAGTAAATATGATATTGGTCTCTGAGGGTACATAGAGTCTGCTGTGGTGACACTTTTGTTTTACTATCCTCAGCTGAACAATCCTGAGGCTGGTGATAGACTGCAGCAGTCGCATGTCATTGCAGTTCAGAACTAAGGCTACATACACATTAACATCTGTGGTACACTTTTGAGTTCATGTCATCGCTGTGTAATTTGTGGCAAAAGTGGTCATGTGTCATCAGTATTTCATCAATTTTTGTGAAACTGCTAAATAAAAAAGAGAAGTCTGCCAAAAGATGTCACTAGCTTGTCCCAACCCATTGAAGAGTCACATGATTGTAACTTGCTACCATGGGACAACCCCTTTAAAAACAGACACATGCAGGTGACGTCCATGCATTTCACATTTTCATAGACTTCTATATGGAGATCCATAGGTCCCATGACCTTATACTGTATTGATTGCTGTCGGGTATAGACGTGCCTTATGTCTGTCCTTTTTCATTACTCTCAGATGAGATTTTTTTTTCTTCTATGCTCAATATAAGGTTCTTTTTCACACAATTTGAGTCAGTGTGTTCCTCTGGAGGGGCATACGGCGGGGGCTTCTAGTAGATGTATTGTACTGTTTAGTTCAGGGAATATTCCTGATGTAAACCTTTGATGGGTGCAAAAATGAAATGAACAGACCCTAAGCAAGCCTCTTCTTCAATTACACTGCCGATGGTTACTTTGCTATGGCTCCATAATATAATTCCACATTAATTTCCTCTTGATTTTTTTCAGCATAAAGACAAAGAAAATCGATTAGGCAGCTCTAAGGTTCCTAGAGATTATAGAGACTGGGATAGGTGAGGAGATCGTTCTTGTACTTGTCATTACTTCTTTGTTTACAGGACATCTACCACCAGGATGAAGGATTGTAAACCAAGCACATTGACATACTGGTGTGTGCCCCCCTCTGGCAGGATCTGCCCTTCTTTAATCTTCCTATGCCCTTGTTTTTAAGGAAAAACAGGCATTAAAAATTATGCAAATGAGCTGGAGGGGCTCCAGGCTCCATTAACACCTTTGTAGCCCTTCAGGCTCATTTTAAAAGTATTTTTTGTAAAAGAAGCTAAAAGAAGATCAGATCCTGCCAGAAAGGGGCACACATCAGTATGTCAGTGCTTGGTTTACAATCCTTCATCCTGGTGGTAGATGTCCTCTAAGACTATATTGTGCATGCAGCTGTGTAGAGGAGCTTGGATTAAAGGGAGTCTACCACCTCCCAAATACCTCCAATATCTCTGAAACATCTGACTGTCCAATATCCGACTGTTAATACCAGAGATTAACAGATCCTGGACAGTTAATACCTTAAATGTTGTGGTCAGTAGCTACAGGGGACCAGAGAATTTTTTCAGGCCGCGAGCATATGTGGCGTTGAGTTCGGCCCGTTTGACATCGGAAAGTGAGTGCTGCTTATCTTGCCAATATCCAGTTTAAAATGACTGCTAGGACCACAAACACAGGCAGGAGTAGGACCTGCTCTATCTATTGTGGTGTGTGCAGTCAGCACATTCAAAGCACGGTGCCCCAGGGTGTGCGCAGCGCACCATGAACATGCCCTTGAGAAAGCCGCTATTTGTGTGGTTAGCTCACAGCCAAAGCAAACGTACCTGTGCATAAGGCCTAAGAGTGGTAGGGGGCTCTCCCTGTGTTACTCCATCAATATACGGTAAATCAAAAAGTAAATAGAAAAAAAAAAGTTTACGTTAATTGGATTTTCTGAGTTCACCAACAAGACCATGGAAGGCCGGAGCAGAGGGAAATAAAAGAAAAAAAGGAAATATTGTTGCCCTGCTCCAGCTCCCTGTTATGGACAGCGCAGCCCCTGTTCTCTCTGTATACACTACTGGAAGGAGCAGTAGTGACCCATGACTGCTATCTGTGTCTTCAGCGGTCACATGACTAGTGATGCACCTTGAAAGTCACTATTCATCTTTTGTGACCACTGAAGCCACGGCAATTGTTGGATCCCCAACACTGCTACACAAAGAAAATGAGGGCTGCGCTGCCCTAATAGGGAGCAGAGTGACTATGTTTTATTTTTTAATTTCCCCCCTTTCTCACCTTTTTCAATAATTTTCCCTAATAACCTATTTAAAGGACCCTACCATCATTATCCATCGTGATAAACCAGTGACACTTATAGACCCAGGCCCCGGCAGTCTGGTAATCTACATATATTTCTTCCTAATTCAGCTATCAAAATTATGCCAATGAGCCAGAAGGGCTCTGGGGGGGGGGGGGTGTTATTAGAGCCTTTTTGTGCTGTAGCTTCACAGGCTGTTACACTGTGCAGGGGCACTTCCCGAGAGATTACAGCAGGCAGAGGGATAGATAAAATTCTGAGGGACCAGAGGGGAGGGTGAGACAGTGTAAAAGCCTGTGAAGCTGCCACACATAGGGGCTATGGTAGCACCTCACAGAGCCCTTCTGGTCCATTAGCATCATTTCAATATTTGATATTACAAGGAAGGAGGCCGTGGATTACAAATTGATTACCACAGTCACAGTGTCTGGCTCTATGAGTAAGTGTCCCTGGTTTGTCATGATGGATTTTGATGGTAGGTTGAATATTCCTATTGGGTATGTTCACATAGTATTGCTCAATGCAGTAGTTTTTTGGCACAAATTGATGTGGCATATCTAACTGCAAATTAGTCTCTGATTTTTTTTTTTACCACAAATTCCTAGTAAGATTTTTCAAAAATCTATTAATCCTGTTGTATGAACATAGCCTTACAGTTTTTACAATGCAAACATGACTGGCCCATAAAAAGTGAATGACAGGCCGGGCACAGACTCCTTGGTATCTGGGACACTTACTGGCAGGTTTGTATATAGAGCACTCCCCTCCTGGGATGTGACCGTGGGTCATTATAAGAGGGTGGTTGTCCCCATTATAAGATTATATATTACAGTCCATCAAGACCGGGAAGGATGCAAATAGGTTTTCCAAGGTGTTAAAGGGATTAAAACCTAACCAGTATATCTATTCTAGAAGGGTCCCAACTGTAGACAGTTCTGTTTCCACCTGGTTGTGTCTCTTCAGTGCAGTGTAGGGAACTGGTTTGGCTGTGTGAGAGGTTTGTGACTAGGGTCAGATGGTAAGACTTCTCCTGGCAAACAATAAAATGGTAAACTCATCCTTTTACACGTTCCTTTTATTTCAATTTTAGGTTGGATATTGAAAAGGAACTATCGGAAATTGATAAGAGCGAAGAGAACAAAGAGCGGTCAAAGACTATTATAAACACGAGAGCGCCGAAAATAGAGAAGTCTGTAGATACAACGGGTAATGTCACAGGTTTTATCTCTTCAGTATTCACATCCTTGTGCACTTATTAGTCATTATAACTGTGAGTGAGCAAATATTAGATGAGGGTCTGCTGTGGTGTTCATCCATTGCTGTAGTCTCTGCTTTCCAGAATTCTGTACATTAAAGCAAATCCATCCTGAGAAACCAGGGACACTTAATACAGGCACCGTGATTGTGGTAATCCTCTTATTTCTTATTCATGGCCTCCTTACGTCTAAAATCAACTTTTACAATTATGCTAATCCACCAGAAGGGCTCTGGAGGTGTTACCTGTAGCTTCACAGGCTGCTACACTGTCATCCTCTCCCGCCTGCTCCATCAGTGCTCCCCCCCTCTCCCTGCTGTAATCTCACAACAGGAAATAAAGTTTCAGCACACAGTGCTGAAGTGCTCCTGCACAGTGTAACAGCTTGTGAACCTGCAGCAGGGAGGGGCTCTGGTAACGGCAACAGATGGCCTTCTGGGTCATTAGCATAATTTTAAAAGTTGATTTTAGAAGGAAGGAGGCCATGGATAACACATATGAGAAGATTACCACAGCCACAGTCCCTTGATCTATGAGTAATGTCCCTGGTTTATCCATGCTTGATTTTAGAGTATAGGAGCAACCTCCAGGTTTCCATTAAGTAACTACTGATTCACATATTGCCTATCCACTACTTCTGAAACAGTGTTGGACAATTGTAAACTATGAAAAGGCCACAATGTTCACCCTAAAACATCTGATCAGCAAATGTGTCAAGAGACTGACCCTCATTGATGACATATTGATGGACCGTCCTAAAGATAGATCATCAATGTCACAATCTTGGGATAGCCCTGTTAATCAGTCCTGATATTTTTTAGGTGTCACTCCAGAGCAAAAAAGAATCCTGGCCGAACGTGAGAAGGAAAAGGGGAATGAAGCTTTCCGATCCGGGGACTATGAAGAGGCCATATCGTATTACAGTAGGTCAGTCAGTTCAGGGAAGCAATGCTTCATGGGAAAAAAGTATGCAGATTAGCACATACCCATGACGCCCATCTGTAAATGGAATCGTTTAAATTATCAAAATGTTTTTTGTTTTTTTTTAATTAAAGCAAGCCTTTTTGATGGTAGACTGCCTACATAGACGCATAAGAGCCCACCAACTATCTTCTGTGTATGGGGGGCTTCCATCCTTCCTCATACAGATAGAAGAGGGGCTGAGCATTTTGAAATTTTAAGTTATGATGAAAAATTTGGCTTGGATATTTTCTGGCGCACAGATGGAATTTCCTGGCACATGGGATATTTCTGGTGCAGCCACACCCCTTCTTCAAAGGACACGCCCCTTTTTCAGAGGACTTGGAAAATGGCCTAAAAATGGACTAAAACCTTCAGTAAATGTAGCGCACAGCATTTCAGGTGCAAATTGCTCCAATTTTATGGAGTAGACAGATTGATACCTTCTTGTCTGCTTTTTCATAGGAGCATCTCTGTATTCCCCTCAGCAGCTGCATATAACAATAGGGCCCAGGCGGAGATAAAGTTGGAGAACTGGCGGAAGGCTCTGAGTGACTGTGAACAAGCATTGGATCTGGAGCCGGACAATGTGAAAGGTAAGACGTGTGGGAAGATACTCTCAGCCTCATTCACACCCAGCATTGGAAGTGCGTTTGGAGATGCAGTTCAAAGGCCAAAGGGAGGGGCTTGGCCCGGTTCACGTATGTGTGTACAACAAAACGCTTGCGTTCAGGAGGGAAGAACACATGTTTGCTCTAAATAATACAAAACATATTTGTTCCCGATCACAAGTGTTTAGGACTAAACACATAGGGGCACATCGGACTACTTGCACAGGTATTTAAGAAGTGTCTGCGCTATATAAGTGTCACACTCAACTATTTTGTATCGCAGCTGCACTATTCTTCACACCATACAAATTTTGTCACTGATAGGGACGCTCCAGTGCTCAGTCGGACCGTGCACCACTTTTTATATGAAATGTCCGACAGAAATGTCTTGTGCGCCTCATGTTAAAGGTGCACCAAAAGAGTTGTTGCACCAGATTAATGAAGAACGTGCGACACAATTCATGAATCTGGCGCCCCCTGCACATTACACAGGCAAACTGCATATAGTACAGACTATACAGTTTTTGTAAATGTGCCCCATAGATGAGCGGGCCAAGCTCCTCCCTGCTGCCTTTGTAATAAGTTTCCAAAGACAATTTAAAGGGGTGTTCCCATTTTGGTAAATTAATGTTATTGTTTATATGATGAAAAGTTATGCAATTTTCCACTATACCTTCTGTATCAATTCCTCATGGTTTTCCAGATCTCTGCTTGCTGTCCTTCTGTGGAAAGCTTCTATGTTGACTTCCAGTGGACAGAAATCTGACCATGGTCACACAGGTGCCCGGCTCGTTCTATCACACGGCTCAGATTACTCTCTGTGATACTAACGAGCCGTGCACCTGTGTGACCATGGTCAGATTTCTGTCCACAGGAAGTAAACATCGAAGCTTTTTATAGCAGGACAGCAAGCAGAGATCTAGAAAACCACGAGGAATTGATATAGAAAGTATATTGGAAAATTGTATAATTTTTCACTATACAAACAATAACTTTTTTTGTTGAAATTGGAATACCCCTTTAAGCACTGCTCGTGATAGACGATGCACAGCTTATGAATGGTACATAAGCTAAAACACATATACACTATATACTTATATACCATACATAGACAGAGCCTCAACATCATTCTTTAAAGGAAATCAAGCATGATCAATGCTTACTCATAGATCCAGGCACAGTGATTCTGCTAATCGTCTTATATTTGTTATCCATGGCCTCCTGTATTTCAAAATCAACTTGTATAATTATGCTAATGAGCCAGGAGGGCGGTGGGGGTGTTACCAGAGCGCCTCCATGCTGCGAATTCACAGGGTGTTACCCTCTCTCCCCTCCTTTTCTGCTCCCTGAGTCTGATGTAATCTTACAGAGTAGGAGAGGGAAGTGCTTCTGCATAGTGTAACAGCCTGTGAAGCTACAGCAATGAAGGGCTCTGATAACGCCCCCTTCAGATCCCTTCTGACTCATTAGCATAATTTGAAAATTGTATTTTCGAATGAAGGAGGCCATGGATAACAATATTAGAAGATTACCTGAGTCACGGTGATCAAAATCCAGTAAGTGTTAATGGTTTATCATGATGGATTTTGACAGTAGATTTGAATACAGAGAAGTGTTTCATACTATTATATCACATTTCCCAGAAATAAAATCTCAATCTCATTTTATTTCCTTTTAATAAAAAAATTAAATTCACTGTAAAGAGGAACTTGGACTTCTTACATGTTTGTTTCACTTAGTTATTGTATCCCCCACTTTTGTAACAATTCTAGAGCATCATTCTTATTAATGTGCAGGTCCTTTGTTAGCCCTCCTAGACAGCTGGGTGTTGCCCAGAAAACACCTCTTTGTCAATTTATGAATACACCTAATTTATGAATACATTTTGTATGTATAATTAGGGAACTATGCAAAGATGTTCCAGAATTGTCCAGAATTTGCTATAAGTTACATTGTGGAAGAAGTACTATGTTGTTACTATGCGTTTTCCAGCTTTGACACAGTTTTTCTTCATTGCTGAAAGTGTAATCAGCTTTGTTAACATTGGCACGCAGCTGCTTACACTTCAGCAATGAAAAAAAAAGGTTTTCAAAGCTTAAAAACGCAGAGCAACATACAAACACACACGTTTTAGACTTGTGCGTCAGGACGCCACGTGTGAATGCCCCCTCAAAGAAACCTCATTTGGGAACATTTTTTACCATGGAATCTGCTTTAGATTTCATTCTAAGTAAGATTTTTATATTCTAGCTTTTTTGCGACGCGCAGTTGTCCACAAAAACCTGCGTAATTTCCAGGCCGCGTCCAATGATCTGAAGACTGTCTTGCTGCATGAACCAGAGAATCCAACGGCAAAGGTGAGAAGTTCTACATATAGACAAGTCGTCATCTATGAAGGAAAGGTCTTGGAGTGATATCTGCTCTAAAATCTTTAGTGTCTTGAGTTGATAGCATTACAGGATCCATCGTGACACAACTTGACCGGCCCAGTTATAAATTTATTAGGGGTTCTTCTAGCTGTGGTGGTATCTGAGGAATGAAGGATCGGTTATTGTTATAAAGAGATATGGACAGATGTGCTGATACACCTTCACCTGATTCCCCATTGTATGTAACATTAAATGCAAAGCAGCCGATCATTATCCTATAGCCTATATCTTATCCTATATCCTTTTAGGGACCTTGTGCCGAAACTACAAGCAAAAGCCACATATTTTTCACAAAGTGCCAAATGCGTAACTAAAGTAACTCACAGGTTTCAAACGTATTGGCGCCCTGAGGACACCAATACAGTAGGAAGAAGGAGAAATTTTGATTATTATTGTAGTTTTCCTCTAAGGCCCCTTAACACGATAAATCACAGGTCCGGAGAAGGGTCTACAATGATAATCCAGCTCTGTCAGCACCTCCTTGTTCCTCCTGCACTTCAAGTCACAATAAATGAACGTGGCACGTCCGGGGCTGCCTGTGACTGCAGGAAAAGGTATTGAGTCCTAAATGGTTGCCTGGGTGATCGCCCGTGCCATAGGTTCACCACCACTGTCCTATATATATAGTCTATACTGACTTTTCACTTGTTATTCAATATTATTACTTAATTAATTAAGTTTTTTACTAGGGCGGCTTTACCACAATGGGGCACATTTACTAAGAATGTGGGAAACTGCACTAAGGGTGCTCTGCCTGTGTATAGTGCTTGGTGCGGCAGCTTTGTGTGCCAGAAATCATGAATCTGCCGCTTCCCCACACTGGCTCGACAGATGTCACCAACTTTTTTGTGGTGCATCTTTAACATAGGGAGTGCGACAGACTTTGCATGTTAAATCCTGCGCTTGGTACAACTAAGAGCCGGAACGCCTCCTAATTTGTGTCGCATGATGCCTAGTGCAGCTGCGCCACAAAAGGGTCGCGTGTGACATAATAGTGGTGCGGACAGTGCCCCAATGTGTCACATGTTTGTTACATTTGAACTCTTTACAATTATTTCAGACTTTTTTTGGTAATGAATTCCATTCTCTTATTTTTGCCCACACTAGAAAGTTCTCCGAGAAGTGGAAGAGTTACTACAAAAAGAGATGGCGGAGATTCAGCAGAAAGGAAGAAGAATCCTCATTCAGGACATTGAGGGCTCAGATGAAGAACCTCAAGAAACACCAGGGAAGGAGAAAGGTAATGGCCCACATTTACTAATTTTTCTGGCAGTCTTTGCACATTCTTTTAGTGGCAAACTGCTTGAACAGGTATTCAAGAAATGTCCGTCCCACGTCTGCGTCGGACGCGACTGTTTTCTGGCGCGGCTGCACTATTCTTTACGTGACACAAATTTCTGCACTGAAGGGGGCAGACCGTGCGCTACATTTATCATGCAAAGCCTGACAGAATTGTGTTGCATGCCCCATGTTAAAGGTGCACCAGTGCCAGATTGATGAAGAACGTGCGCCGCAATTCATTAATTAGGCTCACCCTGCATACTACACAGGCACATAGTACAGACTGCACGTTTTTAGTAAACGTGCCCCAATGTCTGTAATTCTGCTTCCCGTCCTAGAGGGTCAGGGTCTTAACTCCCTCCCTGAGGCCAGGGTGACATAAATGAATGAAATATATTCTGTGTTGCATGTGGAACAGAAAGGTGGGGAAAGAGGAAATGGATTTAGGGACAGGTGTGTCCTCAAGTCTGTTCCCTCCAAAATGGTGATGGCTTACGGTCCTATTTGACAAGCTCTGTGCAGCGCTGCGTAATCTGTGTGCGCTATATAAATAATGGAATTATTATTATTGGATTCTCCTGTTTAATAACTGTAGTGGGCCTCATGGAGAGAGAAGTTCATCTCAGGGCACAAGGCAACATGAAAATGAAAGAGATTCCCGCGTCCTCTTCTTTGATAAAAACACCTTTTATTCAAAAACCATTAAAAATAGCAGGGGTACATCAGACAGGAAGGCTAAGAGAAGAAGTAATGGGAGTCTGCTTGACAACTCACAAAGGCGTTACTTCTTTTCTTGGCTTTCTCCTCTCATGTACTGCTGCTTTTCTTAATGGTTTTTCAATAAAAAGTAGTTTTTATCAAAGAAGAGGATGCTGGGATTACCTATAGTTGTTGAAGCAGGTTACAGTACAGGGTCTGGCGTAGAATTGGTCCCGGTGCACCGTCGTGCCAGGTATACTAACACTCATAACAATGGTTTTCCGTATGTGCTCTAAATAGCCAACCATAATACATAATTAGTATTCTTCAATATGAAAGATTGCTTAAAGGAAATCTGCCATCAAATCCATCATGATAAACCAGGGACAGTTACTCATAGATCCAGGCACCGTGACTGTAGTAATCTTCTTATATTTCTTATCCATGACCCCCTTCCTTCTAAAATCAACTTCTAACATTGTGCCAGCAAGCCAGAAGGGCTCTGGGGGGTGTTATCTAAGCACCACCCTGCTGGCCTTCACAGGTTGTTACACTTTGTCCCCCTCCCCCCTGCTCCTTCAGTGAATATGTGCTCCTGGAGAGCCTGTGAAGCTGTAGCATGGAGGGGCTCTGGTAACACCTCCTTTGTGGAATCTTGCCATAATTAAAAAAGTTGATTTTGGAAGCAAGGAGACCATGGATAACAAATATGAGAAGATTATCACAGTTACAGTGCCTGGGTTTATGAGGAAGTGTTTATCATGCTTGTGAGATTGCTAGTTTCCCTTTGAGTGTATCAGTCATTTGACTGCTGCACATTGTGCTTTTTGGTTAGAGCGGTCTAAGAATCCACCAAATACATACGGGCACATTTACTTAACTGTCCGAGGAGTTCACCCGAAGTGCATTGTTCTGCCGATAATGCACTCTGGCGCAATGCACTAAGATCGTGCGGCCGGTATCCTGCATCTGTCACTTCCCCAGTAAGGTCCGGCGGTGTTCAGCTTCTTCTTCCAGGTGCATTTCAGCACAATTTTAAAGTTAAATCCCGTGCTCAGTCCGAATCTGTCGGATCGCCCCCTGATTTCTGTCGCATGAAAGCCGATGCCAAAATCCGATCACGAGCGACACAATCCCCTTCTAAATACTTGTCCCAGCAAACGTCGGGAAGTCCGACGGAAATGCGATCTGCGGACCCTTAGTAAATAAGCCCCATAGTTTGAGATCATCACACCTCCCATGACAGCCTAGAATCTCCATGTGACTCCCAGATCTTTCTGCAGGATAAAAAAATACACAAAGATCAAACCGCCCCATATCCCTACAACTGATATTAAAAAAGTAATTAGTCATAAACCTATTCAAATTATATAAATGTATAAATAACCACTTTTGCCATTTCACAAATAATAATATAATAATTTAATTTATTTAAATAAATATTTAAATAAAAAGGACGTACAGTCTCCAAAATGATTGCAATGAAACCGTTCATACATCGAACTATGAAAACATTTTACATTTTTTAAATGTATTAACCCTTTAAGGACCTCAACCTTTTTCTTTTGTTTTTTCATTTCCATTTTTCACTACCCACATTAAAAAAATCTATAACTTTTTTATTTTTACACGTACAGAGCTGTGTGATGGCTTGTTTTCTGCATAACAAATTGCACTTCATAGTGATGGTATTTATTATTCCATGCCCTATACTGGGAAGCAGGGAAAAAATTCAAAATGCAGCGAAAATGGTGAAAACCCGCATTTGCTCCGTTTTCTTGTGGGCTTGGATTTTACGGCTTTCACTGTGCACCCCAAATGACATGTCTACTTTATTCTTTGGGTCGATGCGATCACGGGGATACCAAATTTTTACGGGTTTTATGTTTTCATACATTTACAAATTTTTTTCTTTTTAAAATGTTTACTTTTACTATTTTTTCATACTCCCTAGGGTACTTTAACCCTAGATTGTATGATTGATCCTACCATATACTGCCATACTGTATGGCAGTATATGGGGATTTTCCTCCTCATACATTACAATGTGCTGAAAGGGTCAAAACGAGACCGCCTCGGGTCTTCACTGGGAGCGGCGATCCCTGGCATGATGGCGGCGCCCATCCTTTTGAAGCCGCTGGCGGCAATGTGCGGGTTAGCACAGGTCTGGGTGTTACCGGTAAGTGTTTGCTGCAATATGCTGCAAAGACTTACCGGCTATGGAGAGGGCTCAGCCCGTGAGCATTCTCCGTGCAATCCGCGGCCGACCTATGACGTGCTATTACGTCACGTCGTGAAAGGGTTAAAACATTAATAAAACCTACTGTTTATATTCGCGTATAAGCCGAGGCTCTCTAATTTTACTACAAACAAATTGGGGCACATTTACTAAGGTCCCTGCGCCAGTTTTCTGTCGGACTTTGCATGTTCTTTCTAGTGCAAACTATGAAAAGTATTTAAGAAGTGTCTGTGGCACATTTGTGTCACACGCGACCGTTTTGTGCCATGGCAGCACTATGCTTCATGCAACACAAATTTCTCCACTGAAGGGGGCATTCCGGTGCCCGGTCGGACCGTGCACCACATTTAAAGGGCACCTGTCACCAGGGACCTCATTTTCACTAAAGACAGGTTGCAGAAGGTTATTACACCTGCAGTGCAAATCTGCCTCTCTGCCTTTAATAAGCATTTGCATTACAATATAATTGTGTGTTATAACTTGCCTTGCATCCTGACAAAATCCCGGGGTAGTCACAGGGGCTGGGCTTTGGCTTGGATGCATTTCAAAAACAACATGTGACTTGTCTGTGTTACTCACTCCTCAGAGCTCGGCCCCCTCCTTTGTGCTCATGTACAGCTCCTCCTCCTGCTCCTTCTCAGAGGTCACAGCCTGGTCAGCCTGACATCAGTGGGGGGAGGGACAAGCTGTACAGGAGCACAAAGATGGAGGCAGCCTCTGGGGGATGTTTTATACCGCGGCTGTATATATATCTCCCAACGGTCGTGTGAATGTAGCCTAATGCTGAAATATCCGTTGCTCCCCGCAGCTATTCTTCTCCTCACCTCTCCTCTTGGGCAGTGCAAGCAGAGGTATGTGCTCTGCCAGTGTACACACTATGATGTCAGTAGGTGGCGACACCACTGTGCATAGTGAGTGCGCGGGCAGATCTTCCGGGAGGAGCGGTGAGGAGAAGAGGAGCTGCAGGGAGCGCCGGAGGGTAAATATATAGTTTATTATAAGTTTATTATTTTTATATACTTGAGGATAAGCCAAATGGGGCTTAAAAACTTGGCTTATACCTGAATATATACAGTATATAAACTTGGTATCTCTGTGATCTTACGGACCCAAAGAATAAATGGGAGGTGTCATTTGGAGCGCATGGTGAAGGTGGTAACAAAATGGCACTCATATGTTTTTTTGTCAGTCTTACCACATTTTGGAATTTTTTTCCAGCTTACGGCATAGAATATTAAATACTGACACTAGAAAGTACAATTTCTCACACAGAAAACAAGCCTCATACACCCCTGTATATTGGAAAAAAAGAAAAGTTATGGATCAAACAAAAAAAGGCTAGAGGGACTTTGCTAGAGAAGATTATTTCCCTCCCAGTTACAGGAGCCGGTCCCTGATGATGATAATAATGGAGGCGGCATTACACTGTATCTCTGGCGGCTCAGGCGCCGGTGTCTCGTCCTGCACATGTATTTGCCACTTGTACAGTGAGATTAGTGTTGAGTCTTCATAAGCTTCTTCTGTCACGTGAGGCTTTCATGGCATCTGTGTAACTAGTGACGGTGCGGCCATTGTGACCTCTGTAAGTCTGGGAGTACGGCTTAGCTGCACTGCTAACATTTTGGCTCGGGCAGGATCATTTTTCGGATCTTGATGGTTGCATATTGATGCTGATGTAACTCATACGATGCACACAGACCATGTGTTCACACAAAAAAAAGTTGGGACTTGATTAGTTCAGACAAACTTTGAACAATAGTTTGATTCGGGCACCCGAATTTGACAAGAACCCCAATGAAATCAATAAGAACCCAAACTTTGTGACCCAAAAATAAGATGTCAAATATGGGTAATTGCCCTACAAAAATGGGGTAAGTAAAGTGCTTAATATAATAAATAAAGAAATTAAACCAAAACAAATAAAATGCTGTTAATATCAATACGCTAGAAGACGGTATGGTGATGAATGGACCAGAACCAAAGTGTTTTTGGGAGAGGAGGCATCTAGAATGACCGTGAGGGGTACTGCGATGTACTGCTTATGTATTCCCAGATCTTCTTATAGAGCGGTGTGAGTATACAGATGCAGGTACTGTCACTGCACTATAGAATGGTATGAGTATACAGATGCAGGTACTGTCGCTGCACTATAGAGCGGTGTGAGTATACAGATGCAGGTACTGTCACTGCACCATAGAGCGGTGCGAGTATACAGATGCAGGTACTGTCACTGCACTATAGAGCGGTGTGAGTATACAGATGCAGGTACTGTCACTGCACCATAGAGCGGGGTGAGTATACAGATGCAGGTACTGTCGCTGCACCATAGAGCGGTGTGAGTATATAGATGCAGGTACTGTTGCTGCACTACAGAGCGGAGTGAGTATACAGATGCAGGTACTGTTGCTGCACTATAGAGTGGTGTGAGTATACAGATGCAGGTACTGTCACCACACTATAGAGCAGTGTGAGTATACAGATGCAGGTACTGTCACCACACTATAGAGCAGTGTGAGTATACAGATGCAGGTACTGTCGCTGCACTATAGAGCGGTGTGAGTATACAGATGCAGGTACTGTCACTGCACCATAGAGCGGTGTGAGTATACAGATGCAGGTACTGTCACTGCACTATAGAGCGGTGTGAGTATACAGATGCAGGTACTGTCACTGCACCATAGAGCGGTGTGAGTATACAGATGCAGGTACTGTCGCTGCACCATAGAGCGGAGTGAGTATACAGATGCAGGTACTGTCACCACACTATAGAGCGGTGTGAGTATACAGATGCAGGTACTGTCGCTGCACTATAGAGCGGTGGGAGTGTACAAATGCAGTTACTGTCACTGCACCATAGAGCGGTGTGAGTATACAGATGCAGGTACTGTCACTGCACTATAGAGCGGTGTGAGTATACAGATGCAGGTACTGTCACCACACTATAGAGCGGTGTGAGTATACAGATGCAGGTACTGTCGCTGCACTATAGAGCGGTGGGAGTGTACAAATGCAGTTACTGTCACTGCACCATAGAGCGGTGTGAGTATACAGATGCAGGTACTGTCACTGCACTATAGAGCGGTGTGAGTATACAGATGCAGTTACTGTCACCACACTATAGAGCGGTGTGAGTATACAGATGCAGTTACTGTCACTGCACTATAGAGCGGTGTGAGTATACAGATGCAGTTACTGTCACTGCACCATAGAGCGGTGTGAGTATACAGATGCAGTTACTGTCACTGCACCATAGAGCGGTGTGAGTATACAGATGCAGGTACTGTCACTGCACTATAGAGCGGTGTGAGTATACAGATGCAGGTACTGTCACCACACTATAGAGCGGTGTGAGTATACAGATGCAGGTACTGTCGCTGCACTATAGAGCGGTGGGAGTGTACAAATGCAGTTACTGTCACTGCACCATAGAGCGGTGTGAGTATACAGATGCAGGTACTGTCACTGCACTATAGAGCGGTGTGAGTATACAGATGCAGTTACTGTCACCACACTATAGAGCGGTGTGAGTATACAGATGCAGTTACTGTCACTGCACTATAGAGCGGTGTGAGTATACAGATGCAGTTACTGTCACTGCACCATAGAGCGGTGTGAGTATACAGATGCAGGTACTGTCGCTGCACTATAGAGCGGTGTGAGTATACAGATGCAGGTACTGTCACTGCACTATAGAGCGGTGTGAGTATACAGATGCAGTTACTGTCACCACACTATAGAGCGGTGTGAGTATACAGATGCAGTTACTGTCACTGCACTATAGAGCGGTGTGAGTATACAGATGCAGTTACTGTCACTGCACCATAGAGCGGTGTGAGTATACAGATGCAGGTACTGTCACTGCACTATAGAGCGGTGTGAGTATACAGATGCAGGTACTGTCGCTGCACCATAGAGCGGTGTGAGTATACAGATGCAGTTACTGTCACCACACTATAGAGCGGTGTGAGTATACAGATGCAGGTACTGTCGCTGCACTATAGAGCGGTGTGAGTATACAGATGCAGGTACTGTCACTGCACTATAGAGCGGTGTGAGTATACAGATGCAGGTACTGTCACTGCACTATAGAGCGGTGTGAGTATACAGATGCAGGTACTGTCACTGCACTATAGAGCGGTGTGAGTATACAGATGCAGGTACTGTCGCTGCACTATAGAGCGGTGTGAGTATACAGATGCAGGTTCTGTCCCTGCACTATAGAGCGGTGTGAGTATACAGATGCAGGTACTGTCGCCGCACCATAGAGCGGTGTGAGTATACAGATGCAGGTACTGTCGCTGCACCATAGAGCGGTGTGAGTATACAGATGCAGTTACTGTCACTGCACTATAGAGCGGTGTGAGTATACAGATGCAGGTACTGTCACTGCACTATAGAGCGGTGTGAGTATACAGATGCAGTTACTGTTAAGTGCTGTAGAATGTAATGTAAATCCTGGACAACCCCTTTAATGAATTCTCCACTTTGGGTTGCACAGACTTGTACGTCTGCAATGTATTATGGAATTTGTACAGATTATCTGTGATCCCGGTCATCAGACGATGGCAGGCCTGCACTTGTTATCACACAGATTATTACTTCTTCACTGCACTTTTATCTCGTGTAGATTCTTGTCTATTGTGTGTATTTGGTGATGTTTGTGCACTTGATCTCGTTTCCAGTAGAGGGAAATACATGTTATAGAATTCTCTCCGGCCATAGTACATAGGTTAAAGTTTATACTAGAAGGTTTTATGTCTCGGCTTCTTTACTGATCACCACCATGGTATGTTTATGATGGGATAATGGTTATAGGACCTGACTCACTTGTATGGAATCCGTTTTACAAGACTTGATGATCCAAAAATCCCATAGAACTTGTCATCCGCAGAACATCATCAGGAATGTCTGCTCCAAGTAGGATGAATCTACAAGTGGCAGAAGCAGCAGGGTCTTATGGCTATGGAGAGGTCCTTGGTGAAGGTTCTGGTTTCACAGGAGACGTATGTCAGACCCATCCATTGTGGGATCCTGGCGCTTGCACCATACATGAGATAAATTAGGTATATATTTGGTGTGTGAAGGGGTCAAAGGAAAGGTGAAAATGTACAGTACAGGCAGTCCCCAGGTTACATACAAGATAGGGTCTGTAGGTTTGTTCCTAAGTTGAATTTGTATGTAAGTCAGAACTGTATATTTTATCATTGTAACCCCAGCCAGAACTTTTTTGGTCTCTGTGACAATTGGATTTTAAAAATGTTGGGTTGTCATAAGAATCAGGATTAACAATAAAGCTTCATTACAGACACCTGTGATAACTGTTACAGCTGATTATTGTAGCCTATGGATAAAGTACAGTAAATTACCAATATCCAGAGGTCCGTTTGTAACTAGAGGTCGTCTGTAAGTCGAGTGTTCTTAAGTAGGGGACCGCCTGTATATTCTAACTAGTCTCAATATATGTGAGCAGCCTCCTCAGTTAGGGGATGACATGTCCTTTATAGAATTCTCTCTTTTATGTGAAATCTCATCCATTCACCTATTAAAAAAAAAATCTCCAAAGTCATCTAAAAATGAGCAGAGAAGAGTCATATTTGCCTGTGATGAGTCGAGTTTAGAGGCTGCAGGAGGAGCGTCACTTCAGATGCCTCAATCTTCAGTTGTGTAGGACCTCGAAATATGTTTACATTAAAGATAAGAACCTCATCTTTCAGATCACATCAGGCTTGTGATTTTGTGATCTACAGAACTGGAGGTACGGGGAGTTAAAGAAATACCTGGAAATGTGAGCTGCCAATTTAAAATTTTTAACCTCTTCTATTTCAGTTTCTTGAGTCATCTGAAAGATGAGATTCTTAGGTTCTTAGGGTCTGTAGGTTTGTTCTTAAGTTGAGTTTGTATGTAAGCCGGAACTGTATATTTTATCATTGTAATCCCAGCCAGAAATTTTTTGGTCTCTGTGACAATTGGATTTTTAAAAATGTTGGGTTGTCATAAGAACCAGGAGTAACAATAAATATTCATTACAGACACCTTTAATAACGATTATAGCTGATTATTGTAGCCTAGGACTAAAGTACAATAAATTACCAATATCCAGAGGTCCGTTTGTAACTAGGGGTCATCTGTAAGTCGAGTGTTCTTAAGTAGGGGACCACCTGTACTATAGAGCCCAAGATAAAGACATTTGAAGTGACGCTCTCCCTGCAGCCTTTAGACTTGACTCATCTCTGGTAAAATATGACTCTTCTCTGCTCACTCTCACGTGACTTTGAAAGAGGTATCTTCCTGATAGGTAAATGGATGAGATTTCACATAAAAGAGGTAATTCTTAAAGCGGGTAATGTTGTCCCTTTAAATAAGACACTTGTGTTGCTAGACCTGAGACTGAAGCAAAATAACATAGTTTCAACTCTTAGGGTGATGTCACACATGGCGTTTTTAGGCTGTTTTTAGATCGGAAAAAGCTCATGCGTTAAAAACGCAAATTCGGACAAAAACCTGACAAAAACGCATGCCTTTTTTACAATCTGAAAACTCACTAACTAAAAACGGCCTAAAAACGCCATGTGTGACATCACCCTTAAATCTACTGCCCCACTGACCAAAACCAAGAGAGGACCCATCCCCAGTGAGATCCTTATCACATGTTACAAATGAATTGGTTTATTAAAAGAAAGGTAAGATAAAACTAACTTTTCAATGCAGGACCCAATAAATAAATAAAGCAGCGATGATATGGTGCTAGATGGATCGGTACTAGAGGGCAATTATTTGGGGAAAGGGGAGGCACAGATCTCCTCCTGCACTCCCAAAACATAGAAGATCAGTCAAGATTTTAGTAGTGGATGTGAGAGGGGAAATTGTAATCCTCCCAGGAGACATGGGCTGGTGTGAATGAGTACATTCAGTAGAAATCAGGGTCAATTAACCCTTTACAGAGAATGATCATGAATTTGTGCCATTGATCCAGTCGATACAAGGCAAGTTTTTCTGCTTTCGATTCTAAATTACTGCTTAAAAGTTTTCACATTTAGCCCCCTTTTTTAATATATTGTTTGGTAATAAAAGGAATTATTAATATTTTCCTCTCGCTTTGGAGGACCTCACCGATCCGGCATTACAGAGACAGTCCATTACTTTGAATATGCACAGTGTAATGCTTCATTACGCCAGCGGTGGCACTGCAGGGAAATCAATCACTTACTACAAGGTTTGCAGAAAGACTTTAGCTGATAGTTTAGATTTTCTGCTTTCTGATCGGCTTATTTTCAACATCAAATAGGGGATGTACAAGGTGGAAAATCCCTTTAATGCATAATTAGAATTTTTCATTGAGATTTTGAATATATACTATACAATATGAATTGTTTGTGGCTGTCTCTTTTTTTTTTTTTTTTTTTTTTTTTTTTTACAATAATTGATATATTTTTGCTATATGTATGTGTGTGTGTATATAAATATATAGTAATTTAAACTGAATTTTAAATATATGATATAAATATATAATTTATATACATGTTTATAATTTATTTTATATATAATTTTATATGTTGTTAAATATTTTTTAATTATTATTATATAATTATTGAATAATGCAAAATGATATAATATTGATATAATGAATAGTAGACCATTCCAGTTACTCTTACTGGTGGCATATTTGCAGTCCAGGCTGGGACTTGTGGTGCGTCTTTGCATATCTATAGTCTTGAATAGAGGATACTATGTTACTATTTGTATGGGATAGTCTCAGGATCTGACCCTCGCTGCCCCTGGCTGTTTCAGCATACAAATGGTCAGCTTGAAGAATGACTATTGTATTTGGTATGTTAATTGCAGAAGGGGTAGGGGTCTGGCTGTAGTTACGCGGTCCTTACTACACCCATGCTTGTGCTAGCCGCCCTTGTGTGCCGGGTTACACGGCATTAGCTCTATTTGTTTTTCCTTGCGTGTATTTTAGGTGTTGTGTCAGCTGTACGGCTGTGCTATCCTCCTGGGTGGCTACATCACACCCCTCCTGGAGGCTGCACAGTAGTTTGCTCTGGTGATGTCGATACTAAGCTTGTAACTTCCTTGTAGAAGCCGGTGTGACAGTGGGAGGAGGAGGAGGAGAGACCGCAGCAGCCGAGCTGATTGAAATGGGGAATGCTCAAAAAAAGTTTTCTCCTAAGAAAGGAAACGAACATGAGGAGGTCAACCAGTCCCCCCGACACGGCAAGGCCAGCTCTCAGAACGGAGTCAAGAAGGACGGCAGTAATGGGAAACCCAAAAACCAGGGGAATCCTGAGCAGCCCGGTAGTAAAGCTCGGAGCGGCAGCCAGGAAGCCAAGCTGTCATCACAGCCCCTTCCTCTTGCTGCACAGCTGAAAAATGAAGGCAACCAGCTTTTTAAGAACGGCCAGTTCGGAGAGGCTACCATCAAGTACTCGGAGGCGATCGAGAACCTCAAGAACACAGGTCAGTTGTGTCCGAATCCCGGTGAGAAGCTGCAGCGTCTATCTGCGGTGTGATTTACCATCAATGTCTTGCTGCAGTGTGTTACTGCAGTGCTGCCTCTCTGCTAACCCAGGTTTTCCTACAACTCTCCAGGTTCAAAGGACGCAGACGAATTGGGGATTTTATACTCGAACAGAGCAGCGTGTCACCTCAAGGATGGGAACTGTGCGCAGTGCATTGAGGACTGCAACAAGTAAGTACTATCGCAGATCATGCCAATGTCATACCGGACTGACTGCAAAGGGTTAATACCCTGCATGGCGCCGAGAAGCCCAGGGCTCAATGTGTAATCACCTCAAGGTCTTCAAATGTGTATGGGATCAAAGGTCAGGGAGGGAATGAGCAATGTCACCGGGTGACTACTGTATATGTCTCTGTATACGCTCGTTGTCCTGTACCTCCAGGCTCGTATCCTCTTCTGCACAATAGTTTATATTGATATCTCAGTCACATGAAAAGGGTACGGCCGTGACTGAGCTGTCAGCATTCCTCGGATCTTGCTCAAGAAATACCCAGAATGCATCAGGACATGGTAAAGAAATGGGTAGAAGGTTTATCCTGGATTACATACAGGTCAGCGTGGGCCGGGGTCTGCTGTAAGGGTTAATGGCGGCAGTCTGTACATGTGCTGTACACAGGTGCAGGTATGTGCTCACATTCCACCTGGAGGATATCTTCCCAGTAAATAATTTGCATGTACGGTTGCTGTAATGCAGGTCGGTCTGGTTTGCCGGTTATACACCGATCATATCACTGTATTAGTATAGGGGTGACCGGCCAGGGACCCCCTATTACTTGTAATTGTAATATACTATGATAAAATATAGACAGGCTCATAGTAAATAACAAAACAAAAACCCTAATTGCCCCTACTTAGTGTAGGGTCTCTGTCATCGCCAGTAGATACAGAGAAGACAGTGACACGTGCCAATAACACAAAGTCAACACAGAGTCGCGGTATATAGAATGAGAGGAGATGCTGGATCGGGGGAATATTTATGGGTCAGTTTATTATTTTATATAAACTCCTACTACAGGTCCCTAAAATGGGATTGTTTTGTTTCCTGGTGTTAAGTGCTGTTCATCCAGGTGCCAGCAAGTGGCCCCAGAGCTTCCCAAGCATAATATAATGATACATCATTATCTGTATAGCGCCAACATACTCCACAGTGCATTACAGATCCAAATAAGACATTACACACAAGAGCTTACAATCTATGCCTCCATGTTGTCCCACTCCACTCTAAGACCCCTTGTGTGCAAAAAGAAAGACTTGGTGTCTACCTACTTAATGGTGGCCTGTGAAACTGAAGACCTTAAGGATGCAAATGACAAAGTGAATGTCTTATAATAGATTACAGACGGTGAATATTATCTCCAGTTACCAGGTATATTTCATGTGGGTATAGAGCTATAGACAACTTTCTCCTGTAACCGTAGCCACATGGGTGTCACTATAGCCCCCTATTTGGTTGCACTGTAAGCAGTGTAATGTTGTTGTAGCATGACCAAAAGTCGCTGCATAGCCCCAGGCTGCACCCTTAACACACGGCCCAAGGTGGTCCTGACAGAATTAAGTTGTGGTCCGGCCAGGTTTGACACGAACTTTAAAATTTTGTTCGGTCCAGCTACTGAACTTGGCACCGATTGCAATCGTTAACTGTTGAAATGCCGATGGCAAAGTCACCATCGGCCTTTTTGAGGAGGCCTTTTGCCACTCCCTATGACATTGGGGACTCAAATTGTCACAGAACAGTAGTAAAAGAAAAAAGGAGATTTTTCATCTCACCTATAAGTTCAATGCAGATAGCGATTCGTGGCTGCACGGACACCTGGGTTGGGGAACCAGTGAGCAACAGCAAGAGAAAGAAGTGTAGTCCAGCTTCCAACGAAAGGCAAACGTTTGAAGTAAAAAATCCACTTTATTTAGAAAAAATAACAGGATAAAAACATCATAGGACGTCCATGGAAAGGAAAACTGACGTGTTTCGGGCGAAAAAACGCCCTTAGTCGTAGCTACGACGTTGGAAGCGGGACTACACTTCTTTCTTTTACAGAACAGTAGTGATGAGCTTCTTCTTTTGGCATCAATATCTGATTGGTTGGTCCAGAAGACAATATTGCAGGTATCCTTTAACACATAATATTATAGAAGTAAAGAGATTTTACACACTGATTCTTCCCCCCCATTATTCCAGCACTACACTATATGACTGAAATAGCCAATCGGTAGCCTCAGAGGTCACATGGAGTAGTCTGGGACATTAAGTGCCGGGGCCCAGCGCTGCTGCGAGGGCCCACATAAGGCTGTACATAAGGAATCCATAGGGGGTGAGGGGGCTGTATATAAAATAACCATGAGGGGGCTGTTTGGGATGATAAACTAGGGACTAGGAGACTGTTTTAGTTTCTGAATTATTAATGCCGCCACAAGAGTTCACTGCAAAGGGATCCCCTGAGGCTCTGCTGCCCAGGGGCCAATTGAAACCTGGAGCTGACCCTGATTCCTGTGATATGCTTTCTACCCTAAATTTTTGGGTTCTTGGAAAACTACAGATTTTTTTCATCCGTCATCATAAACTGAAGAAAGTTCCATAGGGCCATGTATGGACCCTTAAGATCTGTGAAAACATACCTTTGTGTGTTTAGTAAGTAGCTGCAGGACTGTCAAAACTGATTTTTTTTGTGTGACTATCTACTGTTGACTGTGACTGTTGTGACTATCTACTGTTTGCGGGGCGTCTCTTATTTCCTGGGATGTTATATGTAACATTTTATACAACAAAGTTCTCTCTTACTACATGCAATTTGATTGCAATAGCTAATCAAACGCAGAGGATTGGAAATGGAAAGTATATTACAAAGTTGAGACCTGTTCATTGTACAAGGATTAGGGTTGACAATCCCTTTAAGGAAAAATCCTATATTTATCCGCCAGGTGCGTGGCTTACGTATGTTTGGGAGCCTGACAGCTTTGTCTGTAGATCCCAGAATCACCTGGAGTTGGAAAATTGTTGTCAGAGATGTCCCAGAATAGGGAGTCCTGTCCTCTGTGGGATTGATCGCATGACATGAAGTGTGGATTTCTGCAGAAGTCACCTGGGGACCTGCTATGAACATCAGCGATGATGCTGAATCCATCTTTTTTCCAATGCAAGAGTTTATCTACGTAATGGTTATATTATAATTATAGCACATTATATCATTAATGATATTAGAGAGTGTTCTTCCTAATGCAAGGTTGAAGGTATAAAGATGTCTCGTACCTGAAAAATGGGTGAGCCATGGTCTGTTTGGTACCGGATATCCAGGGGTGAAGAATGTAAATGATTACATAGGAGGTACGGAATTTGCTGCAGAAGTTGCATTTTTTAGAATAATCATTTATTAGCAGAATTGATGCTGATAAATTATTAGTATAATCATAAAGGGGTCTAGTGTCAGGATATGACAGACCAGAGAATTGGGTGGGGATGTGGTAGGGTCTGGGGCTAGAGATCAAGGCCGGGGGTAAAGCAACCAAATACATAGTCCTAAAGGCAAAGCAAAAGCAACATCTGGGAACAAGGTCAGGATAAGGGTCAATGTGGAGTCATAAGCACCAGGAACTAAAGTGGAGGAACCTCAATCAACAGACAAGGCTTGGCAAGACCTCTGGTTATGAGAGGCCTTCACAACATGACATCAATGTGATCTCCAACCAACCTGGCCAAATCTGATCCAGCAGAACATGGGGAAAAAGTTGTTCAGGTATCTAGAAATTGGATGCAGCCACTCTCTGGGACCGAATGCTGGACTGGGCAAGTTTTTAAAGATCTAGGTCCTCTTAACCTTTCTACAAGTGATGGTACACATGACTTTTGGAGCGAAGAAGGCCAGAAGTTTTTCCCAGACCCACTTTATCTGTGTAATCACCTGCAGGGCATAATCTATAACCTCTTATCACTACCATAAACCTTTGAAGGCCCAGTTGGCGACACTAGGGGGAGCCGAGGAGGCTTCTGAAGACAGAATTCTCATTGAAATCTATCAGAGCCATATACATCACTATGCGTTGACCTACCCCAAGATGTGCACTGAGATATGTTGGATTTACCAAGGTTTCCTTTATTCAGAATCTTTCCGCTATTACTATTTATAAATCCGTTGTATCTGAGCTTCATATCGGATCATATCAGGCTTGTGGTTCCGTGTGCTAAAGAACAGGACATATAGGCAGTTAAAAAAAGGGACTTGGATTTTTAGCTGCAGCCTGTACCGGTTTTGTAACTCACTGAAAGATGAGATTCTTATCTTTAATTTGATGTACTGCCGAACTGAACATACGGATGTCTGAAGTGAGCCTTCCCTTGCTGCCTCTAAACTTGACTCCTCTCGGGCAAAATATGACTCTTTTCTCCTTATTATTTACACTTTGGAGGAGATTTTGTTTTCTAGTTAAACACATGAGATTTCATTTTCACATTCTAGAAAAGACATTTCATACCCTACATGAGGGGGCTAGTAGTTTAATGGGGTAAAATTGGGTGACCGGTTCCCTTTAAGCCAGTTCTTGCTTACAGCACTGTGTCTTGTATATACCCAATTAGGACATAAGGATGTCATAGAGGGGATCCCCTGACCTGCCCCTGTGTTATGTGGCCACCTGTATGGGAGTAGGATATTCATGGTTATATGTCTATGAACTATGATCAGAAAAGTGCATGATAAATTATTCTAATTACTGGAAGAAAATGTGTCCCATCAAATTCACATTTATTTAATATACAAATCTTCATCGTCCTATTTTTATGTGACGATGAATCCTTCTGTTTTTCAATATTCATATGAAGTTTTTTCTCTGTATAGGGCCCTGGAGCTACAACCATTCTCCCTGAAACCGCTCCTGAGACGTGCAATGGCAAACGAGTCCCTGGAAAAGTATAGACAAGCGTATGTGGACTATAAGGTCGCCCTCCAGATAGACAGCGGGATGCAGCTGGCCAATGACAGTATCAACAGGTAGGTTATTGATGAGGTTGTGTTCAGGATATTACCACTGTCTATACTGTGCTATCATGTCAAGGTAAAGACATTGTGTGGCCACAGAGTGTATTCAAAGTTTACAGTGTTCTTTTAAAGGCTATGTTCACTTTAAGGAGCAATATTTTTGTCAGTATTGCATATATTATTATAGGTTTTAATTTATGTTCTGTCCTGTAAATGCTTTTTCTCACACTTACTGCAGCCGGATTTTTTTTTCAGGAGCACATTGATGCTCATTGTGTATCTAAGTGGTTAAAAAAACGCTCATTTAAGCCCACCAATAGGGAGTCCGATTAGAATGGTGCCTAAATGAGTGTTTCCAACCATTTAGAAAACACAGATAAGCCATACACACTGATCTGTAAGGCTGCTTCTCCTACAGAGTTCTCTGCCCAAGGGAGAACTTCTGCTGGAGAGAAACCAACCAATATTTTACAAATTGATTTTATACCATGATAGAAGCATTAAAATTGCACCAGAAAAGCGCATCTAGTTCTTTTTCAGATGAAACACATTTATGAATTTTACGTTAAAAATCAAAAAATGCTGATGATTTTCACATTCTGGTTTTAATAATGTCGCCTCTCTATATATCGTGTCCTCTTGGGCCCTTGAGTTCAGTTGTACTGTAGTTCCCAGTGCAGCCGGCAGCAAGGAGCGCCGTTGTGAATTCCTAAATATCCATCACATGTTACGATATGCAGCTTTGAAGGTTTCTTAGATTACCATTGACCTTTTACATGTTTCCTGTCAGGTCTCAGAGGCTGCAGCTTGTTTACACATACATCTCAATTCACCGGCCTCTGGGGATCCACTAGTCTCTGGGGATTTGCTACCAGTTTAGTTTCTGTATCAGGTTTACATAATTCAGAAGCGTCTTCCAAAAACTGGATTGTCATCGGAAGTGACAGATTTCGTGCTGGTTTGGGGTGAATCTACCCAAATTGCTGTGGATTTTTCTGAGGATTTGCACGAATGAAATCCACAGCGTATTACCAGAGGATGAGACTCTGCAGATCACATCCACACGCCGCAGACATTGGCTATAGGACAGTGCTGTCACTTTCCATGGAAAAGCAGATGATCACTCCATTTACATGAGATTTTCATAATAGTCAATAGGAAACAACACAGACAAATTCGCTTTTTTTTTAAAAAACATATTTCAGCAGTTTTGACTGTACAAAGCTACAGATAGTGTTGAGATTTTGCCCTGGAGATCTGTGTCATCATACCTTTTGTATGTGTTATAAGTAGAGACTGGACTGTGAAAAGTAAAGGTGTAATCCAGCTTTGCAGTTTTTGCAAGGGCTCTGGGCGGGGCTTTCAGCCTGAAGAGCTTCCTGCTATTTGCACTGCTCTGTTCTACAGCCCCTCCCCTCTGCTATGAGTAAGAGCTGTATCAGGATTTGGTTGGATACCAACAGCAATTACTCAGAGTAGAGGGTTGGAGCTGTGGAAATCTTTTCAGGTGCAAAGCACATAGAAAGGTATGGTTACATAGATCTCCAGGGCTTACACCTAGTACTATCTGCAGTTTATTATGGTCAAAACTGATAACACATTCCATTTAGGTGTAGAAAATCCTCCCCATCCATAGCCTTCTCTGCTGTGGTTTAAGGTTTTCTCTGTCCATTTTTGGTTTCCTCTTCTTCTTTTTTTTTCTTTCTTGCTTTACAAATACATTTTTGCATATGATGCCTATAATTATTGCATATGACACCATATAAGACCAGATGGATAGATATAAAGGGACCTTTCCAAAAGTAGGATATAGATAATAGAGGGACAGACCTCGCACAAGGGGTAGTAACGTCAGATGGAGGAATGTGTAAAACAGATTTTGCTCACCTGGAAATGTTATGCTGCTTGGGTATAGGAGAAGAATGTTGTAATGACTCCTGCGGCCATTGTGGTACGCTAGGGCAGTGATGGCTAACCTAGGGCAGTGGTGCCAGAGGTGGCACTCGGAGCCCTTTCTGTGGGCACTCAGGCCATCACCAGAGATGACTCCAGGTATCTTCCTGCAGTCCCAGACAGCCCAGGACTTGTTGTGCACAGAGCTATTTTAAAGTGACAGCTGTACCTGGGACTATTTTCTGCTTTATTGGTGTCCTCAGAGCACTGGTATCAATGTAAGCTGTGACAGAGAAGGGAGTATAAATCACAAATTACATTTCTGTGTTGGCACTTTGCGATAAATAAGTGGGTCTTTGTTGTAGTTTGGGCACTCGGCCTCTAAAAGGTTCGCCATCACTGCGCTAGGGTTTACTACCACTCGTAATGTGGAGTCTATCTTACGTTGTGCTGTGTTTCTATCTGGCACTTCACATTATAAAACTGGGTGACAGTGAAGGTTAGGGTTGCATAATTTGCTGATAATACAATAGTATTGCCGCCAGTTATGGCTGTGGGTATAACACTGACGGCCTTCGTAGTAGCGACCTGTGTCTTATCAAGTAACCAAACAAAATATATTTTTCACCAATTAAAGTATTCCTTTTGGTCACACAAAATACATTTACACAAATAGCTCTGCTACATCCGTACATTTACACGCACAGCCCTGCTACATCCATTCATTCACAGACACAGCTCAGATATACACACACAAGAACAGAAATAGGAACACACTCCGCACTGCTTTACACAGAAAATAAGAACACACTGGGCACTTCCACATACGCTGAGTTCTGCTATGCACACAGAAACACACACACAGCTTTGCTACACACACACACAAGGAACATAATGGGCACGTATTTTCCCACAGCTGTTTATAATATTAAACCTGAGCTCTGATTGGTTGCCCTGATGGGCAACTAGAGACTTTTACCTGAGATACCTCTAATAAAACTCCCCCATAATGTTTATGTAAATGAGGCAGGTAATAATCCATAGATTTGTCTATTTTATACAGTGTTTGTTTTTTTTTGTATTTAAAGGGATATTTTGGTAACTACTGGTTATTCCCTGTATGGTAAATAAAGGGTATTGTTGGAGGATACACATCTAGGACCACCAGATCTGAAAAGCAGCTCAGTAGTGGTGAATGAAGCAGTATATAATATATGTGAGAAATGGTTTTCATTGGTTTTGCACGGTAGCGGGAATGTTATGGGTGATTTAGATACCATCTTGTACTGACTGTTCTCTTTGTATCTTTCCAAACAGAATTACAAAAACCTTAATTGATTTGGACGGCCCAAACTGGAGAACGAAACTTCCCCCTATCCCATCAGTGCCTGTATCCACCCAGCAGCCACAGCACCAGCAAGAAAACATGGCCGCCGCAAATAGTCCCCACACAGAGAGCCATACAGGTATGAGGCAATGCCACTACACTGTGAGGAATACATGTCAGGTTGTGGAACACCACATTTACACAATAATTTGTCACTTTTTGCTATATAGCATGTTGGGCGGTAATGTTTCCTGCGCTGGAGGACCTTCCTGTCTTCTTTATTACAATGGACACACTTGTAATGATGGATTTCCTCAATGGGGGCTCTTTAAGGAAACCGAACACCTACTGCCAGATTCCCCAATAGATGATAGCAGATCACTGGCTTCCCATATTGAGGACTCTTTTCTATTTTATTTCATTGAATAGTTTAGGTGGTAATAGTAAACTTTGTAATAGTCCCATTACAGCAAATGAATGTCATTGTTTGTATAGTAAAAAGTTACACAAATTTCCAATATACTTTCCGTATCAATTCCTCATGGTTTTCTAGATCTCTGCTTGCTGTCCTTCTATAGAAAGTTTCTATATTACTTCCAGTGAACAGAAATCTGATCATGGTCACACAGGTGCACGGCTCGTTATATCACACGGCTCTGATTACTCTCTGTGATATAACGAGCCGTGCACCTGTGTGACCATGGTCAGATTTCTGTCCACTGGAAGTAAACATAGAAGCTTTCTATATAAGGACAGCAAGCAGAGATCTAGAAAGCAGTGATGAATTGATACAGAAAGTAGATTGGAAAGTTGTATAACTTTTTATTATACAAACAATAAGATTCTTTTGCTGTAATGGGAATAATACCCCTTGTAATAAATAAAGCAGCTTCTATGTCTTATTTCTGCTTCTTTCTCCTGTAGTGAGCTGCCTATCTGAAAACTTTCTGAGGTCCCTTAACTTCAGACTGATAAGGAGACTAATGATTAACTTTTTACACACTTGGGGAATATTTCAATTGATGATCCATCTCTCTGATGAGACTAGACTATCCAGGAACTGTCTGTAAGGAATGAAAGGGAACCTGTCAGGAAGATTTGGGACACTAAACCATCTGTCCATAAGGATGGTTTAGTGCCCAGTGCATAAGTTAATTTTTTTACATTTTCCCCACATACAGTCCTCATACAAGTCGATTTGGGACCCTAAGCCACAGGTCTATTAGGACCTGTAGTTGGTTCAGGGTCACAAATCGACCAGACAGGTTCTCTTTAATTCATTAGACACTTTATCCGTCTCTTTTACCTCTCTGCTGTCAGTGGATACAGACATAAACTACTGAAATAAGGAAGACAGTCAGAGGAAAGAGGACACAGGAACAGATTTATTTGAATATTAATTGATATTCCGTTCTACGTAACATTCATTCTATTGCAGGTAAAACTGCGGAGGAGAGGTTCTTGTCTCTGAAACAGGAGGGGAACGACTATGTGAAGAGCAGTCAGTATAAAGAAGCAGAGAGGAAATACACGGAGTGTCTGCAGCTAAAACCGGAGGAATGTTCCATCTTCACCAATAGGTGAGGAGCGTGTGTGATCACATCCTGTGTGTCTATCACTGCCGTCACAAACCTACAGCTCTAATAGAAGGGGAATATTGTAAATTGGGGCAATGGTGTCATCAGTCTGTGAAGCTTATGCGTTATATGTTTCCTAATTATTCCTAGTGCTATAGGTCTTTAGCATGTATTAGCAGTATATATAATACTATACAATATATATAATATAGAAGGTTGGACCCATAGTATAGGTGATGGGTGGAGGTATAACACCCAGCACTGCCGCCTGTCCGCTGTTGGACAACATGGTCGGATCCTGAGGAAGACCACTGCATCTGCTGTGTTGTGATCATCCTGGCTCACCTAAAGGAAATCTACCATTTTATTCTATGCATTATGAACCAAACATACCTTGAAAATGCTGTAGCTTCACTGATGCAGAAACATATCTTGTTTAATCCCTGAACTGAGTGGTTTTGCTGAAAAAACAATAATAAAAATATGACAATGAGGCTCTGTCGCTCCTGTGGCTGCCCTGGCGCTTCTCCTCTTACCCTAATTATACACAGCTCCAGCCTTGTCCTGCCCAGCATAAGCCAAGAATATGTCATCACTGTGTTGTCCCTGACAGGCAGAAGTAATCAATCGCTGCACCATCCCCCAGCTGCTGTGTATGAGTCATCCAGCTCAGGTTGATTAGTCCTGTCTGGACAGTTCAGGAAGCTGCGTGTAATGTGTTCATGTGCAGTTCAGGGATTAAACAAGATATGTTTCTGCATCAGTGTGGCTACAGCATTTTTAAGGTATGTTTGGTTCACAATGCATGAAAACAAACGGTAGGTTTGGAATGTCTAAGCATAACCAGATGATTTAGAGATTGTTTTCTGGTGACACATTGTACTTCATGTTTGTGGTAAAACTGCAGTGATAAGTTTTGGGTTTCATTCTGAAAAAAAAAGGAAATTTGGCAAAATTCTGAAAAATATGTTCTGCTTTCTTGACAGATAGTCTGACCAATAGCTTCATAACTAACATTTCCCTAATGTCTGCTTTATGTTTCCATTAGTTTTTTTATCCTTCCTCTCATTTTTCTGGGATGTTATGAGGCTTAGAAATCGAGGTGCGATTTTTCTCATTTTCAAGACGTTTTGAGGGACAATTCAGCTTTCAAGTGACTTTGAGAGGCCTAAATAATAGTAAAACCCTATAAATATAAACACTGCCACAGCTGGTTGAGGGCTTAATTTTTGCAAAAAGAGTTGTTCTTTTCAGTGGTGACATTTTTATTGCTTTTTTAAAAAAAAAAAAAAACGGACGTGGTAATACCAAATACAGTATTTAGGGTATTTTTGTGTTTTTATGTTTTTTATACTTGATTTGGTTTTTATATGTAAATGTGGTGAAGAAGGAGGCTTTTTCTTTAATTATTTACTTTTATTATAATTTTTTTTATTATAAAAATTATTTTTACTTTTAAATGTTAGAATTTTTTCAGACTTGGGCTTGCACAAGTGTTCGTCTGATCGCTTCTTCAAGCCCGTACACACTGTAATGTAAGTAACTGAGCATGCTCGGGCAGAACCCAGCGTGCAGGGACCCGGCAGCCTTGGGACACACACCGGACTCCGGGGCTGCTGCAGGATGTATGGGGGGAATCCACTTACATACATGGTCACTACTCTGATCCCGGCGATAACACCCAGGAGCAGAGGTTTTTCGATCCTGGGAGACACAGCCTGGCACCGGCACTTGCATTACCAGATATCCTGCAATATTTTTCTGACATGCCGCCTTAGAAATGTGCTGCATTAGAAGAAGCACACTTAATGATCGCCATAAAAAGACAATACAGCACATTAATTAACCCCATAATGATCTCATATCATGTTTTTAAATCTACCATCAAAGTCCATCATGATAAACCAGGGACACTTACCCATAGATCCAAGCACCGTGACTGTGGTAATCTTCTTATATTTGATATCCATGGAGGGGCTTTGGTAAGACACTCAGGAGCCTTTCTGCCTCCGTAGCATAATTTTAAAATTTGATTTTTGAAGGAGGGAGGCCATGGTGAACAAATATGCCCGGATCTACAAGTAAGTGCCCCTGCTTTATCGTGATGGATTTTTCATGGTGGATTTTCTGTAATAGGAACAGCGCCTGCAGTGAGTCTGTACTACCACTACACAGGGGACGGAGCTGTAGTGTCAAACAGTTGATCTGCCAGGTTTAAGGTGTAGCAGGCACCTATAGATAACCTCTCCTCAGAGTTGGTTATTAATTGTTTTTGGCCAGACGATGTGCATAGCAAACTGAGCTGAGTGTGCATGTCTACATTACGGGTCAGGAGGAACTGCTTTTGGGCGAATAATTGTTTGCCAAACCGTTACCTAATGAAGCCACAAGATCTTCATCTTCTAAGGAGGAAATACAACTGGAAATACCCTACGGATTTGTTATCAAATGCTAAAAACTTTTTCTTTAACCTCAATGCATTTTTATGTAAATTAGTTCAAAGTTCTGTTTTTATAGGGGTGAAAGTTCTTATTCCACTTCCTTCAAATTACCGTTTCCCTGAGAGTTTAAGGTGTTTTCCACGACTTGTATAAGACCCTACAATGTCAGATTATAACCACATTACAAGTCAAACAACTTTCTGCAATAGTTTTTACCTTTTACCTTTTTGAATGATGTCACCGATTTATCAATTTATTAACACTTTCCTGGGAAATACAGTACAGAAACGTCTCTATATAAAAGATGTAATAATAGATTCAACTACATTCTAGCTAACATCTAAGACTAAAAATAAAATGTTGTGTTTGTTGATTATATTTAGGAGCGCTGTGTGAGCACTGACCACGCTCCCGACAAATATTGTGTTTGAACGAACATTTTGTTTTGCAGAGCCCTGTGCTACTTGAAGCTGTGTCAGTATGAGAAGGCCAGACAGGACTGTGAATGTGCCCTGGAGATGGACGGTGCCAATATTAAAGCCTTGTACAGGCGGGCGCAGGCCTACAAGGGATTAGAGGTAAATGCGGGGGGTATTAGCTAACAAAACATTACCACACGGCTGCCCCAGCATTTCTGCCACACAAGCAAAGTCACTTTCTCTCCTGGTTTAGTCATGTCTGAGCCGATGGTGACACAGCCGGGCGTGGCTGCGGAGAGTATCCAGACACGGAGTAAGAAGGTGTCACCCAGAGGAGTCACCTTGTGCACCCCTGACTACATGCACTCTGCTCCGCCTGCCATGTCCAGCTGGAACAACTACTGGAATCACTGAGCTATAAACTCAGGTTATTGTAAAGTGTCAGAATGTTGCCAGGTTGTAGGACTTTTTTCCCTGAATTTGGGGAGAAGCTTGTTGGTACCCTGGTTTAACCCTTTAATGGCCAGGTTGGAAAAAACGGAACTTTTTTTATCACAATATTTGTGTAATATTCTTGTGAAGTTTTGTGTTCATGTGGTCAGGGGTTCTGTTTCGTGTGTCTGTAATTTGTTGACTGAACTTAAACTGAAGTTAACTCTTTCTGGATTCTGGCACTTTAGCTTTAATTAAAAATTTAGCACCGTTTACCATATGGCATAAACAACATGTGACTTTATTCTGTGGGTCAGTATAATTCAGGTGATACCTAAATTATATGTGTATATATATATATATGTATTTTTGCTAGTAATGAAAACACTCATTGAGGGCTATTTTTTTTTTTTGCATGATGAGATGTCATTTTCATTGGTACTTTTGGGGGCAATGTTCGCCTTTCTGATCACTTTTTATAAAGTTTATTTTTTTATTTTTCTACCGTCATAATCCACCATGGTAAACAAGGGCACCATGACTTTGATAATCTTATAAAATTTGTTATTTATGGCCTACTTACTTCTAAAATCAACTTTTATAATTATGCTATTTAGCCAGTAGGGCTCTGGGGGTGTTACCAGATCCGCTTTGTGCTGCAGTTTTACAGGCTGTTGCAGGAGCACTTCCCCCTCTCACTGTGTGCTGAAACTTCCACTTCTGCTGTGAGATTATCATCAGGCAAAGGGAGGGGGGAAGTACCTGGAGAGCAGGAGGGAGAGAAACAGTGTGACAGCCTGTGAAGCTACAACATGGAGGGCTCTGGTAACACTTCCCCCAGAGTCCTTCTGGCTCATATGCATAATTTTAAAAATTGATTTTAGAAGGAAGGAGGCCATGGATAACAAGAAGAAAATTACCACAGTCCTGGTGCCTGGGTCTATGAGTAAGTGCCCCTGATTGTTCATGATTTTTTGGGTAGATTTCCTTTAAGGTTAACAGGAGATCGCTGTAGACACACTGCATAAGACGTCGATGCAGAGTCAGTAATAAACCAAAACCATTTCATGTCTCCAAGAGCCGTTTCTCTTATTTCTCCTTTTTAGAAATACCAGGATTGTGCCAATGATCTCCGAAAACTCCTCACACTGGATTCAGGCGTCGCGGAGGCAAAATCTCTACTGGCAGAAATTACCCCCTTCTTATCAAACAATGGGGAAGAAAAGCAAAGGAAGAAGATCCTGATAGAAGAGGTAGAGTCTTGGTGTAACGTATACCTTTACACTGCTGCTATAACCTCTTCTAGTACATTGAGTCTTCAGTTTTCACCTCTTTTACCCGTTGAAGGGATAAAGGTCCGGTCTGACTAAGGCTGGTTGCCTGCGAGTGGTTGTTTTCAGACAGGTCCATTCCATGTTTGCACAGGATTTACTGGGCCGAACCTTGAATCCCTGCACAAACATGACCTAAACGTAGAATAAGACCCATGGATAGCTTGTAACCTGCGTGTCGATGTCCGTGTAGCAATCTATTACAGCCAGTCCCCGGGTTACGTACAAGATGGGGTCCGGAGGTTTGTTCTTAAGTTGAATTTGTATGTAAGTCGAAACTGTATATTTTATAATTGTAGATCCAGACAAAAAAATTTTTGGCCCCAGTGACAATTGGAGATTAAAACTTTTTTGCTGGATTATCAATAATTTACAGACACCATACAGCTGATTATTGCAGCCTGGGACTATAGTAAAGCATTCAGAAAGCTTCACCAGAGGTCAGAGGGGTCTGTCTGTAACTATGGGTTGTCTGTAAGTCGGGTGTCCTTAAGTAGGGGACCGTCTGTACCAGTGGCGTACCGACCGCGGTCGCAGCGGTCGCCATTGAGACCGGGCCCATCGGACGGGGGGGCCCGGACGACCATCTCGATACGACCATCTCGGTCGATACGCCACTGGCAGTCGGGCAGGGGCCTCCGTCCTTCCGGACAGGAAGCTCCTGCCCGTCACTGAATAGTGCTCGATGCGGCAGTAAGCGGCCGCTCAAGCACTATTACTGGAGCGATGTGGCCGGAAGACAACCCCGGCGCACATCGCTCGCGGCATTGCCCGCGGCAAGAAGATAGAAGACGCGGGACCCGCTGCCAGAGGTGAGTATAGGTTTTTTTTTTAATGGGGCTTATTTTATAAAATCATTAATTTGATCTGATAACTCATTGGGGGGGGGGGGATGTAATAATTCATTGTGTGGGGGGAGAGATTGTAATAATTAATTGTGGGGGGGGGGAGAATATGTAATAATTCATTGTGGGGGGGATATACTATTTAATAATTCATTGTGGGGGGTAGAATATGTAATATGCATACCTCCCTGCGCCGGCTATAAAGTTTAAAAAGTGTTTTAAACCGTGATACCGCGGTTTAAAACACTAACTAAAATAAGCTCCGGCACCAGCTCACCCTGAGCTGGTGCCCGGTATTTCCTTCGTATACCTGCCACTTCAAGTGGTAGGTTTCCTTTAATTGTGGGGGGAGAGTATATTTAATTCATTGTGGGGGGCAGAATATGTAATAATTCATTGTGGGGGGGCAGAATATGTAATAATTCATTGTGGGGGGGCAGAATATGTAATAATTCATTGTGGGGGGGGGGTAGAATATGTAATAATTCATTGTGGGGGGGGGGTAGAATATGTAATAATTCATTGTGGGGGGCAGAATATGTAATAATTCATTGTGGGGGGGGGGGTAGAATATGTAATAATTCATTGTGGGGGGGCAGAATATGTAATTATTCATTGTGGGGGGGGAGAGAATATGTAATAATTAATCGTGGGGGGCAGAATATGTAATAATCACTGAAATATCGGTTAGCAGAAAGGGTTTTGAGGTTTTTTTTTTTTAGGTATAGTTGGGGAGGGGGGGGGGGGGGGCCCATTAGGAATTTTGTCCCGGGGCCCAGTGGACTCTAGTTACGCCACTGGTCCAGTTTAAATAGAAATTATGAAATATGCTAAATCATAATAATAATCATCTACAAATTGTAAAAAGATATCTTGTCATATAGACAATGATGAGAAGGAAGTCTTCAGCTGTATGTCAGACTTGGGCTCAGTTCACACCTGTGTCTGGGCTCTGTTATATTTTCCGTTTTAGGAAAGAGAGAAAAAACTGAATGTTCCTGGTTCCCCATAGACTTTATTGTAGCTTCCATAAGGGGTCCATTACTTATAGTTGGGGGTAATGACGCTATTTTTTTCTGGCGGACACAGGTGTGAGCTGAGCCTGAGTTCTCATCTGTTCCTATAAGACAATATTTTGGTTTCTTCACTTTTCCTGTGACCTTATTGTGAGAAGTGAGTGGCACAAGTCTAATCCGCAGCAGAGGTGACGGTAAATAATTAATCGACCTCTGACCTCACAAATAGGTTTATTCTGGAGCTGATTGGATCAATGCTGAGAATAGTAATTGCAGGACCTGTGCTTCTGCCCTGAGAGGCTCGTGTGAGGTCAGACGTGTTATCTGAGGTCTCTGGTCTGTCACTGCCACATGCTGCTCCCTGCACCATTCTCATACCTGCTACTACTACTACTAATGTTACTACTGCAACGGTTGCTACTGCTACTACTACTAATATTGTTACTACTGCTACTACTGCTACTCTTATTACTACTGCAACGGTTGCTACTGCTACTTCTAATACTCTTATTATTACTACTGCTACTACTAATACTCTTATTACTACTGCTATTACGACTAATACTCTTATTACTACTGCTACTACTAATACTCTTATTACTACTACTACTGTTACTACGGTTACTACTGCTACTACTAATACTCTTATTACTACTGCTGCTACTACTAATACTGTTGCTACTACTAATACTCTAATTACTACTGCTACTACTACTAATACTGTTACTACTACTAATACTCTTATTACTACTGCTACTACTACTAATACTCTTACTACGGTTACTACTGCTACTAAAACTGCCACTACAACTGCTGCTGCTGCTACTACTCTTGCCAGTGCTGCTCCTACTACTACAGTACTACTACGGTTACTACTGCTACTACTACCACTGTTACTGCTATTACTGCTTCTGCAGCTGCTGCTACCACTACTGCCACTACTACTGTTACCAGTGCTGTTACTACTGCTTCTAAAGCTGAGACAGCTTTGGGCCCTGGGCTGTGTGAAAATTGTTGGCCATTACAAGTCTAACTATTTAAAGGCATTTACTTCCTTCATATGATAATAGAATTAAGCTACTTGGGAAAGGAGGGGGTCCCCTTTTAGCCCTGCAGTTTGAGGACCTATGGAGGATCTTCAAAGGTCCTGGAAGGACCCTTGTATATATTTGTGTTAAGAGATGTCATGGCTGCAGGGCTTTCTCTTTATTATCTCTAAAGGGCAGTCTCAAGCTTGGCAATTGTTTCAGGTGGTCCTGGGCCCCCTAGAAGGCTTGTGCCCCAGTCAGCCGCCCAAACCACCTATATTATAATCCACTATTGGCTACTACAACTGCTGCTGCTACTACTACTATTACCACTACTGCCACTACTATTGTTTCTACAACTGTTACTACTGCTACTACTACTACAACTGCTACTATTACCACTACTACCACTACTATTGTTTCTACAACTGTTACTACTACTACTACAACTGCTACTATTACCACTACTACCACTACTATTGTTTCTACAACTGTTACTACTACTACTACAACTGCTACTATTACCACTACTGTTGCTACTCCTGCCCCTAATACTGTTACTACTAATGTCCCTAATACTGTTACTACTGCCCCTAATACTGTTACTATTACTGCCCTTAATACTGTTACTACTACTGTCCCTAATACTGTTACTACTGTCCCTAATACTGTTACTATTACTGCCCTTAATACTGTTACTATTACTGTCCCTAAAACTGTTACTATTACTGCCCCTAATACTGTTACTACTGTCCCTAATACTGTTACTACAGTCCCTAATACTGTTACTATTACTGCCCTTAATACTGTTACTACTACTGTCCCTAATACTGTTACTACTGTCCCTAATACTGTTACTACTGTCCCTAATACTGTTACTATTACTGCCCTTAATACTGTTACTACTACTGTCCCTAATACTGTTACTATTACTGCCCCTAATACTGTTACTACTGTCCCTAATACTGTTACTAATGTCCCTAATACTGTTACTATTACTGTTACTATTACTGCCCCTAATACTGTTACTATTACTGTCCCTAATACTGTTACTATTACTGCCCTTAATACTGTTACTACTACTGTCCCTAATACTGTTACTATTACTGCCCCTATTACTGTTACTACTACTGTCCCTAATACTGTTACTACTGCCCTTAATACTGTTACTACTACTGTGGCTACTACTACAGCTGCTGGGAAATCTGTGTAACCGCTATGTAGAAGACCTATGTTTCCTGGGAGTCGTGAAGGACCAGGACTGTATACACCAGACGCAGTGATGAAGTGTGCGGGCCCCGGGGTGTCACACCCAGGACTAAGCTGTGAATTATTCATGTGTTTTGTAGGTGGATGAGGAGGAGAAAACATCCGATCACACAAATGTCAATGGACATGGAAACAACGAGAGGAAGACAGGGGGCGCTCACATCACAAAGCCCAGCAACGCCCTGGAGTTTGAACAATTGATGAATGGGATGAGGGCAGAGAAGGACCAGAGAAGTTGTGCCCAGTTATTGTCTCTCATAGACCCCAAGGACTTGCCAATGTTCCTCAGCAACAAGCTGGACGCAGAGACTCTCCTGCTGATAGTCGACTCCCTGAGGCAGCACGTCCTGGAGAGGGACCCTGCCCGGGTGTACCAGCACCTGGCGCACCTCAGCTCCGCACAACGATTCTCGGTAAGATCCCCTCAATAACTACACTTGTGACCCCTCGAGGTGAAAGGGTGAGGGGTAGGAGCCTTTTTGGGTCACCAGTAAATGCGTTGACATAGATTGTGGATATTGTCATATTATGATAGGTTTTTCTGCTCATTAGATTTATCATTGTGGGTCTTCCTTCTTGTAAAAACTTGTGAACAAAAAGTTGGATGAAGGCAAAAAAAAAAAAAGAGAAGAATGTGATAAATGTGCCCTATGCTTTGACTGTGTGTATCTCGGTATCTGTAGCTCCCAAAACCACAAGCCTGATGCAGTCTGAAAGTTTAGATTCACATGTTTTTAATGAAACCAGAACCATGTTATATTTGCTATAGAGTCCAAGTCAGAACTGACTCTCCCCTTCCAGCCTCTAAAAGTGACTCATCTGCAGCAAAGGTGACTTTTCTCTGCTCCTTTGCGTATGACTTTGGTGCTGAATTTGCTTTTCTTCTTCCCAGGTGGTTGTTTTACTACTCAACAAGGAAGAAAAAGACCAAGTCCAAAGTGTCCTCACGACTCTGTCGGGGACGGAGAACGAGAACTTTGACCAAGACGCCATATCCGACCTCACAAAGAAATACGGACTCTGAACTCTTGATCCTTGGGGTTATGTGCACGGTTTGATTGATCATATCATTAGGGAACGATAAACTATGCAAATTGTAACATCTCAGCTCAGCGATCACCTATGCAGCATGACGGTCAATGTGCTCTTCCTTCTCCTAGCAGGTGGCGCCCCCTGCAGGAGAGAAGCGTCAGTGTAAGCCATGGCTTCCCCACTGATCCTGCATCTATGCACTATGTCCAATGACTTTAATGATAAAACATATCTGGTAATTATGATGAATAATTACCCCTCCCCTCAGTGTCATATAAGTAACAAGGAGGCCCGGACTGTCCGGATCTGGGTAAACCATGATAAATGGCTGTGGGTCGGGTGCTGCGGCACATGCAGATGCTCTGTGTACTCGTGTTTTGTGCTTTCTATTAGATACACACTGAATGTGACGCCGTGTACCCCCGGGGGGGCAGCCTTACCCCTCTTTCCATCTGCATGGGAAACACAATGTCTGTCATTTGTGTTCTACCTCAAATATAAACCACATACAGCACAGGTACAGCGCCTCCTCCAATACATTGTTCATATGTTCAGAGAGTGGTCGGCTCATCTCAGCTAATAATGGATTGTGTAGTGAAAGGTTCTGCAATTTACTCCATCAATTCCTCAATAAGCCCTGCATCTGTGTGACATCATGTGCCCAGGGAGATGATGAGCCCCGCACTGGAGTTACATCACATGACCAGGGATATAACGAGCCGTGCACCTGTGTGACATCACATGACCGGGCATATAACAAGCTGTGCACCTATGTGACATCACATCACCGGGCATATAACGAGCCGTGCACCTGTGTGACATCACATCACCGGGCATATAACGAGCCGTGCACCTGTGTGACATCACATCACCGGGCATATAACGAGCCGTGCACCTGTGTGACATCACATCACTGGGCATATAACGAGCCGTGCACCTGCGTGACATCACATCACCGGGCATATAACGAGCCGTGCACCTGCGTGACATCACATCACCGGGCATATAACGAGCCGTGCACCTGCGTGACATCACATCACCGGGCATATAACGAGCCGTGCACCTGTGTGACATCACATCACCGGGCATATAACGAGCCGTGCACCTGTGTGACATCACATCACCGGGCATATAACGAGCCGTGCACCTGTGTGACATCACATCACCGGTCATATAACGAGCCGTGCACCTGTGTGACATCACATCACCGGGCATATAACGAGCCGTGCACCTGTGTGACATCACATCATCGGGCATATAACGAGCCGTGCACCTGCGTGACATCACATCACCGGGCATATAACGAGCCGTGCACCTGCGTGACATCACATCACCGGGCATATAACGAGCCGTGCACCTGTGTGACATCACATCACCGGGCATATAACGAGCCGTGCACCTGTGTGACATCACATCACCGGGCATATAACGAGCCGTGCACCTGCGTGACATCACATCACCGGGCATATAACGAGCCGTGCACCTGCGTGACATCACATCACCGGGCATATAACGAGCCGTGCACCTGTGTGACATCACATCACCGGGCATATAACGAGCCATGTACCATTTTGACATCACATTTCCCACCTGAAGTAAACAATGAACCTTCCTGTAGAAATACAGCAAGCAGAGATCTAGAAAACTACGAGGAAGTGATACAGAAAGTATATTGGAAAACTGTAGAACTTTTCATTACACAAACAATATCAATTATTTGCTGAGATACAATAAGCCTTCAGGATAGTAGGATATTTTTTTGGTCACTCATTTTATTTTTGCAGCTTTTGCGGTCTAGGAAGTTGCCTACAACTTTACCTTAGATGACCTACATAGGGGTCGGTGCTGGGGTCGATGAAAAACCCCACACTTTTACACTGCTCCACCTCCCAAGTCGTCTCAGGCGTTGCACTAAATTAGAAGTTTTCTGGGGGGTCATGGAACTCACTTTATCTGTTGACTGACCTTCCTGGGCCAAGAACAATACAGGAAGTGAAATCCTGAGTTAAAGGAGGCCAGTTTTGGGATGAAGTCGGTCCCATGACCCTCCAGGAACTTCCAGTCAGATGCAAAGCCGAAACCAGAAGTCGTGGAGTGATGCAGGAAGCTGCAGTTGGTAGCGAGTAGCTCCATAGCTTACAGCTCCACTCTCTGTGTAGTGGCCATGTGGGGTAACAGCAGTCCCATGCTGGACCTGTGCTGGTGAGAGACGGTGAGTAAAGGGCAGTAGGGACCTGGACAGCATCCATCTGGATGAGACTAGAAGGAGGAGGTGACATTATTTATTACCAAGCAGATCAGTATTTTACCCAAAAATTGTTCCCCTGTTCTGTTTTATACACACTGTACATCCTCCTAAAATCTACATCTAAAATCTTTAATAAACATATCGTGAAACAAAAAAAATTGTTCTCATCTTACGGCTGAGTGACATCAAAGGCCGGAGACATCTCCATGATACCTGTGACCTCTCTTTTACTAGGTCTAAGGCTACATTCACACTACAGTATGGGGGACGTATATACGGCCCCCATACACTTCTATGGGCTCACGGCAGTGGGAATGTACACTAAGAGGCATCATCAGTCACTGCTCTACAAACCAGGACCAGTAGAGGGCGCTCTCTTACTTGGTGTATGGAGAGACTGAACAAAATCAGTAAAGTTAAGGTTAATTTATTTTAGGAAATAGAAACCACTTGGTCTCACACAGCGCCAGAGCCTCCTGCCTGCAAGGAATGGAACTGACCACACGGGGGAGACATAGAACACAAGTATTACTAGAAAATGCAGCTGAGACATCATGGGATTTCTGCAGCCAGTGAGAAGGATATCCTCAGACAAAGGATTATGTTATGGATTAGATATTACCAGGTATCAATCTCTTAGATCTTGCATACTACAGGTCCAGTATCATCACTAGCATTACCATAATGTATCACCCAGCAATAGATATACTATACCCTACAGCAGACCTGTGCATTGTACGGCCCACGGGCCATATCCACCCCCTCTAACTATCTCTGCCCGCTTGAGCTCATTGAAAAATTTGCGCTCCCCTTCATTAAATAGTGATGCAATTAAGTCCTCCAGGTTTTATTTAGTTTTTTTATATGTAGGGTTATGCTATATACTGAATACAGTATATAGGTATTGAGTTGAACTGCGGTAAGTATATTTATCCTGCCCTCTAAAACCATTCCAATTTGTCACGTGGCCCCATGGAAAAATGAAATACCCACCCCTGCCTAGGTATTACATATCATAGTATAGTGGTACTGACATCTGATGTATAGTACAACCCATTTCTGCAAGTACTGACTCCCAGAGTATTTCTTCAGGGAGTATTAATTCTGAAAAAAAAGATAGATCTGGGATGCTGATAATTTTGTGTGAGATAACCAGTCCCACAAAATCATTTAGGGGTAAAAAAAATGACTGCTTTCTTCCAAAAACTGACTATGGTGTGTGCAGGTATTGCAGCTCAGCTGTATAGAAATGAATGGGGTGTAGTTGCAGAACCAGCAACTGATGGTGTATTTGGAAGAAATGTTTTTCAGATCCCTTAAAAGGATTTTCCAGTCATAGATAAAATTGAAGTCTATGGATTAGAAATGGGATTATAGAAAATATACTAATTTCATAGACCCCTCACCACTGGTGGTCCCATGATGTCCTGGCCGTACACTTGAGGCTATCTGCACACAAATACGCACTGTTATGTGCGTTTTTCATGTGGATTTGTCTGTTTAGGCTCCATTCACACAACCGTAGGGGGACATATATATACGGCCGGAAGCTTGTGGCCGTACATACGTCCCCCATGGACAGCAATGGCCACACATTGGCAGGGAAAAACCGCACATTTATGCAGATCTCCCATAGACTTCAATGTAGCAAAAAAAAAAAAAAAAGCGCTTACAAAACTCTTTGAGGAGTTTTTATTTAATTTATTTTTAGTATTGAGCTACTTTCTCCACACGGGAAAAAAAATGCATCATCTATATGACTTTTTTTCAAACCACATTCACTCTAACGCTACTGTATTACGCTGTGGGCTTTCCCGCACGAAAATCTGTGTGTAAAATCCACAAGGTGTGCAGCCTGAGGAAGCAGGAAATGCCTCATGGACAATCTCAATCTGTAAATGACAAGATGACGTGTAAATAGAAATCTCTACGTCAGGATCCAATTATGAGGTGGTTCCTGAATATTGATCTTCTTCTGCTTCAAAAATCTTCAAAAGTTATTTTAATCCGGGGTTTCTGCAGTCTGGAAGATACGAGAGATCATTGGAGGGTAAATATGGTAACGATGGTGACCACCGTTAAATAGAAAAACATAGTTATATATGTGAAAAATGGCTCAAATTTAAGAAAATTATCTTAAAGCAACCATTCACAGCACAACTCTCATCACTCAAGAGGAGAATCGAAAATGAAAGCTGCACGGCTATTGGTGGAAATGAGCAGCACAGAGTATTTCAGAAATCTTCCCCTAGTAGATGAGAACATCCTCCTGCTAGGCAGTATTTTAGGGTCTAGTATATAAATGATCAGTGGCGTAACTTGAATCTGCAGGGCCCCAGTGCAAAGTCTGTGCCTGGCCCCCGACTATAATGTACGGTATATAGTAATAGTCTTCTCATATGGGGAAAGTGACACCTCCTGGGCCCAGTTGCGATCGCACTCTCTGCACCCCTTAAAGTTACGCCCCTGTAAATGATAATACAGGAGAGGCGCTGAATAGGCCTAAACAGTACAACTACTCCGAGTAGATGTACTGAAGGGTATGAGGTAATGTGTCCTCATCCTCACTATATGGACCTTTCCCAAAAGGGAGGATAATTACAAGGACACTTCCTGCTGGTTTATGGTTAGGTACTAGGCCCGAGCCACTTACCATTTCTTCACTACTTGTCTGGCTCAAAATGTCTTCTCGTATACACGTCCCAGTCATTTTCCATTACATTAGGCCTCATGTATCGCCAGTCTGAGGTGAAGTTTCCTCTAGCAACCAGAGTGGAGCTTTCTGTCTTGTTGCTAAGGGCTTATAAACAAAGCCCTTCAGCCCTCATGATATGTACAAAGCTTTATTGACAAAGTTAATGAACAGAGCAGATTTTTTGGTGGTTTTCTTTCTGAAATACTGTGTAAATACTTCATGTTGCTAAAGAGATCTTTATATATTATGTATAATAGAGAGACGATTTTGGCGTTTGTTTACATGAAATGACCACAGCATATTTATCACCGGAAACGTTATTAAAATTTTGTTTCATTCATGAATACGGCATATAACCATTATTTATGTGCGATTGTCAACCATCAGTGTCTCTGCCCCAAGACATTACCTCAGGAACCACCACATGGATCAGGATTATTTTGTAGGGTTCATCATAAATCTACCAACAAAACCCATCATGATAAACCAGGGACACTTACTAATAGATCCAGGCACCGTGACTGAGGTAATCTTCTTATATTTGTTATCCATGGTCGCCTTCCTTTCTAAAATCAATTTTAAAATTATGCTAAATGAGCCAGGAGTACTACCAGCATTAACATTTCTTTGCTGTAGTTTCACAGGCTGTTACACAGTGCAAGAAAATGTTATCATTTAATTTAGAAAGGAGGCGGCCATGGACAACATATACAAGAAGATTATAATCACAGTCATGGTGCCTCGATCTATGAGTAAGTGTTCATGGTTTATCATGATGGATTTTGACGATAGATTTCCTGTAAATTTCAACAGTTTTCAAGGCAACAATACAGATCTAATGCACAGGTCATGTAATAAATTAAATTATATATATACATATACACACACAGGCAGTCCCCGGGTTACGTACAAGATAGGGTCTTGTAGGTTTGTTCTTAAGTTGAATTTGTATGCAAGTCGGAACTGTACCCAGAAAAAATTTTTTTGGTCTCTGTTTCAATTAGATTTTAAAAATGTTAGATTATTATTTATCCTGGTCCTAATGACAAAGCTTAATTGCAGGCACCTTTAATAACTATTGTATAATGCATATACATACATATTGCATTGGCAACTATAGCTACATCCAATTTTTTTATCCATTGGAAGGTCATGTGAGAGATTAGTGACTAATTAACCTGTCACTATCCTGTCAATCACCCAGTCATGGGTGACATCCAATTCATGATCCATACCTTATCATTCTTATATTATGTGTAATACTTTACGGACCAGCTGCTTTTATAGAAGTGGTCACACTTAATTATGATCAATTAATCTGCTGCTTCTTACCCTCTTAATTGCCATGGAAGTCTTCTTTCTAGTTTCTCCGGATTAGACTGGACCAGAAGATCCTTTGGTGGCCCCAGATTAACACAATGATGGACCACAGAGGTTAAGCAGAATATAACCCAATTAAAACATTACCATATTTTTTTTTCCTTCTAGTAAATGATGCTGGTCCCTAACTAAAATCTGGTAGGCCCAAGGAGCTGACACTGTAGCATCTGAATTTTGTCCTTGATTTTGTGATGAATTTATGTTTTGAGTTTGTATTTAACTAATTTTAAGACTCTCTGTCTATGAACCAGATGTTTTATTACAATAGAGTAAGGAGGGTGTACCGTACATTATTTTTTTCTCATCACCCTAAATATCTAATTCTTTCCTAATCTTGTGCTTAGGAAGTAGTTTGTTGCATCACAGTTACCCTCGTAGTTCAGACTTCAAGGAGATCAAGTCTAAATCCTGGTACTTGGGGAGAGAAAAAAAAAAAGTGTGCGAAATACAAATGGAAAATTCTAAAAGAAAGCAGAATTGTTTAGTCTTCATAAATAGTCAAAACCACAGAAAAAAAATGTTCTTTTATCTGGAAGACCTCCAGCTATTGTCACCAAATTGAATGTTGATCACAGCAGGGTGCACAGCAAAACAGTTTAAAAAGAATAATTTCTCCTATTAATCTTTGTGCGGATCATGAATGAAAGGGAAACTGCCGCCTCCAGCATTCCTGGGACTGGGCTCCCCACATCGCACCACAACACAGATCTTGGGTGTCCTGCAAAGCCTCAAGAGCACCAAAGACGAAAACCCAATATGCCACGTGGAGCAGAGTATATTTTGTCTGCTCCGGTAGGGGGGGGGGGGCATTCTCCGCCGTCACCATTGTCTGCTCTGGGGGCCTCCGCCGTCACCATTGTCTGCTCTGGGGGCCTCCGCCGTCACCATTGTCTGCTCTGGGGGCCTCCGCCGTCACCATTGTCTGCTCTGGGGGCCTCCGCCGTCACCATTGTCTGCTCTGGGGGCCTCCGCCGTCACCATTGTCTGCTCTGGGGGTCTCCAGTATTAATATTGTCTGCCCTGGGGGTCTCAGTCGTCATAGTCAGCTCCAGGGGTCTCAGTCATTATTATTGTATGCTCTGGAGGTCTCCAGTATTAATATTCTCTGCCCTGGGGGTCTCCAGTATTAATATTCTCTGCCCTGGGGGTCTCCAGTATTAATATTCTCTGCCCTGGGGGTTTCCAGTATTAATATTCTCTGCCCTGGGGGTCTCCAGTATTAATATTCTCTGCCCTGGGGGTCTCCAGTATTAATATTCTCTGCCCTGGGGGTCTCCAGTATTAATATTCTCTGCCCTGGGGGACCCCGACACTATTTGTTTTAGCTTGTCAGCTCCAGTACTATTTGTTTGCACTGGGGGTCTCCGTTATTATTAATGTCTGCACTGGGGGTCTCCGTTGTTATTAATGTCTGCACTGGGGGTCTCCGTTATTATCAATGTCTGCTCCGGAGGTCTCCAGTATTAATATTGTCTGCCAGTACCATTTGTCTGCTGTTGGGTCTCTCTAATTGTCGGCCGTTTTAGGTGCGATATTTAATGCCTAGTCTGAGGTCTGTAATACTAATAGACTGAATGCAGTATATGGTTGATGGGACATCTAGGGTGCGCTATGACAATACAAGCACCCGGACCAACAAAAGGGATTGAACTAAACAATAAATGAAAGACAGGGGGCGCTCAGCACAGACCCATTTATTCAGTATGCATTGTACACGCATCTTTATCGGCAAAAATAAAACAAATATACAAATACAGGAACAAGCTTTGTCCAATGAAACTGGCACTAGTGTTATAAGCGGATTAAACGAGTGACTGGAATCATAGTATTGGACTGCAGCACATGGCATAACTTCTTAGAAGCGTTTCCGGCAAAATCATTAGCACCTTCTCGGCAACAACTCACAGAGACCAGAACGGCGACTGCTTCAATACCAACAACTGTATTACATTGCACAAACAGTAAAGGTTCTCGGACCACCTCCTGGACTCCCTGCTTTATATGATAAAAGTAGAAAACTAGATCACAGCCGCGTTCCACCTCCTCCCCTGGTGCAGCTCCTGCACTGTGCTTTATTTGCGAATGTCAGATGCCAATATACACGTTTCCTCTGAAGCCTGAGTGAGTCTTTGGTAGGTGAATACGATTGTATTAATGACAAACAATAATGATCTACCACAGTCATTGGCCTGGAGGGCAGCATCGAGTCCTCGGGTGGCCACAGAGGACTATGCGCAAAGAAAAAAAAAACAAAAAAATCTAAAACTAAAAGACATTTAATACAAATTCTTATGACCAGGCACTTAAAACCCAGTCTTTGCTGAAGGCACCAAAAAAAATGAGAGGGTGGTCTGCTCCCAAAGTGATGACGGGCGACACTGTACTGCCCCCTCTGCTCTGTGTGATAACATACAGACTCCGGTTTTTTTGTGATGCCGAATATGTGGACACCTTAACTTCTCTTCTCGACTTCTGTGCAAAAATTTTCTTAAATAAAAAAAAAATTTCCAAAAACTTTCCGAAAGCAGAACTTTAAACAAAAAAAAAAAAAAAAAAACCTTTGCAGACCGACTTAACTTAAACACATCACACATTCCAATCCCCCCTTCCCCCCCAAAGCCTCCGGATTTTGGAATGAAATTACTTTTAGTGATTGCAGTTATAATAACCCTGTTATAGAACGCGGACAGTCATGACATCACAGAACATCTCGTGACGGCCCCTCGTTAGGGTCGGGCTCCTCGCGGTGCGCACACGCCTGCTATGGTAAAGGGTTTTACCGTATGACGGGGCATCCTGAATCCTTCCGGGTGACCGGCAACGATATGTGGTCACGAGCTTCCAAATCAATGTTGCACGGCACTGGAAGGGTTTGTATTTTTTTATTATGGTTCCCCGAGTGGTTACCCGACATTTTGCAAAGCTTTTCCGTGTGAGCAGAACTGGTTAGTGGTAGAGAGTAGTATTGCAGCAGTATCAGGCCTAGATGTCCGTCTGGATTGCACAGTTCCCTTCCGTTTTTGGATCATTCTCAGTGTCAGTCTTCTCCCCTTGGTTGGGCAAGCCCTGGCCGGCGCCCTCCTCTGCTATATAACTCAGCTGGGGGACGTCCGTGCACGTGACGGGGATACTAACAAGGGCGACGCCGCCTGGCTGGGGAGAATTTTCCAGCCGGTCGTTCTCTACTTCGGGGAGTGGGCTGACCGTGACAAAGCGAGTGTGATACTCGTTGGAACCGTGGCTGCAGGAGGTTTTCATACTCTCCATGTCGGAGCAGCTGAACTCTGAGAAATGACTAGAATGAGAGTCTGCCACGGAGGGTAAGCTGTCACTAAGAGAAGGGGAGTCACATTCGCTGGAATGAGTGCTCTGCTGCTCCAGGAGCTGAGCGTCCATGTCCTCTCTCGTCTCGTTTATCTTGGTGCTACTTTTCTTTCGTAGCTTGCCTTTACATTTCTTCCCTGCTGTGTTGTCTTTGGACCATTTGGTGGCGCTGCATTTACTTTCGCCTTGGCAGGAGGCAGAGCCGCCCACGCTGCTGCGGCCTGGGGCGCTGCCATCGTCAACACTGCTGCTGCCGCTATTATGCCTGAATTTGGCGGGTTTAGACTCGATGTCCACTTGCACTTCCATGCTGTTACCTTCCCTAAAAGAGAAAAAAATATCATTATTACAATCATATTATTACCTCCAACTGAGGAATAGGAAATATTATTGAAATTGTGGCCCAGGATTATTTTTAATATTCATCAAATACAAGATTTGGCTCTACAGGAGAACAAAGGTGGGGGCTGAGAGCTGAGGAGTCTGCAGCACAGACAAGTCACATGTTGTTTTTTTGAAAACAAATGCTTAGAGAAAGCAGAAAAACATATTTGCAATGTAGCTGTAATGGACTTCTGTAACCTCTCAGTGAAAATGAGGACCCTGCTGACAGGTTCCCTTAAACTTGTGCCATTCCATTCAGCGCCTAGTTTTGGGCCTGACTGTAAGAGATTTATTCTCTCGGTTATGTACCCAGGGGTCATAAAAACCTGGCGCGTTAGCTGCCCGCATCTTCAGCTTGCAGGAAATAAGCTACTGCCAAAAGATTCCTGCTCCGGATGGGCAAATAATCCATTCTTATGAGGATTTCAGGACAGACTTTACAGACCCGACTCGTATCCACCAGGTCACAGTGAGCTAGTGTCTACCTTTCACTAGATATTTATAGATGTTGTGGATATTACTCTCAGGAGAAATTCTGGGGTGGGCAAATTTTTATATTAGCCCCAAAATTGATATTGGGTGCAGACATGATGTGAGGACTGTACCTGTCCAGCGGGATGTAGGAGTTCAGGATGGATCCAGCCATGGCTTTGGTACTTGCATTGTCGCTGACGGTCCCTAGGCTCACGGTGCCCGATTCTCCGCTCAGACTGTATCTCTCCTTCTGAATGTCTGCTTGGACCTCCAGCCTACAAACAAAGAGAGGACAGCAGGTTAGGCAATTGCTGCTATAGAATGAAAAAAGAAAACCTACAAATCTTCCTCCACTCTGTGTATACAGCTCCTGTGCAGCTCCATAGTTACTATAATCTGATCCTGCAGGATAGTACAACCACATGCTACACCTTCTCCGATAAGGAGATGTCTATCTGAGAGATCAATGGTCATCTTCGTGCCAGAAGATTATAAAGAAAAGCAAACTCTGAGTTCCTGGAGCTGAGCTCTGACACATTGGCAGCAGCTCAGTGTATTCAGAAGGTTCCTGTAAACCTGAAGGGGGTGAAATAAATAGGGAAAGGACAAAGAGCTGACATTCTCACGTACACGTCTCTCTGAGGTCATCACTATAGAAAGGAGCTTCTGCCGCCGAGACCATAACCAGGAGTTGTCAGGACACTACTAATGTTTTTGCCTCTGCACAGGATAGGGGGTAACTTGCTGATAGGTGAGGGTCCCAGTGGGACCAACAGAGATCAAGAGAACATGCTGAACGCCGTGACAGATCAGGCAGCCACGCTGCCACTTTATTCAATGTCTATGGCACTGATGAAAGTATTTGTGCTCAACTATCTCCTTCAGTGCCATATAGAAGGAAACAAAAGACAATGCATCAGCAACCAGCCTCTATTCACTTGGGGGCTCTTTACACCCCTATTTTTGTCATCTGTGGGGTCCCACCACCAATCACGTGGATAAAGGAACCTTACAGTGATCAGACAACCCCTTTAAGATCCCCCCAGTGTGTACTACTTTTTCCTATCTACACCTGAACTCTGGTAAGTTGACTTGAATGATGAAGTAGAATAAGACCTCGGTGCAGACATGAGGGAGAACCATGTGCCGCTACGTCTCGCTCCTATGCAGTCCTCCAGGGCAGGGTCTTCTGTGCATTTAGCTTATGTATCTAAAGGGGTTTTGTAATGTTGATGTCCTACTGAACAATACTAGACCGTACAGAGCGTTTTGCAGGGGGTGTTTGTCAGACACAGCTCTGTACAGTTAGTTTCCATTAGAGAATAAGACTGTAATGGCAGAAGAGAACATGGTCACGAGTTTCCGCTTCACTTTTTAGCAGTAATCTCCGCCAAGACGCCTCGGCTTTCACAATGTTGGTGTAATGTACACACACAAACTATAGTATGATAAGCTGAAAGGCATGGCTGGGGCAGTGAATTATCAATGCACAGGGGCTGGGTGTAGTTGGAGCTGCCCACAGATATTTATGAAGGCCATCGAAGCAGATGGTGGGCACTGGCATCGCACCCATCAGCTTTCTATCTCATCATCACAATAAAGGAACGACTCTTGTGCCAATCAAAGCCTCATGAACACTCTAGAATCTGTCAGGAATGATTTTTATTTCCCGCTCTCCAGGCTGCAATCTTTACCTATTGAAGCAATTCACCATGGCGCTACCGGAGAGGCTGCCGGTAATGCTGGCCCCGGCCAATGCCATGGTGCTGGCCGTTTCGCTCAGGTTGTCCCGGATGGCGCCGATTCTGTCCATGTGACTTCCGCTGGCGCTCAGGCTGCCGGTCATTCCTCCCACGCTTCCTTCCCCGATACTTGGGTTGTGGCGAGCTTCTGCTACGGATGTGGCATCTACACAAGACGGACAACATGGTGGGTTATCAGCGAAGGACATTCGCAGACTGGAGTCTGATGCAACACAAACATGTAACATAGTAACAAAGAAATCCGGGAACTACAGCGAGGTGCGGTGCCAGGAGGAAGTTAAAGGGGAATAGATGGAATTTCCCGAACAAATATGCAAAAACCAGGTGAGAAGCCGAGGGCCTGTGCTGTGCACGTCTGTAGGATGAGGTACACACCAGCACCGGCCGCCAGGATACACGATTTTACCTGTATCCAAAACATTGTGTCGGATGATGTAGACATGGCAATACATAACTAGCCCTATAACATGGCACAGGAGGGATTTGAGCCTAGATTATTGACTACAGTATAGGGGGCAACAATGAGGACCCCTTCATCACAAAGACAGAGGTGCCCGTACCCTTCAACGAAACGATAATGTACCCTGTTGCTCCGCCTCTTCTCTATGGCACAACCAGGTATAGCAGAGGCCTGTATCTCCAGCAGTCCCTTGGACTATAAATGGAGGGTAGAGACCCCCTACTCATACTCAGCGAGTTATTCCTCGCCCAGTTCATGCCTCTTCGGGACAGTTTAGATAAAACCCCTTTTATTCTAAAATAAGAACAAGATCCCGCGTGTTAACGGCGAGCTTTCACATCTGTCCTGTTTAACCCAATATGGGCTGTACGTTTTTAAGCCGTTACAAAGCGACCTCGCACGTAGGATCTCATTTGTTACCCCAGCCTGGAGACTATTGGCTCGCCCCTTGTCAGGAAATATTCTCCTGACATGAAGAGAACGGTTCGGATCTTAATCTTTCCTTATATGGGAGGATATCAATGCGGCACAAACAAATCGCAGCGGTGCAACAGAAGCACTCACCAGTAGGGGGCAGCACCGCACCTCAAAAAAAACACACAAACATTTTTTTTTTAACCCTTCCAACCAGGGGCAAAGCCTGAGGAAAGTAAATTTCTTAAAGAAAACTGGAACAAATGGCCTCTCCATGATCTAGGAAGATAAATGGCTTCTCACCTGCCGCAGTGTTCACTCCACCAACATTAATGTCATTCTCATCGTCAAATTCGATGCGGACGCCCTTCCCGTTCCCGGCTGACACCCCACAGCCTCCACTTCGGCATAGGGATATTGGGACCACACCATAGACATAGGCCAACATAATGGGAACTCCAATACCTGCAAAATACAGAAGATTATTAGGCGACTCGACATTAACAATGCAGCAAAAAATCTCAAAAATTCAACAAAAAACTGTTTTACATCGTTCTTTACATGAACAAGGGAAGGTGCATTGTAAGCAGAAGCCTCCTATAAATCTATCAGATGATCGATGTAACACCGGAGAGCTGCACAGATTGTCAGATCATGTATCCATATCAATATTCCCTCCACGTTCAGATTCAGCAAGTAAAAGTCACTGTTATATAACAAAAGATCGTAGAACTTTTCATAGTAGAAACAATAACTTTCTCTTGCTGAAACTGGACAGCCTGCAGCGTGTTCTTTTAACTCCTTAACAAGCACAGTGCCACACATAGTACAGTGGCTGTCACCTGGTACTGCAGCTCAGCACATTCACTTGAATGACTGAGCAGCAAACAGGTCATGTGACAGGCCCGTGATGCAGATTGGGGACTTGCTGACTGGCATGGGGCTGGATACCCATCCTTAGCAAGGTCCGACATGAACCTTCCTCACCTACGGTGACAGCAGCGACAACCGGAGATACGATGACGGACAAGGTGACTCCGCCGGCTATGGCCAGATTTCTCTTGTGCTTAGAAATGTCTTTACCCTCGTAGCGATTGTGAATCTGCGGGAAAACATCATCATGTCAATGACCAAATCTCTGAATCATGTGAGTATATTCTGTGCTAATTCTTGTACGGATCTTGTGATACTCAAGAAATCTAGTTTCACAGAACAACCCAATCCCGGAGCCTTCCAAGAAAGATTACTCCACAGATTAAAGGGGGAAGGGAGGACGGCAACATAATACGACTGCTCCTTCAGTTGTAAGCTGGGTTCTCTCATACAATATATCTCCCAGGCAGCTATTATACTCCTAATACCAGATACTCCCAGGTGCACTTACCTTCCTGCCTACATATACAGGGATGCCAATAATCATTGCAGGAATGGCAATCCCGGCTATCAGTGCTATGCCCACAGGGGCCCCGACAAGCGTCCCCAGCTGCCAGAGGATCTTCTTCTTTCTGCTCCAAGGCTTCTTCCCCCAAAATGTGCATCCTGAAGGACTACAAGGTAAAAAGAAAAAAAAAGGTATACAGTGAGTACAAGAGATATACAGAATAGAGAAAATCTAGCAAGACTTATTACTCCTAGGCTTTGCGCTGATAACTACAAGTAATCTACAAGTAAATCCATCATGATAAACCAGGGACACTTACTCATAGATCCAGGCACCGTGGCTGTGATAATCTTCTTATATTTGTCATCCAGGGCCTCCTTCCTTCTAAAATTATGCTAATGAGCCTGACGGTCTCTTGAGAGCATTACCAGAGCCCCTACGTGATGTGGCTGTTACACTGTGCAGGGGAACTTCCCCCTCCCACTATGTGAGATTACATCAGGAAGCGGCAGGAGGGAATTGCTCCTCAACATTGTAACATCTGTGAATCTGCAGCACGGAGAGTCTCTAGTAATGCCTCCCCCCTCCCAGAGCCCTTATGGCTCATTAGCATAATTATAAAAGTTATTTTTACCAGGAAGGAGGCCATGGATAACAAATATAAGAAGATGACCACAGTCACGGTTCCTGAATCTATGAGTAAGTGTCCCTGGTTTATCATGATGGATTTTGGTGGTTCCTTTAAGAAACCTGCAATGCAACTTTTTGGAGATGAAAATGTTCCTGCGGCTTTGGGCTGCAGTAAAAGTCATTCTCTCTTAAAATAGCCAATGTGTCTCTGTTTAACCTGCTCTATTCTGGGCAGCCAAAACCCATAAAGCCCTTGAAGGACACAGCGGGAACAATGCTATAAACATGAGCTGCCCGGGATGCAAGGTGGAAATAGCTACAGAGGGCATAAAGAGAGACACCGATCAGCGATGGCCGTGCTCAACAAAACGGGGATTCTGGGTAGCGGTCACTGTGCATTTCATGTCCCGGTGCTCTCCTGCTCCCTAAACTGGGCTAACCCTGGTCAAGACCAGCGCTGTAGCTTTTGTGCTTTCTCGGTTCAGGTAATACAATTGTCTCCTTGAAGAAAAATGTAGTGCACCCCCTGAGATTTCATCTTGGTGCTTGCAAAAGAAAATAAAATCATAGTAAAAAAAAAAAAAAAAGAAAAACGCCTAACGCCCCATATCATATGACACAGAACTGTATCTGTCACCCTTGTACCAGGAAGGACAATCTTTTAAACTTCACGTCTAGTGATAAGGGACAGAAGTCGTGTGTGTGTGTTTCTCTAGAAGCCTGTAGATACTTGCACACTTCCCTAAGCAAATCCATGTAAATGAGCCCCTGCAGGCTCCGCGGCTTCTCAGAACACATTCTTCTCTCTACACGGAGGAGTTTGGCAGTACATGAAGTATTTCTTGTAATCTGGTTAATGAATGCTCAGGTCTAAGCTCCCTAGTGTTATACAAGTAGTATAGGTTTAGGTCCGTAGAGATTGTGCGGAGCAGGACGCCAGCTATTCCATGAGTGTGATCCTGTGTTATCTATATAGAAGTAATATTTGTCATGCTGTCTAAATGATAAGAAGAAGACTGCCTAGATGTGATCTCTACAGAGCAGGAAGTGGTGATAACACAGGATGACACCATTCTAAATAGGCGAACCACTTCCGGTTCTGTAGAGATCACTTCAAGACAAGCATGACAAATATTAGCTCTATGTAGATGACACAGGATCAATCCATTGTCAATAGGCGATACCTATATAAAGCCAATATAGGTCAGTGTAATCCTATCCATAATGCAGAAGTTTGTGATCAAATGCCAGAATATTCCACTGAGGTGTAATACGGTGAGCACAGACTTCTACGGACCACTGAGATGAATGGTGTCACGTCCCACCACTATGATCTGTCACCACTACAAGTCCGTGATTCACACACCACCCACGCTCGTCTGTTTTAGTCCTAAGGCCCATGTATTTACCTGAGATAATGCAGGTCCGAGATTTCCTTCATGCAGAGCCAGCAGAACTCGCAGCCGCACACGGCACATGTCATGTGATTGCAGCTTCCGTCGTTCATCTTTATGATGTAAGCGGCACATCGCGGGCAAGGCTTGATGTCGTCCGCTGGTCAGGAATGAAACAAATAGCCATTAGTTTATATGTATTTAAGTTCTACATATTAATATAGAATCAGCAATTTTTTCCCAAGCTGATGTAACAGCATTTAGAGATCTGCTTTACAGCAGTCATATGGACTATAGAAACGGGGGGATTGGAGAGGTGCACATAGATTCAATATTGTGACCTGTACAGGGGTCAAGGTGAAGGTTGTCATCTATGTGGAGTTAATATTTAGTTATCTGGTGATCCGATCTGTAATGATGAGAGGACTGCCTTCAAGTGATCTCTACAGATCTGCAGAACCAGGAAAAGTCTGCCCATCGTTACACCAGAGTGACTGAGAAAGGTGTAGATGTAGAGCTAATATTTATCATACCGGCAAATGATAGACTACCTTGATGTAATCTCTACCGAACAGGAAGTGGTGATAATGCCATTCTCAATAGGTGACCACTTCCTGCTCTTTAGAGATCACATCTAGGAAACCATCTCATTATCATTCTAGACAGGATTACAGTGACAAATATTAGAATTATGTAGAGAACACAAAATCAATTCCGTTCGCAGTAGGTGATATTCATACAGAGCGAATAGAGGTCACTGTAATCCTGTCTGTAATGACAATTGGGTGACTGCCTTGAAGTGATCTCTTCAGAACAGGAAGATGCAATAAAACCCATGGAGAGTGGTTTCATCCTGAGTTATTCATATAAAGCTAATATTTGTAATTGTAATCCTACCATTAAAGGACATCTACCACCGGGAGGCTCCAAGCTCCATTAACACCTATGAAGCCTGGAGCCTGTAGGCTCACTTGCATATAGTCCTTCATCCTGGTGGTAGATGTCCTTTAATGATGAAAAAAAGGACTGCCTTTAAGTGATCTCTACAGAACAGGAAAGGTCTGCCAATAGTAATGCCTAGCGCTAGAGTGACAATACATATAGGGCACCACATCAATGACCTAGATTTAGCAGCTACGGCTGAAGAATCATTGCTCTGCACTGAAGAGCCGGTTCTGTTTGCATGATATGCCTGAGACATACCCCAACCAAGGGTAACAAGCACCGCCCTGGCGACTAAAAATAAAATCAGAAGTCCTTGCTCCACTGCTCCAGCCGGAGGATAATAGTGAGGAGCTATTATAACCTACATCACAGAATCACAGGGATCGTCTTACAGAAGAGAGATTGTGAGCGGGCGCTCCGGGCCCGGTGCCAGTGAGATGAGACATCTTTACTCTGCCTGGCTCTGATCTGCTCAGGTCATGAGATAATCACTCCGTTCAACGAGTAAGAATAATGCAACTTTGTGCCTTAAATAAATCGAGGACAATGGACACCACCGCAGCCGAGAACTATTTCTTAGAATCAGTGGGATGAGCGAGACATCGGGACGAGGTACCTGCAGCTCCGGACTCCTGGCTATAACTTATGGAGGATGAGCGGATGGTCCTCAGGCGCAGGCTTTGGGCTCGCTCTTGGCGCGCGGCATCACAGGTCTGGTTTGGGTGCCAAATCTGTTTACAGTGGTAGCAGAACTCGGTGCCACATCCGTCACGACCACAGGTTAACTTTGGGCAGCTGGCACAGCCAAAAGCGATGACGGCATAGCTACAAGGAAAAGATTGTATCCTTCATAAATATATCACAATTCTGCATCATAAATCCTCTAATTCCTCATAATACAGGCAGTCGGTCCTCTTGGTAAATGGCTATTTCTATACAATAAGACAATATTTCCAGGAGGAATTACAGAGGAAATCACACTGAAGAGCTATGGGAAAAGATTTCCAGTACTGTAATTTCATAAATTGGGTTATGGATAAATGTTACTGCAATAATTCATCGCCTTAAATAATAAAGTATATAACCTGTTCTTTAAGTGATTGCAAAATTTTGTTTTTAATTACTGTAGGTAAGTGCCCCCACCCCAGAGATCGCCTCCAGAACTATGCCATAATATAAATGCTTGTCCCCACACGATTTCAATGGGGTATGAATAGGGATGCAGTCACCTGAGGTGGCACCGATCCCTAACACTGAGGACAATTATTTATATTCCAGTCCAGGAAAGCCAAGTCCACCGACAAGGAACTTATTTGGCTTTCCGACACTCCCATAGTATGGAATGGACGCCAGCTCAACTGGCCCCTCCACAATTGGCAAGACCTGGATTACTGGGAGTCCCGTTCTCATGATTTGTGGGGAGTCCCAGCTTCTTTTCTCCTATCCACAAGATAACGAGCAAACTTGGTACAACCCCTTTAAATAGGTTTTCCCCATCATCATATCCTTGAGAAAGGAAACGGGAAGTTATGTTTACAGCATTCCGAGAGGTATTCCTGCTTCCTGTCCAGGGGGAGGGATCAGGACATTTGGATAAGGAAAGTGACGAGCTATGTCTAAGGACACTGTCAGAAACACGAGTGCAGGTTTACATCCATAGCGCAGGAAGCCGTGTCAGGGACCCATGTATAACAAACCCTATGTAACTTACTTGTAGGTTGGACTTTATTAGGGCCAGGAAACCACAATCGGCTCCACAATTTAGTGTTTTAGAATAATGTGGCAATGAGAAAACTGTAGAATTGTATCAGAGGTGAAAAGTACATAATCCAAATCTGTATTTTTCTGCTGTGTGAAGCGCTTGAGGACACCTAAATTCTCCTCTCATGTTTCAGGTCTCATTGATACGCTGGGTTTAGTATGTACGTCTCATATATTGTACTACATACAGCTATTTGTCCTACATACACACAGGGACTTCATAGAAATGTTATTACGAGGTCTGATTTCTGCCAGAAAAAAAACGAGTGAAAAAAAATCTTTCCTACTACTTCCATACTACATAGGGCAGGTCCAGTCTTTACACCCTTACGAGGCGTTCAGTTTGGATCTTTCTGTTCTCGGGGAAAGTACCAATTTCATCAAATATGCCCGTATGTAACACAAGCAGATTTTGTAGCGCAACTGGCACAGATTTAGGCTACATTCACACGACTGTTGGGAGATGTATATGCATCCCCCATAGGCCGGCAATGGGCACACAGAGTGGTACGGAGAGAGATGGTGCAGCACACGTGCGGACATGTCCTATCTTTCTCCGTATTACGGTGCTGTGCGCCATGTATCTCTATGAAGAGGGGCAGGGACGAGCAGCGCTCACCCCCTCCTCCTCGCCCATGCACCGTGTGCCCAGCAGGCATATGTTAGCGTGTATGTAGCCTTACACTAGGGGGAAAAAAAATTGTCTTTCATTATTGTTTTTACACTTTTTGGTAGTAGTGGTAAAACCAGACCCAAGCGAAAAGAAGGTTGTCCATGGACCAGGCTTGCTCCGACAATATTGATCCGTGAGCTTGTGGGATTTGCCGGACCAAACCTAGAATCTGTACAGTTCTACTTTCAGTCTGGTAAATCCCACAGGCGCACAAATCAAGTTTGTCGGACCTAACCCGCTTGTGGACAACGTGTTTTAGGGTGGAAGCTACAAGGGGCATAAATTGTGGAAAATTGGGCAAAGTTTTGGGTAAACTCTCGGGTGCCTATTTTTTTTGAGAAATTTGTGGCACTGTAAAACTTGGAGATTTTCTGCCTGTACAATACCTGTAGCATATGGTGATATCATCACATCTACACCGCCACACAGTGAGACGCCATACTGATGGTCTACATACTGGTCTAATTGGCACTGATCCATACAGAGGCACATCAGATCCTTACCCACAGTCAGGAGCGGGACACCATCTACAATCAGGATCAGCCACGAGCCACCTCCTGAGCATAAACTCCTCGTACTTCTCCATCAATACGTCGTCGTTAAGTATTAAGCGGATATCGTAAGGGTTAAATCGTTCCGAACACTCCGGACAGCTGATATTGACCCTGCTCTCCGATATCTCTATCCGCAGGTACTGACGCAAGCAGTCCGCGCATGAGCGGTGGTGGCAGGTCATTATTTCGGGAAAACGGTCCTTAGAGTGCCGTAAAAGGCACAGGGGGCACTCCATGTAGTCTCCGCTCGGTTTACTAGCGCACGCATTGTCTGACGGGTTCACGGAGGGAGGGAAGATGGAGTTTTTGTCAGTGCACATCTCCGAGTGAATGCTCTCAATGCTGGCGATGCCATCGACCCCACTGGTCAGGTCCCTGGATTTCCGTTTCGGATCTTTTTTCTTGCGGAAGATGGATCCCCATGGCATTCTCCTTTTCTTTGGCGCCTTTTTAACAGGTGGAAGGCTAACTGAGGAAGTCGACGACTGGAGGTCCCGATCTGAACCCATCTGCCGATGCAAACTCATCTCTACTAAGCCACAAATGAATCATTCAGCACATGTGCACAGCACGGCGCATCGCTCCAAGTCCCGGGCACCGAGTCACCAGCCTCGCCAGTCAATCCGCCTTCTCCGCTTTCAGAGGGAAGGTCCTGCTCCAAGTTATTCTGTGAATGGAAATGAGAGAATAAGTTAATATGGCTCGAAAAAAACAGAACCTGATGTATGTTCTCATAAAAGCTGAAATGAAACTTGAGAGACTCTATGGGAGGAGAGCCAGGGATGTGACGGAGGAGAACTGCTGGGGGAAAACTTCCTGCAAGTTCTCGGAGGCCAGAAAGTGATGTCACACACAGAGTCCACATGACTTCCTCCAAGCTAAACATACTTTCCCGTACATAACGGGCCCATCATAGCGTCACGTTCTGCCCTGTACGAGGCTAACGAAGCGTCAGAGTTTAATAGAAGATCAGTACATGGAAAGGTTTCATGCAGATCATCAGGCGAACAATAGGAAGAGAGATAGAAACTTAACAGGTCCATAAAAACCTATGTGTCTGACTCATCAGACCGGGGAAAGTAGGGCATGATGAGAGCTTTGCAGACATAAGTATGGCTGAAGTGAGGTGAACTGGTCCTAAAGGCACTCAGCTGGCACCTGGAAGAAAGCATAGCCCCTGTGGATTTACCTTTACTATTCGGATCATGTGTTCTGACTACTAGGGTTATGAAGTGAGCAACTACAGTTCAAAATAAACAAAATACTAATACTACAAAAAAAAAAAAAGTAATAAAATAAAACCAGTATTAATAATAATAAAAATTGTATCTATAAAGTAAGCAACTACAGTATAACAAATACAAAAAAAAAAAAATATTGAAATAAATAATACCGTAATAATAAAACATAATAATGGAGCTATAAAGTAAGCAACTTCAGTATAAAAAAAATACAAAAAATTATATAAGGAAAATAAGTTGTAAAAATAATATATATATCTAATAATAATATAATATATAATAATATAGTAATATTATTAATAGGGCTATAAAGTAAACAACTACAGTTTGAAATAAGTGCTACCAAAAAAATCACAATAAGTAGCAAAAATAATAAATATAAATAAAAAATTTGTAAATACTAAAAATAAAAAAACTGAATATAAGCAAAATAAAAATATTTGTATTATTACATTACAGACGGCCCCCTACTTAAGGACGCCTGACTTACAGACGACCCCTGGATCTAAAATTATAAAATATACAGTTTCGACTTACATACAAATACAACTTAAGAACAAACCTATGCAACCTATCTTGTATGTAACCCGGGGACTGCCTGTACTGAAAATTATAAAAAATTATAATAAACATATATACATGTTCCGGAAAAAACAACAGTTTTTGCACTGCCCACGATACAATCCCGCAGAGTGACAGCAGAAGGATATCCCATCCCCTAGCTGTAGAGGGATAGCGCATCCCGAAACGTGTCCGTGGCTTTTGATCCGCTGTACATCAGTGCTGCATTGTAATATGAGCGACTCATGGGGGTTTCCTACGACCTGTCCTTACTCCCCTGAGGTCCCTTCCTGATAAGAGGTCATTAGGGCTTTAGTGCTGGGGTGCACCAGTCCTCCTCTTTGTCACTGGAGTTCCCTTGACACAATTCTCAGGTATTCTCAGAAATGTATAAATAAATTGACAACTGGGTGTTAACCCTCACACCGGCCCAAAAGTTCTAATTTCCTTCCTCATTTACCAATTTTGAGAACTTTCGGCGAGTGTTGGCATGTCTGCTTCTCACCCCAAAATAATCATACCTACAGTACTAAGGATGTCAGGGGGTGGGGAGTTGCTGGAAAAACTGAGGTGGCGACGTAAAGTAAAAGTGTAAGTACATGGTGAGAAATAGAGAGTGAGACGTATGGGGTATGTGTAAAATAGAAACCAAAAAGGAGACATGTAGGAGACACAGGCAGCGAAACGCATTCAAACCATCGACTTCACATAAATCATGTCTAAATGACTGTAGTCGCAGGGACCAGTGCAGGGACCAGAGCAGGACTGTAGTAACATGTGCTCAGGAATCTCTGACAGTAAGGGATTTTGGATGGGAAGTGTTGGCGGCTAAGCCTACCCACAATAGCAAGTTCATCCGAGGAACCTCTGATCATTCACATCATAAAACACATAAAAGCGGATGCACAAAGTTTGATTGTTATCCCCCACCTATAGGATCCGATCCGATATACCAATCACAAAAAAGGAAGAGGTGTTCTGTGGCGACATTGGTAATCCTCTTATATTTGTTATCCATGGCCTCCTTCCTTCTAAAATCAACCTTTGAAGTGCCGAGGGAAAAGGTGGGAGACAGTGATGGTAGTTCTCCTCTAATTGTAACCGTCCCCACAATATTACACAGGACTAATGAGTGTGGGGACCTCCTTTCTCTCCCCAGCAAATAGATTTGGGCTTATAAATTGTATTTGGTGGATGCCTAGGTTCGTATATAAGGCGCACCGGATTATAGGGATGAATGACCAGCAGATGGAAGACCTGTGCACAGTTCAAGGCAGCTGTTGTCTGTAAGTACGGATCATATATAAGGCGCACTGGACTATAAGGCGCACCTTTGATTTCTGAGAAAATCAAAGGATTTTTTGTGCACCTTTATAGTCCGAAAAATATGGTACTGAACAGGAGACAGACTGTGACTAGAGATTCCCGGTGGCATCTGAATTCTCTCTCTCAATAGGAGAATATGTGCTGAGCCGATCTATGGACTGGGGAGGCCGGGTCAGTACTTTTACACATGCGCTGCTCCGGAAGACTTTCTCTTTCCATATATACAGATCTACACCTAACAGCAGGGTTTCTACAGAACAGGCAGACTCATTGCTGGAAGCCTTCCCTTATCTTATCACTGCGTTAGTGGGACTTTTCCCAAGGATACTCCTCCGATACTTATATGGGTAATAGAATACGCATGTTACAGGGCTAAGAAAAATCATTTGGAACAACTGGGAGAAAAAAGAAAGAATGAAAGAAAGAAAAAAAAAAAAAAACAACAACAATATAAAAAGCACCTAAGGCAGAATGACTTCTTGAGAACGGCTTGAATGACAGACAGCCCTACCCGGAGAACGAGACATTTCTGCTTTTTTTCCCCTCTCCTTATAGAAAAGGGAATCTAGTTTGGGTGACGCTTTATTTACTGGAAGCCGTGTGTGTTACAGGAGACCCAGTGATGCAAATGAAAGTAGCAAAGTCTATCAGGAAGTAAAGCGCGATGAGGCGGCCAGACATAGCCGGGATATCTGCTGATAATCCACAGTGTACAGTCCTAGGCAGCGCCGTGCACCGCAGATAAACTCGTGTGACAGCGGCCAATGGAGTTTGTACCGCGGTCTATAGATTGGATTTCATAACAGTTATTGATTAACCAAAGGGAAGATGCGTGGCAACCCAGACCAAGCGCCCGCCTGCCCCCAGCATCTGATCGCCGATAGACCGCCAGTTGTGATGCGTCACAAATTAAAGGTGCACTTTACACGTCGTCTATTCAAGGGTGACCCGATCCTAGCCTTAGTAAATGAGCCCCAATGTGTGAATGCAGCCACAAAGGTTATCTTCACCTGCATCTCTGGCCCAGTATATGGCAAGAACCTGGGCCCAGCGGAGGATCCTCCGCTTCTCTGGTGGGCCCGTCTCACACTGGGGCCAAATATAAATTACCCCCTGCAGTCACAGATTTTGAGATGAGATGACCGGATAGCCAGGATACAAATATGGAGGACACCACAACAGGCAACATATTCTCAGTTAAGGACCCCCAACCCATGCATGTGCTGAAAGTGAGGGGCCCCATAATAGGCCTCGCTGATATATTTCATACTCCATTCACTAAGTAGCGAGGAAGAAAGCTGATCACAACCTTTGCTTTGCAAATTAGGCAGCGCCTCAGCTTCTCACAAGTGATTTAGCGTTCCCGTGTGGGAGGCTGCACATAAAGCCGGAGCTGCAGCTGTTCAGAGCGAGTGTTATATACATGGCAGCCCGTCCTCACATTTGTCTATACAGATGTCTGGACGCCCACAGAGCATTGCAGCATTGCTACTAACCTGAGACTGAGGCGACAAATAATAGCTCTTCATTATGAGGCCATGGGTGTACTGGGCCAGATCCTGACCAGGCCCAGAGTCACATCACACAAAACATATAGAGGAACATGAATGCCCCTGTACAACACAAATCCTGGCCCTTCAATCTGGTCTGGAGGTCACCAGTCGTAAAGTTACTAGGATAACATCAGGGCAAGGGGCAAAAACACGGCCAGGATTGAAGGTGTGAAACCGGCAGCAGAACAACACTGCAACTTTATGGTATCCATAATCATTGGATGAAACTCACATCTGATGCCCCATGGGAGAAGAGGACTTGAATGCCCTCCAAGTGCATTATAGTAACCTGCTCTAGGCCCCCCTTTCTATCCAGTACATGGTACATGGGCCCTTGTGTGCAATAATTGGTCTCAGACACAGGACCTAGCTTAAAAAACAGCAAACCAAGAATTTATAAGGAATTAGTGAGATCCGCTGCTCCATCTGATAGGATATGATAGAGGGGGAGAAGCTGAGCTCTGCCGTATACAGGTTTATAGGATTTAGAGTGTCACTCATGGTTTCATATGACTGTGTGTACTCTGTAATCTTCCCTATGATTTGTAAAGCGCTACAGAATATGATGGCGGTATATAAATATAGATTTTTATAATAATTGAAAAGTAAGTCCCAACTGGACTCCTAGGAGAGTCCTGAAAGTGAGAGTCCTGAATGGCACATAGTAACTGCAACCGAAAGTCCTGATTACTCCGCCCACACAAAGTGACTGACAGTGAGAGGCCCAATTACTTCACCACCACACAGTGATTGAAAGGGAGAGTCCTAATTACTCCAACTAGAAACAGTGATTGACAGTGAGAGTCCCAATTACTCCACCCATACACCATGATTGACAGTGAGAGTCCTGGTTACTCCACCCACACACTGTGATTGACAGGGAGAGTCCTGGTTACTCCACCCACACACTGTGATTGACAGGGAGAGTCCTGATTACTCCACCCATGCACCATGATTGACAGTGAGAGTCTCCATTATGCCACCCACACACAGGGATTGACAGGGAGTCTTACCTAGGAGTCTTACCGTCTATCCTAGGATTCCGATTGGGCTTAATGACTGATTTGGCAAGCTCTGTGTAAGGCTGCGTAATCTGTAGGCGCAATATAAATAAAGAACTATTATTATTAACTATTTTTCTACTCCTTAGAAAGGACAAGCGTCTAGTAAACAGAAATGAACTCCGTAAACGCAAGAGGTGTCACATGAAAGGTTCTACACAAAATATGTGGGAGGAAAACTTTACTTTTCGAACGTTAAGTAATAGTTCTGATATATACGGCATCCGTTCTCTGGTCCCCTATGCCCATGGATCCTACAGCCATCCACATACATGTCAGTACCCTGATGAGCCCGGGAATGATGTGCACCCCCGCCGTGGATGGGGCACAGACCCTGCTAAGGTAATAACCTCTAATAATTTATTTCACAACCCTTAATAACACTCTTAATGTACTTCATTAAAGTCGGATGTACGAAGCTTTCCGTACAAGAGGCTGTTGTCAAACTTTTTTTTTTTTTTTTTCACAAATTCCACAAAACTTTCCATTTAGGCTTCAGGAAGCCAAGGCCGTTCCTGCAGGCTGCCCGGTTCATTACAGCTATGCTGGGTCATAAACTTGTCAAGGGCCTGTACACAAAGTAAAGTGTCACACCAATCTGTTATCATCAGCTGAAAAACATGAGAAACAAATTGTTCTGATGGGGATTTTACAGGAAGCCGTGTCCGCGGGGCAGTGATGTTCCTGGACCGCAGTTCTAAAGAAATCGTCCTAACACACAAAGACGTCCTATATACTATTTGGACTGAAAAGTAAACTAGAATAGAATAGGCGGTGTAAAGTTGTCTGACACAGAGATGGCGATCATGCAATTCTACATTTCCCCAGTAGTGGCCGCTATAAGTGGAGAAAAAAAAAAAAAAAAGTGGTTGAGTCACATGATCCAGAACCGTAATCAAAGCGATCATTTGACCATTGGATCACAGGCCGAAGAGAGGTTGTGCAGGCGAAACAAGACCTTAGAGTCATGAATATCAGATCAGTCTTGGCTACAGTGGAGTGGGCCAGAACTTTAGGTTCAAGGTCCTCCTTTCGGCAGCTCCGCCTAACCTGGGCGCATCACTTAATGGGCTAATAGCAAATTAGCAAGGCAGTGATTGGCCGTCTGGCTAATCACAGGAACACCTAGGAGCGTAAAGCTGCATGATTGGCTGCTCTGGAGACCATAAAGCAACGCATACGAGGGCGGAGCTGCAGAATGGAAAACACCGAACCCAAGTTCTCATCTACTCATCTCTAGACTACTCCTAACACCCTGGCCCCGTCCTCTAACCACACAGATATATAAATAGTACTATAAATATATGTAGATTTAATACGAGGCGATGCTATACAACAGGAAGGGCAGGTGGGAGGGAGTGCCGACATACTCCCAGACATCAGCAAACTCTCTCCTTACGAGTTTCCCTTGTGATGACACCTCCATGACACATCTAATCTCAGCCGTCACACAATGCTTAAGCCAAGAAGACAAAGAAAAACAGAAACGGGACGGTTGGATTATGCCGATCCTGTACGTTCTTGGACCTAGGCCCGATCGTAATGACACACAGTGCTCCTGCTGTATTGACCCAAAGACGTAAGGACATTATCCAAATAGTTTTCGCCACATAACTGCGATACGGTCATAGGGAATGTATAATGAATTAGTTATCCCGCCTGCGATTAGTGTCAACTGATCACAATAAAGAAGCCCTCCGCCTACATCTACTTATAGAAAAATCTGCTTAGTAATGCAAACCGAGGTGAGAAAAAACAAGATGTCTGGATGGTTCTGATGATGCTACAAGATAACCAGCCGGGTCATGGCAGACACCAAGGACATAGGAATAAACTGCTCTAATAATTCTAAATAATGCTATACAAAACCCACAAAATCAACAATGTACACCACACTGATTCCAGGTCCTACTTTCCCGATCCTTCTCGACACACAGGAAGTGACTAAACAACCAATCACGTGACTCCTCCCTATGCCAAGAGGGACTAGAAAGTGAAGACCAGGATGATTGCAACGGGATGAAACCAGACATAACTACACAATCTGCAATATACAAATAAATGACTTACCAGCCCCGATACCATATAATCACATAAAAGTATCATGTATCGTCCAAACCGCGACATTGACAAAAATGAAACATAAAATGCACGATAACTACAGTCCCTGGGATACGTACAGGATAGGTTCTTTGGGCTTGTTCTTAAGTTGAATTTGTATGTATGTAAGTCGGAACTGGTATACCGTATTTTATAACTGAAACAATTGGAATTTTTACATTTTGTGTTGTCATGGGAACAAGGATTATCAGTAAAGCTTCATTACAGACACCTTACAGCTGATCATTTCAGCCTGGGACTATAGTAACATCCAGGGAGCTTCACCAGAGGTCACATCTGGAAGAAGTCCGTCTGTAACTAGGGGTCATCTAAGTTTGTTGCCCTTAAGTCAAGAACCACCTGTATTCCATACCTGCTCACCGAACACAAGGAAATCACTAAACCACCAAAAAATAAAATTTTTTTTGGTATAGCTGTGCAAAATATAATGTATCATAAAAACCCCCCGGCATTCAAAGCAATGACCATTACAGACCCGATAACTGCTCACGCAACGCAAGGGAAGTAAACTGAACCCCCACATGACAGGAAGACACATAAAATATATCATCACTGGCACCCGGTATAGCTAGCATCAGATGTCATACCATAAAATAACTCCGCAAAGTATCATCCAAACCCAACGTTCAAAGCAATGACACAAAACAGGCCCGATACCCGTTCCACATCCGCTCACGCAACGCGAGGAAAGTAAACTGCACCCCAAGAGACAGTAGGACACAGAATCTGTAACTTGGCTGGCGCCCGCTATAGCTAGATAAGCCGCAGCGTTACTTACGGTGTAGAAGGACGTCTCCTGTACGGGTCTACGAGCCGCGGGCACAGCAGCTGAGCAGACGCAGCACTAGAGGCCACTCCTCGGCCACACAGGAATTTTAAGCTTTCCATACATGACTTCTTCCCGACTAGTCACAGTGGACGTTGCTCACATGAATGATCACCGTTGTGATGGCGGAAGTGCAGGGAGAGGGGGGGAAAAAAAATGACAACAAAAAGTGCGTTGCCTGTACAGTACAATGTGGGCGGCACCCATACACGTTAATCATTACTTCCTGAGACAACAAAGTCTCCGGTCTCCGGGCTGCAGCTCATGACCTTTACCAGGGAGAAGTCTCAGCTCCCGGCTGGAATGTCTTCAAGTATAAACACAAGAAACTTCAGACGCTGGAGAAAAACTTCCACCGTAGGGGGCGCCAAAACCAAACCGGACAGGGCGGAAGGCAGGCCAGCTATACAAGGCGTGATACCGAAACCATTACCCCCAGCCCCGCCGCCTCATAAAGATTTAACCCTCACCGCAACATTCACATCCTTCTCCATTACTGCTGGGGTCATTGTGAAACTGAGCCGTTTCATTTTCAATGGAAAAAGATTGCAATGTCTTGAAGAAATCGGCGTGATGCAACGTCTGGATTGTACTTCATGAGAAGGTGTAATACAAACACCCTAAAACAGGTTTACAGCGCTCTGACTAATAGTGCAAAAAAAAAAAAATCTGCAAAGGTTTGTAAAGAGTTAAAATCCAAAAATAATATGGAAATAACGCAATCTCGACAGTCCTCCGCATGGGATTTGCTTACGTGACTGTAGCCGTGTCATGTCTACATACATACATCGTTGCTGAAGAGGAATGAATCACTGGCCTCAGCGGTCATATACCGTTGAGGCCGGTGAATTGCGTCATTACGGATGGGTATTTATGGAAGGACACTGCTGATGACATGTAAACAAATTCCGCTGAGGACCACCGGAGCGCTGGGCTAGGGGCAGGGGAGATGTGTAGTGATGTTATGCGCACACAGACGCGCACGCTGGTTCTGCAAGGGATCAGGTCACATCATACGGGTTTTTACGTATAGTACCACTTCCCCCGCCCCCCACCCCTCTCCAATTTTTGGAAAGTCTCCTTGACAGTGATGTAATCGCCTGAAGCACTTGACAGAAGTGACTCTTCTTTGCACTTATCCCCGAGGGCTAGAGAGGAAGCGACGTCCAGCAGTTACACACAGACGCACAGTCACCATGACCTGACAAAAATCCGCTTCAGGGCAAGAAGTCGTTTTCTTATAGGAAACATATTGAGCAACGACAACTTCATGGGGTGACACTCCCTGCAGCCGCAACATACCAAAATGTCACTATCCCTTCTATGGACTCCCCTCTTATTCCGATCCCACATCCAGTCCTATTAGGAGTCACGGATCTCTCCCCGATGCAGAGCACAGTGTATCGCCAACAACCACTACCCTCCAATTACCAAACTGGTTCTGGGAGCTGGTCACACGTGCATGAGATTAACCCTTTAATTGGTTTCATCACAACCTGTCATTAAGGCTTAGAAGTGGTGACACAGAGTGAATGCGGTCACACGTGGCACAAGTATCGCGCCTCGGACCCATCACATAGAAACACATGCGATCGGTAATCAGCACCTGGCGTCTTGTTTATCCGCATACCTTATTGGGCCGGGGTACCCAACGCTAGCGCCACGTGTGACCGCACCCGCACAGAAGTAGAAAAACATGGCTGCTTTATGCCACAAAAAGCGCCACACCTGAAAATGTGTTGTGCGCAGTATTACAACTGAGCTGCAATACCAACATACACCATAATCAGCTGTGGCGCTGTTTTTGGGAGAAAGCAGAGATGTTTTTTCGACCTCTGGACAACAGGACCAAATACTCTGCAGGTAGCAGCAAAAGACAACAAACCACAAGTGTCAACCAGCTCGTACCTCTGGTCAGAGTTTGCTCTTTTACAAGAGCCCTAGATCTGAGAGAATAATATCCCTGCTTGTGGAGACGGGAATAGCTGGAGAATGGGTCGTGTAGACTGTGCAAAGATCCCTGGTGGAAAAAATACATGCTAATTAGTTGTCTTTTAGTACAAAGAATGTGTGCTCTCTCTATAGTGCCACCTAGTGGAGACACGTGCCTTGTCCATTTCATGCATCAGACTGTCTATGTTCATTTTGTGATATATATATATGTTCAAAAAGTAAAAAAAAAATTTGACTTCTTACTATTCTGAGCCCCAACCCCTTTTTTCATTTTTTGCAAAGAAAATGGCGTCCCACGACCCAGGATTATACACTACACTTTGTGCCAGAAGTGGTTGATGTGTAATATTAGATAAGGTTTCTCAATCCTATACCCACCGACATCCTTCAGCATAGCAATACTAGGTAAGAATGTGCAGTATTAGTACCGGGTACACGCACCATCCCAGGGCCGGGCCGCTCCGTCTGCTGGATTGTAAGGAGGACTTTCTCCTACACCCCCAGCATAAATCCTCTGTGCTGCGGGCCCTCCTGATGGAGAAGATCTATTCTTTTTATAGCTATAATGTCCGCTATGTTCCTGTACGATTCTTCCAAACAATCGCTTACAGGACGCCCGCCACTTCCCCTGTAACCCAAACGTCTATTTATGTCACGAGGCATCGCGCTGTCCCCCCCGGAGCTTCCTAATATAACCTTTGTACAGCAATTCACCGCACGGCCTAATGTTTTTCCAAGATGTCGCCCATCTTTATTTTGTACTGTAAATGGGATTTATGTGGGAATCCTATTAGATTATGAGAGGATAAATGCAGACACTATCGGTTCTTGTGGCCATTTAAAGGGGTTGTGCCAAATATTTACATGGTCTCTTATTCACAGCACAGGGGATATCAAGCTGATCAGTGAGGGTCCAAGTGCTGGCACCTCCATCGATCAGCAATCCCAGCAATCTGGGCAGTGGGGTTCTGTTTTTGCTGATGGGTGGATCGGCAGGTTGATTGTGCGTCGTACTACTCCATTTAATAGTAATAGGAGTGTCAGAAATTGCTGAACACAGCGCTAAGGTGTTGCTGGCACTCACTCACAGGGAGGACACTTATCAGGGCTTGTATGCCAGTTTTCTCCTGATGTATCCAACTGCACCAGAGGGGTGGGGACTTCATATTCCATCACAGTGGCACAAGATAAATGTCCCCCACTGTCTATGTCGGAGATAGCCGAGCGCTGTGCTCATAACTAGTGAGCGGACACAGAACAGAGAACAGGAATCCAAATTTCCAGATTGATCTTGGAGTCCCATCTCATGACAAGCCTGCTGCTCCTGAGATCCAGTCAGCTTGTTCTCCCCTTGCTACAACCCCTTTAAGGGAATCTGTCAGCATACAAAATACACAGACTACATACACGTATTGCCCCTGTAGAGATGCGTGATCATAGCTCTGTGTATGTTGTTACTACTAAAAGGATGGCCAAAAAAACAATTCTGCATTCAACGACTAAACTTTTCCAAGTGCACTGGGAAAATGTCCTCACACTTCTGTGCTCTTAGCTCTCTGTACAGCTCAACCTGTCTGCGGAGAGTACAAAGAGTGTAAAAGCTTGCTGACCGTTCCAAACAAATCAGAGGAGAGAGGCTGTGAAGAAATAGAGAGATAAGAGCGCAGCGGTGTACAGACAACCCCTTAGACAATACTTAACTAAGAATCCATTTTCCACAGTCCTGCTGCTACTAACACCACACATAAAGCTCTCCAGGGCTGCTACGCAAGACCACCTGTATTTTAGCAAGCACAGTCCTGCTGTCAGATTCCCTTTCATCTGTCATTTAGCAATCAAATGTAGCAGCAAATTGTGTCTACACCTAGAGGCAGGAGGAGGAGTGCGGAGCAGCCTCGCTCTTCTGTGTATTGTATGACGGGTCCCAGTAGAGAAGCTTCTAGGAAATCACATCTATAAGTGGTGTATTGTGCTCCTGTCCTGGTAATACACGGGGTGAGGGGTAGTATGGCACATAGACAACCCTCGACCCCCGATGATCCCGCATACTTATCCACTGGTGTGGTCCAGAAACATGGGAGTGACACGGATACCGGGACTGACCCTGTCATTTCCTATGGGAGCAGTTTTGGCATCGGTTTACAGTGGCAGATGTCAAAAACATGCTGTACTTTTGCTACCCCCCATTTCATTTGCAGACTGGTGCACAAAGTGCATAACATACAATCAAATGCAGATAAGGGTTGAGAAGGGGTCAAACACAGAGACCCCGGTGTTATCTGTCCCGCCTCCCCATGGAGCACTTTCCCTCAGCTTTCCTCTTCCGTTCTTCTTGTGTGTTTGTATGCAGCTCTGAAGGCGGCAGGCGTGACCCCATCATTGCGTCTGCCGGATTCAGACCTGCGTACAGACGCCGCACAGAAGAGGAGAACACAACAGCTTCTGGGAAACGGGGACAGGAAATTTTGATTTTGAATAGTGGGGAAGTATATGTAGCCCCATTTTTTTATAAGGACAGGGCATTATAAGAATGGGCTACAAGAAAAGAGGGCACAATAAGGAGGGGGTTAGCCATTAACTACTGGCTGCTGACTCTTGTGTACTGTAGGACACTGCGACTACTGATTAAAAGAGGGGACTGTGACTTGTGGCTACTATGGGGGGGGGCAATGTGACCATTGGCTACTGCAGACACTGACTTCTGTACTGTATGACTGTTACTATTGAATAAAAGAGGGGACTGTGACTTGTGGCTACTATGGGGGGGGGGCAATGTGACCATTGGCTACTGCAGACACTGACTTGTGTACTGTATGACTGCTACTATTGAATAAAAGAGGGGACTGTGACTTGTGGCTACTATGGGGGGGGGGGCAATGTGACCATTGGCTACTGCAGACACTGACTTGTGTACTGTATGACTGTGACTATTGAATAAAAGAGGGGACTGTGACTTGGATACTATGGGGTGGGGCAATGTGACTATTTGGTACTATGGTGGGGGGATGCAATGTGACCATTGGCTACTGCAGACACTGACTTGTGTACTGTAGGACTAAGTGACTATTGACTAAAGAGGGGACTGTGACTTGGATACTATGTGGGGGTAACAGACTATTGGCTACTGGGGGGGGCATTGTGACTATTGTGGCTACTGAAGGGGCACATATTGGTCATGCTGATGTCTCAGGTTACTTAACAATATGTCAGCTTTGTGGTTGATGACTGTGATAGTGTAAAAACGTAGTTACTATATGATACATTTACACAGCAAAGAAATG